>NC_036855.1:23298525-23338131 GCF_002910315.2 Salvelinus sp. IW2-2015 | reverse complement strand
GGTCATCCCCCTCTTCAAAGGGGAGACACTCTAACCCAAACTGTTACAGACCTATATCTATCCTACCCTGCCTTTCTAAAGCTTTCGAAAAGCCAAGTTAACAAACAGATCACCGACCATTTCGAATCCCACCGTATCTTCTCCGCTATACAATCTGGTTTCCGAGCTGGTCATGGGTGCACCTCAGCCACGCTCAAGGTCCTAAACGATATCATAACCGCCATCGATAAAAGACAATATGTGCAGCCGTATTCATCGACCTGGCCAAAGGCTTTCGACTCTGTCAATCACAGTATTCTTATCGGCAGACTCAACAGCCTTGGTTTCTCAAATGACTGCCTCGCCTGGTTCACCAATACCTCTCAGACAGAGTTCAGTGTGTGAAATCGGAGGGCCTGTTGTCCGGACCTCTTGCAGTCTCTATGGGGCTGCCACAGGGTTCAATTCTCGGGCTGACTCTTTTCTCTGTATACATCAATGATGTCGCTCTTGCTGCTGGTGATTCTCTGATCCACCTYTAYGCAGACAACACCATTCTGTATACTTCTGGCCCTTCTTTGGAAAAACCTCCAGGTGAGCTTCAATGCTATACAACTCTCCATCCGTGGCCTCCCACTGCTCTTAAATGCAAGTAAAACTAAATGCATGCTCTTCAACCGATCGCTGCCCGCACCTGCCTGCCCATCTAGCATCACTACTCTGGACGGTTCTGATTACAAATACCTAGGGTGTCTGGTTAGACTGTAAACTCTCCTTCCAGACTCACATTAAGCATCTCCAATCCAAAATTAAATGTAGAATCGGCTTACTATTAAGGAACAAAGGATCCTTCACTCATGCTGCCAAACATACCCTCGTAAAACTGACTATCCTACCGATCCTTGACTTCGACGATGTCATTTACAAAATAGCCTCCAACACTCTACTCGGCAAATTGGATGCAGTCTATCACAGTGCCATCCGTTTTGTCACCAAAGCCCCATATACTACCCACCACTGTGACCTRTATGCTCTCGTTGGCTGGCCCTCGCTTCATATTCGTCGCCAAACCCACTGTCTCCAGGTCATCTATAAGTCTTTGCTAGGTAAAACCTCGCCTTATCTCAGTTCACTGGTCACCATAGCAGCACCCACCCGTAGCACGTGCTCCAGCAGGTATATTTCACTGGTCACCCCCAAAGCCAACTCCTCCTTTGGCCGCCTTTCCTTCCAGTTCTCTGCTGCCAATGACTGGAACAAACTGCAAAAATCACTGAAGCTAGAGACTTATATCTCCCTTACTAACTTTAAGCATCAGCTGTCAGAGCAGCTTACCGATCATTGTACCTGTATATAGCCCATCAGTAAATAGCCCACCCAACTACCACATCCCCATATTGTTTTTGTTTTTTTGCTCCTTTGCACCCCAGTATCTCTACTTGCACATTCATCTTCTGCACATCTATCACTCCAGTGTTTGCAATGTGTAGACTCATTATCTGTGTGAAGTGTGATGCTATATCCGGGACAGCAACTAAAATAGAGAACCCAACAAACCTCCTATAAATTGCTCTGAGAGCGGTTATCGTGATTCTTACGATAGCATTGGCATCACACTGTATTAATAATTCTATTGGTTTTGACTGTACGTTTGTTTATCCCATGTGTAACTCTGTGTTGTTTGTGTCGCACTGCTTTGCTTTATCTTGGCCAGGTCGCAGTTGTAAATGAGAACTTTTCAACTGGCCTACCTGGATAAATAAAGGTGAAATATATATTTTTTTAACATTTAAAGAAGCAAAAATAGATTTTTAGCTTACATATCACATTTACATAAGTAATCATACCCTTTACTCAATACTTTGTTGAAGCACCTTTGGCAGTGATTACAGCCTCGAGTCTTCTTGGGTATGATGCTACAAGCTTGGCCACCTGTATTTGGGGAGTTTCTCCCATTCTTCTCTGCAGATCCTCTCAAGCTCTGTCAGGTTGAATGGGGAGCCTCGCTGCCAGCTATTTCAGGTCTCTCCAGAGATGTTCGATCAGGTTCAAGTCCAGGCTCTGGCTGGGCCACTCAAGGACATTCAGAGACTTGTCCCGAAGCCACTCCTGCATTGTCTTGACTGTGTGCTTAGAGTTGTTGTCATGTTGGAAGGTGATCCTTTGCCCCAGTCTGAGGTCCTGAGCGCTCTGGAGCAGGTTTTCATCAAGGATCTCTCTGTACTTTGCTCCATTCATATTTCCCTCGATCCTAACTAGTTTCCCAGTCTCTGCCGCTGAAAAACATCCCCAAAGCATGATGYTGCCACCACCATGCTTCACTGTAGGGATGGTGCCAGGTTTCCTCCTGACATGAGACTTTAGCATTCAGGCCAAAGAGTTCAATCTTGGTTTCATCAAACCAGAGAATCTTGTTTCTCATGGTCTGAGAGCGGGCTGTCATGTACCTTTTACTGAGGAGTGGCTTCCGTCTGGCCACTYTACCATAAAGGCCTGATTGGTGGAGTGCTGCAGATCAAATCAAATGTATTTATATAGCCCTTCTTACATTAGCTGATATCGCAAAGTGCTGTACAGAAACCCAGCCTAAAACCCCAAACAGCAAGCAATGCAGGTGTAGAAGCACGAGCTGTGAGATGGTTGTCCTTCTGGAAGGTTCTCCCATCTCCACAGAGGAACTCTGGTGCTCTGTCAGAGTGAGCATCGAGTTATTGGTCACGTCCCTGATCAAGGCCCTTCTCCCCCGACATTAATAAAAATCTCATACCCCCCAAAAATGCTAACATTCCCTGTTAATGTAATATTGAGAGGTTAGCATGTCTTGGGGGTATGATTTTTGCGACTAACTTTCTCACTCATCATTATTCACGATTAATTCTGGATTATACGTAATCAAGGTAGTATCAACATTAATGTAGAAGTGGTTAGAAACATATTCTATTCTTATTTACAATAAAAGTGACTCCAAAATGACACAATACATTACTTACCATTCATTTCTATTGGGCAAAATAATCTGAAACACATCCAAAACAAACAGAAAATGCATCCAATGAGTTTGAAGAGTCACAAGCTTGATGTAATTATTGCRTGCTACTAAWATGGKACAAAATACAMATCTTTTGATTACTTTAATACACATATAAGGGACTTTTGGTCCCCTGAAATGGGGGAACTATCTACAAAAAGTGCAATAATTTCTTAACGGGTTCACACGATATGGATGAAAATACCCTTAAATTAAAGCTGACATTCTCCACTTTAACCTCATAGTCATTTTATCATTTCGAATCCAAAGTGATGGAGTACAGAGGCAAAACCGCAAAAAAGGTGTCAGTCCCAATACCTATGGAGCTCCCTGTATTAAGCATAATTTGGATAATTTATGTGCACACTAGGTATATTTTGTTTGCTAGAGAGAGATGAATAATAGATGTTCACAGTGATAAATGATGCTGTTGTTGGGATCTAATCTCCTTTATTCTGTTTACCTCAGTGCTTTCACTTGAACAGCACCACTCTAGCTCTGCAGGTACACTGGGAATGATTACACCAATACCATTAAGGTGTTTGACCTGGTGGAATTAGTGGATGTGTTGGTAGTTAGTCCATGTGGACATCAACAATGTCAGCTACAGGAATTGGATTTCATGAGGCTAGAATCACACTCAGCGTTTTAAGCCACCCTTAGGGAAAGCCCATGGGTGTAAGAGATATCACACATAGTTGTTTTTATCGAAGTGTTGTGTGTGTGTATGTCTATCGTCGTTTATACCTGCATTTGTGTGTGTTTGTGTGTCTGATTTGTCATTTCACACATGGTTTCCCTGACAGACTGTGAGTGTGCTGCTGTGTGGCTGCAGTATCCCCCTCTCTCCCCCCTTCTGAGGCACAGTTATAAAACATGTATTCAGAGACCTTGGGAATTCACACACATCTGTGCCATTCTTTCACACACACAATGTCAATCACACACTGTTACAGGAGAGAGAGCGAGAGCTTTGGAGGATACGCAAATATATGAAAACAATTAAATCACACAGCCAGCCAGATACACTATATATACAAAAGTATGTGGACACCACTTTAAATTATTGGATTCGCCTATTTCAGCCACACCCATTGCTGACAGGTGTATAAAATTGACAACACGGCCATGAAATCTTCATAGACAAACATTGGCAGTAGAATTGCCTTACTGAAGAGCTCAGTGACTTTCAACGTGGCACTGTCTTAGGATGCCACCTTTCCAACAGGACAGTTTGTCAGATTTCTGCCCTGCTAGAGCTACCCCGGTCAAATGTAAGTGCTGTTATTGTGAAGTGAAAATGTCTAGGAGCAACAACGGCTCAGCCGYGAAGTGGTAGGCCACACAAACTYACAGAACGGGACCGCCGAGTGCTGAAGTAAAAAATTGTCTGCAACACTCACTACCAAGTTACAAACTGCCTCTGGAAGCAATGTCWGCACAAGAACTGTTTATCTGGAGCTTCATGAAATGGGTTTCCATTTCTAAGATGCCTAAGATCACCATGCGCAATGCCAAGAGTCAGCTGGAGTGGTGTAAAGCTCGCCGCCATTGGACTCTGGAGCAGTGGAAATGTGTTCTCTGGAGTGATGAATAACGCTTCACCATTTGGCAGTCCGATGGACGAATCTGAGTTTGGCAGATGCCAGGAGAATGCTACCTGCCCCAATGCATTGAGTCAACTGTAAAGTTTGGTGGAGGAGGAATAATGTTCTGGGGCTGTTTTTTATGGTTCGCGGTAGGCCCCTTAGTTCCAGTGAAGGGAATTCTTAATTTTGTATTTGTATTTATTTAACCTTTATTTAACTAGGCAAGTCAGTTAAGAACACATTTTTATTTACAATGACGGCTTACCCCGGCCAAACCCGGACGACGCTGGGCCAATTGTGCGCCGCCCTATGGTACTCCCAATCACAGCCGGATGTRATACATCCTGGATTCGAACCAGCGACTGCTCTTGCTCTGAGATGCAGTGCCTTAGACCGTGGCGCCACTCGGGATCCCCGAGTGAGCCCCGGAACCCGGAATGTCATTGTAATGCTACTGCATACAATGCCATTCTAGACAATTCTGTGCTTCCAATTTTGTGGCAACAGTTTTGTGTTTTCTGTTTCACCATGACAATGCCACGATGCACAAAGCGAGGTCCATGCAGAAATGGGTTGTCGAGATTGGTGTGGAAGAACTTGACTGGCCTGCACAGAGCCCTGACCACAACTCCGTCGAATACCTTTGGGTGAATTAGAACGCCGACTGTAAGCCTAATCGGCCAATATCAGTGCCCGACCTCTCTAATGCTCTTGTGGCTAAATGGAAGCAAGTCCCAGCAACAATGTTCCAACATCTAGTGGAAGCCTTCCCAGAAGAGTGGAGTCTATTGTAGCAGCAAAGGGGGGACCAACTCCATATTAAGGCCCATATTTTTGGAATGAGATGTTCGACGAGCAGGTGTCCACATACTTTTGGCAATGTAGTGTATTTCTGCTTGAGTATCAACACCAGTCACATCACCACATTAAACTATATCAATATTTAGATTTCCTCATTCTCCCTAACTGCTTTCCTTAAAGTATAGATACCCAGAGATTAATTTCTCTATCTGTTGGTCCCTCTCATACTGATAGAATCCCATTTGTTGCCTTGGGCAATCCCGTGAAGTAATAAAKATGGGTTCAAATCATAGACTGGTTGTAGGGAAGCAATTGATTTTAATGTCAGGCTGCATCTCCCCCCTCCTCTTGCACTGCTTTATTTGATATTGTCACTGGGACAGTGAGCACTGAGGGTTCCTGGGAGACCCAGCAGAGCCTGGATATTCCACTATTTAAAGTGGCGGGGGGCGAGGTTGTGGAAACATCAATAATTCAGGGAGGTATCGCCAGGGAAACAGGGCGGGTTGTGATGTGGAGGTGTAGGGGCGGTCCTGCCACAAGGAGGAATAACACAGCTCACCAAGTGGCGTGCAAATGAAGAGGAACAAAAGCTAAGCCCGCCATTTACTTTCATATCATGCCACTGCCAAATATAGAGGCCATCAAAATGTCTTAATGAGTGCATTGATTTCATAGACTGTTGTGTTTTTTCCAGCCTAGGGAGAAGGGAGTCTTAGGAAAGGGCGGTTTAATTTACTGGCGTGTTGAGGCTCCTGGTTTTATAAACCCTGGAGGAGAGGAAGACAGAGAAAAGGAGAAGGAGACCTAGAGACCAAGGGGCTATTTCCCAGGCATGCTCATTAAATTTTCAATCATAGCCTGTGGTGCAATGGCATGACGACCATAAAACACCCGTGCACTATGTAGCCATCTAGGCAGAAATTGCCCATAGCTTGAAGGAAATTTTAGTGTTCCTTTGCATTGATTTCAGAGGAGATGTGAAGAAGTGAGGGGAGTAGTATAGCATTTCATTCTGAGACATTTGTTTTATAGATTTAAATGAGCTACTCTGAGTAGCTCACAGGTACAGACTGGGGTTTTTCTCACTGCCTTTCTGTGTTGTTTACTGGCATGCATTCCTAACCAAGGAGTGCTGGCTGCATGAGCTGCTGGTTTAGTGATTCCATTGATGAGACTTCCACCACAACCCTCTTCTGGTGTAAATCAATGGAGGGAATAAAARAAAACTATTAGATGCTGCGATCATAGTGAATAATACCACTAATACATTATTGGCTTTAAAGGACACCCACAGACCCAAGATGACATTCCTAATCTGATTGTCAGTGAATTTGATTATCATCTTGGTATAAAAATAACATAGTAAAACTCACAGCGTGAGTGCTGGTTTGTTTTGTAGCACAAGACTAGTATTCTTCAACCCTAGGCTATCAGGGCCTTGCTGCCTAGCTTTTCTTCTTATCCCAAGTGACTCCCACCCTCTTTTTTGCCCCTCCACAATATTCTCATTAGTGATCAGAGGCGAGTTTCCATTTCCAGGCTATTGACTGTGCTGTTGGGAGCTGAGAGCCCATTACATACATTGCTCCCACTAATTATTTCCAGTCATAATGAAGTTCCTCACATTGCTAGAATGGTAGTTAAGGTACATTAGGTCATGGACACCTACAGTAAATTACTGTGAATACAACCTGGCGCATGTTTATTCAAATCAAATATTATTTGTCACATGCGCCGAATACAACAGATGTAGACCTTACAGTGAAATGCTTACTTACAAGCCCTTAACCAACAATGCAGTTATTCTATGTTATAAACTGGGTGGTTCGAGCCATGAATGCTGATTGGCTGAATGCCGTGGTATATCAGACCGTATACTACGGGTATGACAAAACATATTTTTTTACTCTTTTAATTATGTTGGTAACCAGTTTATAACAGCAATAAGCCACCTCGGGGGTTTGTGATATATGGCCAATATACCACGGCTAAGGGCCGTGTCCAGGCACTCAGCGTTCTGCGTTGTGTTGTGCGTAAGAACAGCCCGTAGCCGTGGTAAATTTGCCATATACCACATCCCATCAGGCCTTATTGCTTAATTATACCATGGCATTGTTGAATACTTGTTTCTGATGGTTTTGAAGGGCATTCTAGAGTGTGTATTATTTCCCTATAATGCACAATATATACAGTAYGCATGGTAGAATTCAATGGCTATAGTTCATTCTTACATATTCTGTGTTTGAACTGCTTTTGAAAGCAAAAGTTGAATTGAAAACATTATTGGCAAGGTTGAATTAGATTTTCAGAATAGCAAGCTAGGACTGATGGTTTGGTTAGCTAAACTAGCAAGTCTGTTTGGTTACCACAGCTACTTCTGTAGCGACCTGTATCTAGTTAACTTGCTAGCTACTTCAGTGGATGTTGAACACATTTATACCTGCAAATGAACACATTTCTAGCAGCAAATGTGTTAAATTATAGCCATGGTATAGAAGGGATAATCAACACGAGGCTCTATGTGTTCTCTGGAAAATACTGCAACTCTGGTGGAAGGTCATTTCCACAGTTCCACTCYGCTAGCATGTCGTAGAACACACCTTCCACATCGCTCATTATTTTCCATTGAATGCATAGCCCCTTGTTGATTATCCCTTACTTATTGTTGAATACTCCTTTCTGATTGGCTTGAAGGGCATTCTAGAGCGTGTATTATTTCCCTATAACATACAGTATTTGTAGAATTCAATGGCTATAGTTAATTTTTACATGTTTTATTAGAGCTGCTTTTGAAAGCAAAAGTCGAATTGAAAACAGTGTTGGTATTGTTGAATTTGATTTGCATAATAGCAAGCTAGGACTTATGGGGTGCGTTTGTAAATTCACTCTGGCTATCTACTACGATTTCAGAGCACTATCGTCTGAGTGTGCCAGAGATGAGAATAACTGATGCATTTACCAACGTTCAACACCCATTGAATATGAAAGGTGTCAATAAACGTCCGTAAAAAATACGTAATTAAATTGTTGCCAGCAGCATAGTCACCAACGCTCTGGATAACATTAAAACAGCCTAACCAGCTCAGCTAGGGCATGTAAAATGGTCAGAGTGTCACGACTTCCGCCGAAGTCGGTCCCTCTCCTTGTTCGGGTGGCGGTCGGCGTCGCCGGCCTTCTAGCCATCGCCGATCCACCTTTCATTTTCCATTTGTTTTGTCTTCCCACACACCTGGTTCCAATTCCATAATTACATGTTGTGTATTTAACCCTCTGTTTCCCCCATGTCCTTGTCCGGAATTGTTTATTGTAAGTGTATGTGCACGTTATGTCTGGTGTGCGAAGGGGTTTTGTCCCATTGTATATATTGTTTTTGTTCACGGTGATTTTATTATTAAACTGCGCCGTTGTAACACGGTCTTTGCTCTCCTGCGCCTGACTTCTCTGCCGCCAGTAGGCACTCCTTACAGAATTCCGGACTGAAACTTATGGAGTCAGCAGGAGCAGGTACCCCGGGTATAGGGGTGGAGGAGCGCGTCCGGGAGCACGCAGCAATGCWCCACCATCTTGGCACTGCCATGGGCCGCTTTGTCCAGACAATGGACCGCTGGGAGAGACAGAGAGTTCTCCCAGCGCCTCCACCAGCACAACCGGGGTCTCCACTACGCACCCCTCCTTCTCCTGGTCCCAGTGGGATTCGTCTCTCTCTTCCCCAGGAATATGATGGGACGGCTGCGAACTGCCAGGGGTTCCTATTACAGCTGGACTTATACCTGGCAACCGTCCACCCGGCTCCTTCGGGCCGTGAGAGGGTGTCCGCCCTCGTCTCGTGCCTCACCGGGAAAGCCCTGGAGTGGGTCAACGCCGTGTGGAGAGAGGGAGATGCGGCGTTGGACCAGTTTGAGGAGTTCACCCGCCGCTTCCGGGCAGTCTTCGACCACCCGCCCGAGGGTAGAGCGGCGAGTGAGTGCCTCTTCCATCTGAGGCAGGGGACGAGGAGCACCCAGGAGTTCGCCCTGGAGTTTCGGACCCTGGCTGCCGACGCGGGATGGAACGACAGGGCCCTGATCGACCATTATCGCTGCAGTCTGTGCGAGGACGGCCGTCGGGAGTTGGCCTGCAGAGACCCCCTCACATTCGACCAGCTGGTGGACCTGTCCATCCGGCTGGATAACCTGCTGGCTACCCGCGGACGTTCAGATCGGGGTCTGTTGGTTCYATCCTCCCGCACCCCCTCTCCGATACCCATGGAGCTGGGAGGAGCGGTGCGCAGGGAGACTGGAGGAGGTTCCAGCTCGTGCACCATCTGTGGCCGCAGAGGGCACACTGCCGGTCGGTGCCGGGCTGGTTCCTCTGGGTATTGAGACAGCAGGCATGGCGTTCTGGCGCCACCCCAGGTGAGCCGGTACCATTCTCACCCAGAGCCCTCTGTTGCACATATGTTTGTGTATGTCACTTTCCCTGAGTTTTCCCCGCATTCCAAGCATAAGGCGCTCGTCGATTCAGGCGCGGCTGGGAATTTTATAGATAAATCATTCGCCCATGGTTTAGGGATCCCTATTGTTCCCGTGGCTGTGCTCTTCCCCGTTCACACCTTAGATAGTCGACCATTAGGGTCAGGGCTGATTAGGGAGGCCACCGCTCCTCTGGGCATGGTGACGCAGGGGGATCACAAGGAGATAATTAGTCTCTTCCTTATTGACTCTCCTGCGTTTCCAGTGGTGCCAGGCCTACCCTGGTTAGTTTGTCATGACCCCACTGTTTCTTGGCCACAGAGGGCTCTCACGGGGTGGTCGCAAGAGTGCTCGGGGAGGTGTTTAGGGGTTTCCTTTGGTGCTGCTACGGTGGAAAGTCCAGACCAGGTCTCCACCGTGCGCATTCCCCCTGAATATGCCAATTTGGCTCTCGCCTTCTCCAAAAAGAAGGCGACTCAATTACCACCCCATCGACGGGGCGATTGTGCGATAAATCTCCTGGTAGACGCTGCACTTCCCAGGAGTCACGTGTATCCCCTCTCACAGGCGGAGACGGAGGCTATGGAAAAATATGCCCCCAAATCCCTGCGTCAGGGGTACATCCGGTCCTCCACTTCACCCGCCTCCTCGAGTTTATTTTTTGTGAAGAAGAAGGAGGGAGGTCTGCGCCCGTGTATTGACTATCGGGGTCTGAACCAGATCACTGTGAGGTATAGTTACCTGCTACCGCTCATAGCCACAGCGATTGAGTCAATGCACGGGGCGCGCTTCTTCACCAAACTAGATCTCAGGAGCGCTTACAACCTGGTGCGTATCCGGGAGGGAGACGAGTGGGAGACGGCTTTCAGTACCACCTCAGGGCACTATGAGTACCTCATCATGCCGTACGGGTTGATGAATGCGCCATCAGTCTTCCAAGCCGTTGTAGACGATATTTGCAGGGACCTGCACGGGCAGGGTGTAATGGTGTATATTGATGACATTCTGATATACTACGCTACACGCGCCGAGCATGTGTCCCTGGTGCGCAGGGTGCTTGGTCGCCTGTTGGAACATGACATGTACGTCAAGGCTGAGAAATGCCTGTTCTTCCAGCAGTCCATCTCCTTCCTAGGGTATCGCATTTCCACCTCAGGGGTGGAGATGGAGAGTGACAGCATTTCAGCCGTGCGTAATTGGCCGACTCCCACCACGGTAAAGGAGGTGCAGCAGTTCTTAGGGTTTGCCAACTACTACCGGAGGTTTATCTGGGGTTTTGGTCAGGTAGCGGCTCCCATTACCTCACTGCTGAAGGGGGGCCCGGTGCGTTTGCAGTGGTCAGCTGAGGCGGACAGGGCTTTTAGTCACCTGAGGGCTCTGTTTACCTCGGCTCCCGTGCTGACCCATCCGGATCCCTCTTTGGCGTTCATAGTGGAGGTGGACGCGTCCGAGACTGGAATAGGAGCTGTGCTCTCTCAGCGCTCAAGTACGCCTCCGAAACTCCGCCCCTGTGCCTTCTTCTCGAAGAAGCTCAGCTCGGCGGAGCGAAACTATAACGTGGGGGACCGGGAGCTGTTGGCTGTCGTTAAGGACTTGAAGGCGTGGAGACATTAGCTTGAGGGGGCTAAACACCCTTTTCTCATCTGGACTGACCACCGCAATTTGGAGTACATCCGGGCAGCGAGGAGACTGAACCCTCGCCAGGCAAGGTGGGCCATGTTTTTCACCCGTTTTGTGTTCACCCTTTCCTACAGACCAGGCTCCCAGAATGTGAAGGCAGAAGCATTATCCCAGCTGTATGACACAGAGGAGCGGCCCATGGATCCCACTCCCATACTCCCCGCCTCCTGCCTGGTGGCACCGGTAGTGTGGGAGCTGGACACGGACATTGAGCAGGCGTTACGTGCAGAGCCCGCTCCTGTCCAGTGTCCCGCTGGGCGTCTGTACGTCCCGTCTGCTGTTCGTGACCAGTTGATCTATTGGGCCCACACACGTCACCCTCCTCTGGTCATCCTGGGATCGGTCGGACAGTGCGCTGTTTGAGCGGGAGGTACTGGTGGCCTACCTTGGCTAAGGATGTGAAGGTTTATGTTTCCTCCTGCTCGGTGTGCGCCCAGTGTAAGGCTCCTAGGAACCTGCCCAGAGGGAAGCTACACCCCTTACCTGTTCCACAACGGCCTTGGTTGCACCTGTCGGTGGATTTTCTTACCGATCTCCCCCCCTCACAGGGTAACACCGCGATCCTGGTCGTTGTGGATCGGTTCTCTAAGTCCTGTCATCTCCTCCCTCTGCCCGGTCTCCCTACGGCCCTACAGCCTGCGGAGGCCTTGTTTACGCACGTCTTCCGGCACTACGGGGTTCCTGAGGATATAGTGTCTGATCGAGGTCCCCAGTTCACGTCTAGGGTCTGGAAGGCGTTCATGGAACGTCTGGGGGYCTCGATCAGCCTTACTTCAGGGTTTCACCTCGAGAGTAATGGGCAGGTAGAGAGAGTAAACCAGGATGTGGGCAGATTTCTGCGGTCCTATTGCCAGGACCGTCCGGGGGAGTGGGCGGCGTTCGTGCCCTGGGCCTAGATGGCACAGAACTCGCTTCTCCACTCCTCCACTAACCTCTCTCCCTTCCAGTCCGTACTGGGGTACCAGCCGGTTCTGGCGCCTTGGCATAAGAGTCAGACCGAGGTTCCTGCGGTGGACGACTGGTTCAGGCACGCAGAGGAGACATGGGAAGCTGTCCGTGTTCACCTTCAGCGGGCCGTGCTGCGCCAAAAGGAGAACGCAGATCGCCACTAGCAGTGAGGCCGGGTCTGGCCGGAAGCTGGGTCTGCGGTTTGTGGGGCCATTTAAAGTCCTGAGGAGAGTGAACAAGGTTTGTTATAGGTTACAGCTTCCACCCGATTACCGTATTAACCCCTCGTTCCATGTGTCTCTCCTCAGGCCGGTGGTGGCTGGCCCGCTCCAGGAGTCTGTGGTGCGGGAGGTTCCTCCGCCCCCTCTGGACATCGAGGGGGCCCCGGCGTACTCCGTTCACTCCATACTGGATTCGAGGCATCGGGCGAGGGGCCTTCAGTATCTCGTGGAGTGGGAGGGGTACGGTCCGGAGGAAAGGTGCTGGGTTCCCGGGTCGATGACATGTTGGACCCTTCAATGCTGCAGGAGTTCCACCCTCTTCGTCCGGATCGCCCTGCGCCTCGCCCTCTGGGTCGTCCCGAGGCCGGTGTCGGCTCGCTGCTGGTGCCGCGCGTTAGGGGAGGGGGGGGGTACTGTCAGTCCCTCTCCTTGTTCGGGCAGCAGTCGGCGTCGCCGGCCTTCTAACCATCGCCGATCCACCTTTAATTTTCCATTTGTTTTGTCTTGTCTTCCCACACACCTGGTTCCAATTCCATAATTACATGTTGTGTATTTAACCCTCTGTTTCCCCCATGTCCTTGTCCRGAATTGTTTATTGTAAGTGTATGTGCACGTTATGTCTGGCGTGCGAAGTGGTTTTATCCCATTGTATATATTGTTTTTGTTCACGGTGATTTTATTATTAAACTGCGCCATTGTAACACAGTCTTTGCTCTCTGCCGCCAGTACGCACTCCTTACACAGAGTGAGGTGTTCTCTCATTTGTGTCTGGAAGTAGGTAGCAAGGTAGCCAACGTTAGCCAATTAGCGTGGGTGCTTGACTGCAGTTAAGAGGTCAGAAAGCTCGGATCAACCCTACTCCTCGGCCAGAGCGTCCAGTGTGCACTCTGAACGCTTCGAGAGTGAATTTAGGAACGGACAATCTGACAATGCTCTGAATTTACGAATGCACCCATGGTTTGATTAGTTAAACTAGCAAGTATGTTTGCTTGGTTACCACGGCAACTACTGTAGCTATCTAGAAAACTTGCTAGCTAGCTACTTCAGTGGATGTTGAACACATTTTTACTGGCAAATGTGTGAAATTATAGCCATGGTACAAAAGGGATAATCAACTCGGGGCTCTATGTATTCTCTGGAAAATAATGCAACACACCTTTCACCTTGTTCATTATTTTCCATAAAATGCATAGCCCCTCGTTGATTATCCCTTACTTATTCGCTCATTATTGTGTATTAGTTGAATAGTCATAAGTACATTTGGTAACTGTTAAATGTAATGGAATCATGAACATACTGTAACACAAGACTTGGCTGATTTGAATGAAGGCAGTACTTACTAGGCACTGTCTTTACATACTGTTGGCATGACTTACAGAGAGACATGTTGATATACAGGCATGTTGCGTGGAGTCTGGCAGAAGGAGGGAGACAGTGATTACCATTCTCTGGCTTTTCTATTAGAGGGAGTTAAAGTCAAGCTCAGCCTTGCTCAGTCACTCCCAGTGGCTCATCTCCATCCAGCTCTCAGAGCCAATATACAGTACATTAGCATGCCCAGTCTAAACCAGCCAGAGGGAGTGTCATGGGAAACATTCACRCCTTGATATGAACTGAACATGCACATTCACACACTCTCTCTGACACAGACAGGAACATCCAAGCACACATTCACTCAATGAGTTATACTAAACATGGATGTTCCTTTTTCTTTTCTATTTCTGCTGTCGCTTTCTCTCTCTTTCTGTCTCTCACACACCATCTCAGTCGAACACCATGAAATACCCTACACGGTACACACGCTACACGCTACACAGACACAAAACACACACAGACACACGCGTGAATAAACACACACAAGACTCTCACACCTCTACTCAGTCATACACATGCACATCATAGTCAACCAATCAATCAGCGGTTGCTTTGGGGTCGTCAGGCTCTATGTTGTGCAGACACTCAGTCACTGTGTGTCAGAACGGCTGCCTCTGTGAAATGGAGAGTGATGACACCCATGGGCGGAGATATGGGGAACCTGACGAGGACAAAGTGGAGGTCTGGTCTAGATGACCCKTAAACATGGCGTGACACACTCGGCTCCAGTCGACTGTTTCAAAATGGTGGCTCTCCGCCTCTCCCTGCAGGCCTGCCCCCACATCCCTCTCTAATACCTGCTTCTGTCTGATGTCCCGGCTCTGTGACTGTCTACAGCCCTCTCTATCCCTGCACCAGGATGGATGTGGAGCATAGTACATCTTATATCATTTCATGTGCAGGGATATCATATGACGCCATATAAATCACATCATTTCATAGTAGGTTATCTGTACATAGCGTGTCATTATAGAGCCTTATTTGCCTTATTTTAGTTAGGTATTACTGCACAGTGAGGTGCTAGAAACATACGCATTTCACTGCACCTACGATAACCTCTGCAAAATATGTGTACGTGACCATTAACATTTGATTTGATTTGATTTGGCCTCAGGGTTGAAATAGGTGAGAAATCTGAGGCAGCTCTCGCTGAGGGCCACTGCTGCACCAGTGTGATTAAATATGTCTTTGAAATGGCCGCCAGCTTATTCTTATTCATTCTGCATATCCTACAGTTTACACTGTCTCTTCCTCTCTCCTACCCTCTTCTTCTTTCTTGCTTCTTCCTTCTCTTTAAATGCAGCCTTCACCATTTTGTCTACAAGAACAATGAACTGGTGTTAGCACCCTGGCAAAAGTAAATAACCAAGCCTATGAATTATGAATGGAGTGCAGTACCTTTTTTCAAGAAACCATCCAGATTCCCTTACCTAGACCTTTTAATGACCTACCATTGTGTGTGTGCGCTTGTGCCTACGTGTGTGTTTGGATGGAGGAATTGGTACTATACTCTGTGCATGTATGTATGCTAGTACTGGTCAGTACTAGTCAAACTTTTGGACACACCTACTCMTTCAAGGGTTTTTCTTYATTTTTACTATTTACTACATTGTAGAATAATAGTAAAGACACCAACACTATGAAATAACACATGGAATCATGTAGTAACCAAAAAAGTTTTAAACAAATCAAAATATATTCTATATTTGAGATTCTTCAAAGTTTGCCTTAATGACAGCTTTGCACAATCTTGGCATTCTCTCAAACAGCTTCATGAGGTAGTCACCTGGAAATCATTTCAATTAACAGGTGTACCTTGTTAAAAGTTAATTTGTGGAATTTCTCTCCTTCTTAATGCGTTTGAGCCAATCAGTTGTGTTGTGACAAGGTAGGGGTGGTATACAGAAGATAGCCCTATTTGGTAAAAGACCAAGTCCATATTATGAAGGGCAGTCAATCCGGAAAATTTCAAGAACTTTGAAAGTTTCTTCAAGTGCAGTTGGAGAACCCATCAAGCGCTATGATGAAACTGGCTCTCATGAGGGCCGCCACAGGAAAGGAAGACCCAGAGTTACCTTTGCTGCAGAAGAAAAGTTCATTAGAGTTACCAGCCTCAGAAATTGCAGCCCAAATAAATGCTTTACAGAGTTCAAGCAACAGACACATCTCAACATCAACTGTTCAGAGGAGACTGTGTGAATCAGGCCTTCGTGGTCAAATTGCTGCAAAGAAAACACTACTAATGGACACCAATAAGAATAAGAGACTTGCTTGGGCCAAGAAACACGAGCAATGGTTACTAGACCGGTGGAAATCTGTCCTTTGGTCTGATGAGTCCAAATGTGAGATTTTTGGTTCCAACCGCCGTGTCTTTGTTAGACCCAGAGTAGGTGAACGGATGATCTCCGCATGTGTGGTTCCCACCGCGAATCATGGAGGAGGAGGTGTGATGGTGTGGGGGTACTTTACTGGTGATACTGTCAGTAATTTATTTAGAGTTCAAGGCACACTTAACCAGTATGGCTACCACAGCATTCTGCAGCGATACGCCATCCCATCTGGTTTGTGCTTAGTGGGACTATCATGTGTTTTCAACAGGACAATGACCCAACACACCTCCAGGCTGTGTAAGGTCTATTTGACCAATAAGGAGAGTGATGGAGTGCTGCATCAGATGACCTGGCCTCCACAATCACCCGATCTCAACCCAATTGAGATGGTTTGGGATGACTTGGACCGCAGAGTGAAGGAAAAGCAGCCAACAAGTGCTCAGCATATGTGGGAACTCCTTCAAGACTGTTGGAATAGTGTGCAAAGCTGTCATCAAGGCAAAGGGTGGCTATTTTGAAGAATTAGTTTAACACTTTTTTGGTTACTACATGATTCCATATGTGTTATTTCATAGTTGTGATGTCTTCACTATTATTCTACAATGTAGAAAATAGTAGAAATAAAGAAGTTATGAGTAGGTGTGTCCAAACCTTTGACTGGTAATGTATATGTAGCCTCTGTGCTGATGTGTGTGTAGAGTATGTGTGTGTCTGTATGTATGCTTGTACGGAGGTGCTCATCTGCATTAGAGTATACACTTGGCAGCAGAGGCAGGTTGTTATTTTGACAGATGTACAGATGTCCTGTCCTTGGAGTGAATCCCATCTTATCCTTGACAGCTTGAGCAAACTCTGCTCCTATGTTGCACCCACTTCCATCARCTAGTGTACACAGACACAATCCTACTACATTTTACATTTGAGTCATTTAGCAGAATCTCTTATCCAGAGCGACTTACAGGAGCAATTAGGGTTAAGTGCCTTGCTTAAGGGTACATCGACATCATTTTCACCTAGCAAGCTCAGGGATTCGAACCAGCAACCTTTCGGTTACTGGCCCAACACTCTTAACTGCTAGGTAACCTACTACCACATGCACACGCACACACACTTTCTCTCTCTGGAGCACGTTAGTATACAGCACTCATCCTCAAAAGTAGACCACACGCTAAGCATGGACAATTGAATCCTTCTATACTGAACGTAGCCTACACAAATCCTCATAGTAACTGAGCTAATCTGAATCCTAAATTAGAATGTGATATATCGTGCTGTAATTGTATTAACAAGTGCTCTTATTAACATTACATAGTGTATTAGATTTCTTATAGCTATAATTTGAATAATGTATCCAACACATACATTATTTATTTAACTTCAGTAATGCATTATTTTGTCCAGGGATCTTGGGTATTAAAATAAAATGTTGCCAAAATGTGCTTTCTGAATTGCATTAAGGAGATAATGGAATTATTTGTATACTCTGAGGTCAGCACAGTTTCCCATAAAATTCTCATGAAAGGATGGGAGAGCATTTTCTCCCCACCTTCATAAATGCCATTCATATCCTTAATTGAATTTCATTACTGTGCCAATAATGCATTTCACAGTAATGCATTTTGATTTCATATGAAATTCATTATCAGCACAGTAAACATATTAAAGCCTTTTGCGGTGTGAGTGTGATGCCTACTTCTGGTTGTTCCAGCATCTAGACTCATTTGCATGCGTCTCACATTTGTCTTAGCCCCAGAAACTGTCGATGGGGGGTAAGACACACACACACACACACACACACACGCATCTATGACTGCCATCTCTCCCATTATCTATCCGTCTGTCATGTTATCTGGTTTAAAGGCTGTTTGTTTGCATCCTTTTTCATGCAGTCAGGAGTATAAATGTGCTGTCCCCTTTTTTGTGGTCGTGCCTTAGTTTTAGGTACCAGGTTTTAGTTTCCAGGTTTCCATCCAACCTTTTTATACGAGTAAAGTACATGTCGGATAAAACATTTCAACGACAGGCCTGATGGAAATAGTACATTTGTAGGTAAACTTTCCAAATGTCGACAAAATACGCTAGACAAGGTGGGATCTTTTTGTGTCAGTAAAATTAATTATGCGAGAAATGGTAGTGGAAACGCTTTAATGCGCAAATATTTATATAATAACCATCACATCGAAGTAAACTTGGAGTCACGCGATGATATGTTGTGTGGTCTTCCCACTACAACTATGGAAACCATGCAGTTTTATTAGGCTACAGATGAGAAATACATTATGATGAACTTCACAGGGTGGTGAAAGTGCATGGTGATGAGCCTGATGCTCCTTGCCAATAAATATCYAGGGTCTTATTCTGGTGACATGATGATCAGTGCTTGGCTGCCGCTTGACAAATAGAAATAATCCCACTCTTTTGTCTATAATAATCTGTCCATGTAGGCTATATCCACACTGTATCTGCAAATTGTTGGCTAGAGTGCACATGCCAATACCAGAGAAGGCACATTCACGATATAACACCATTTGTTTGTGACAAAACCATCAGTAGAATTGAAAATGCAATGGAAACCTATTTAACTTGTATTTTTTTATTCAGTACATGGAAATTTAACCGCGAAAGTTATGCTTATGTGCACCCCGTCATCACGCACAGCCTTTTATCCACAACAAGTCAATTTGATGGAAAATGCACATATATTATTTATGCATATTTTCAAATATTCACGTGCAAATATTTCACCAATGGATGGAAACCTAGCTAATGATTTTGATCAAATATATAGCGGAAATGTTTTATGTTCTCCAGTTATTATAGATAACTACCCTTCACAGTGAATCATGTTTTAAACACTTTTATTTGTAATTGGTTAATGGATGAGAAGTGATAATTGCACTAAAAGTGATATTGAAGGGGGGGTTACATATAGATGTAATACATGTGCTTCATAACACTCTATATAAATGTCTGTTTTTCACTAACCCTCTGAACCTCAGGTTTTAGTTCCTTCCATCGTCCTCCTTCCCATTGTTCTGACATAGTGACCTGAGAGCAGGGAGGCGGTCCACCTGCTCTCAGGGCTCCATGTACGGCCCTCTATTTCTCTCTCTTCCCACCCTCTCTCCCTCCTCCCCTTTTCCACATATTGTTTGGTCTGTCAATGTCTTGGCCGCCTCAGCCGGTTCCTGTTTGGTCACCAGCTGGTGTAAAAATAAACATGGCGTTGGCGGGCGGTGTCTACGGCTGCGTTGGCACTGCCACTCTGAGCCGGAGGGCTGTAGCCGGCAGAGACCAGCCCGCTGCTCCAGATGCTCACATTTAGCTGATCCACGGCAGCCCCCTCTCCTCCACACACTCCCCTGACCTGGGGATTTCAGACGCTGTGAGGTTCTTCATGGGCAGAGTGCAGAATGCTATATAGCATCATGGCTCAGTACACTCTCTTAAACACCCTCCCTGTCACATTCACAACAACAATTACGTCAATCATTCATGAAAACGAGTAGCTGCTCTCTCTTCTTGACATTTGCTTAATATAAGTCCTGGTCTCTGACGTCTTGTGAGAGAGGTCATCAGCGTTTAGTACGGCAATTAATCACGTCACTTATCAGGAGCCAGGGAAAGAACTGCAGTGGTTTTAGAGGCTAAAGCGGACTGTGTCAGGAGGGAATAGTGTAGTGAAGCATTTCAATGGGACACCATACTGTAGCGTAGTGGAGCGGTTCAATGGGACACCATACTGTAGCGTAGTGGAGCGGTTCAATGGGACACCATACCTTAGTGTAGTGGAGCGGTTCAATGGGACACCATACTGTAGTGTAGTGGAGCGGTTCAATGGGACACCATACTGTAGCGTAGTGGAGCGGTTCAATGGGACACCATACTGTAGCGTAGTGGAGCGGTTCAATGGGCACACCAATACTTAGCGTAGTGGAGCGGTTCAATGGGACACCATACTGTAGCGTAGTGGAGCGGTTCATGGGACACCATACTGTAGCGTAGTGAGCGGTTCAATGGGACACCATACTGTAGCGTATGGAGCGGTTCAATGGGACACCATACTGTAGCGTAGTGGAGCGGTTCAATGGGACACCATACTGTAGCGTAGTGGAGCGGTTCAATGGGACACCATACTGTAGCGTAGTGGAGCGGTTCAATGGGACACCATACTGTAGCGTAGTGGAGCGGTTCAATGGGACACCATACTGTAGCGTAGTGGAGCGGTTCAATGGGACACCATACTTAGCGTAGTGGAGCGGTTCAATGGGACACCATACTGTAGTGTAGTGGAGCGGTTCAATGGGCACCCATACTGTAGCGTAGTGGAGCGGTTCAATGGGACACCATACTGTAGCGTAGTGGAGCGGTTCAATGGACACCATACTGTAGCGTAGTGGAGCGGTTCAATGGGACACCATACTGTAGCGTAGTGAGCGGTTCAATGGGCACCATACTGTAGCGTAGTGGAGCGGTTCAATGGGACACCATACTGTAGCGTAGTGGAGCGGTTCAATGGACACCATACTGTAGCGTAGTGGAGCGGTTCAATGGGACACCATACTGTAGCGTAGTGGAGCGGCTTCAAGTGCGGACACCATACTGTAGCGTAGTGGAGCGGTTCAATGGGACACCATACTGTAGCGTAGGTAGAGGCAGACCTGGACTGGTATTAGCTCTGTCCTGTTCACAGTCCTACTGAGACACACGCCTGCCTGCAACACATTAGGGCGCCATAGCTGTTCCCCTCCGCTTTACTCACCTGGTAAAAGCCCGTTACACAGCTTAATTGTACCCTGCATCTAACCATCACTTACTCCTTCTCACTCTCTCTTCAGTCTGTTCATCCCTCCATTTCTCACTCTCATCTCTCTCCATCCTTCTTCTACTGCTGTCCCCCAGCCCTCCGGGTGCGTGGCTGACAGTTGCTATGGTAATGCAGTAGCTTCTCTTATCTGTAACGTGATGTGTTTTCAGGTTCAGTTAGGGTGTGTCGCTATTTTATTTCACACGTCATTTAGCGAGCTCCGGTTTCCAACTCAAAAGGCTTGTGTGAGAAGTGAGCAGTGAGCACACCAACATCAAAGTGTGAAAACGCTGGTGAGATGTGAGGGCCCTAATGAAGGAGAGGAGGAGATAAAGGGACAGAAGGAGAGAAAGAGAGAAAGAGGGGAATGTTTGTGTTTTGTACAATGCTTTTCAATGGTTCAACCTCCAGTTAACACGTGGCACTTCAGTATGACTTCAGTAATGTGGTGAGCGGTACTGTGTGGCCCTGGCTCTCTGAGTCACTGTGAGAGCTGATATGACTCAGTCCTGTAGGGCATTTTCTCTGACGCCCAGCAGGAGGCACTGTGTGCTGTCAAGCATGCAATAAGGGGGCATATTTGTTACCATGTCTCACTCTTCCTTTTTACATTTTTGTCCTCTCATTCTTGTTCTACTCTTTTGATCTCCCTGGCTCGACTTCACATTCTTCAAATTGTTTGTTATTTTGCTGCGCCAATTTCACTTTTGCCTAATCACGYTCTCTCTCTCAGACCAGTAGCTATTTGTTGTTGAACGCAGCCCTTCTTCCTCTGAGACTCTTTTGTAGAAGGAGGAGGTGGGTAAAAATGGTGACTGTGGGGGCGGGGATGACACTGTTGTTTTGGGTTAGGGGACATCTGTAGAGAGGCGCTTACTGTGACTGTTGCTCAAATGTTCTCTGATGCCTGATGCACTCAAAACATTTCTCTTTACCCTCCATGCAATTTCCTTGATCGTGTTCATCAAATTCATAGCCTTCCTTGCTTGGTAGCCTGCTATTACAATGTGTCGCTCTGTTTTTGGTTGCATGTGTATTTGTGTATGAGTGTTTATTTGCCCACAAATTTGCCTTTGTGGGTCTCCAGAGAAAGTGGGCGGGCAGCATTAGCAGTCAATAAGCAGATCAATAGCAGCACAGATGTCACTGTCAAACACATCAATACAGGAGTTTCACCAACGCTGCTCTACTTTCCCACTGAGATGCAACATCCCACAGGGCCATTGCAAACGTACCCCTCGTCCTTCATCTCCCCTGCCTTGCAGATGAAGACTTTCATGGGCAGCTAGCTCCTGTTGAACAGAGGTAGTCAGCGCTCTGTAATCGAGGATATTGAGTTTGTTATTGAAGAGGTGATTGCACATTTCTTATTTCACACACACATAATTCTAGCAGCTGAATGAAGGAGTTCTTTTCATCAGTATTTCCAATTTGATAGTCCTACACAAGTCTGTGGGGGTGGGTGTTAACAAGATTTTTGCTTGCCAAGATGACGTTTTCGCCTTTTTAAACAAAAGCTGTGTACGTTTTGAGGGAGATGTTTTGAGGCTGGCACCACACATAATAATTTTCTATTGCTGGAACAGATTCATTTGAATGGAAAAGATGACAGTACACTAAAGATACGTGCCAGAGCCTACACAGTCAGCTTTTTAAAAAAGCAAACGGATGATTTGTCTTCGGAAATACATCCAGACATCCTTGTAATATTTCACTCTGTCTGTTACTATTCCTCTGTCTCACCAGTTTTCAATCTACAATGTTTCTCATCTCTTTATCTCTCCATCTGTCTGTCTCTCTGCCTATCCATCTATTAGTCCAACTATCCATCTATCTGTCGTTGTCCCTCTGTAGCCTGTGGTGATGAAAGATGTGGACATGAAAGTAAACAAAGAGATAGGTAAGGAGCTTCATTCACTTTTGAACTCAGTGATTCTCCTCACAACATCAGGATTAATTTACACAACCCCCTCTCTCCACACCATGCTGTAGCCTAGCTATGGAGTTTCCTGGTAGTTGGTTATTAATGCTCTGAGAAACCTGCCTGTTTTGTGCTGAGAGGACGGGACGTGGGCAACAGAGGCAGGCGATGTGTCCTCCCTTCCTGCTGCTGAGATGGAGGTGGGACATCCTCTGTTCAGGGCAGGTGACTAAAATAGATTCCTTACGTAACCTGTCTTCTCTAACTGGGCAGGGCTGTGTGCGTAGGGCGTGGCCTAACCCCATGGTTTTGAACCCACTGTAGCCTGGTGAGGGGCTCCCTCCTTCAGATGGCTGTGTATTTGATATGGGCCTTGCCCGCTGGTGCTCCATGATGAGGGGTGCTGTGTTTTGGATGGCATCTGTTGACTCCCTCTCCTCCGGGCTCCATGCCAGACCTGGGTTTGTAAGCTGATGGAAGGACTATGATAGTGTACACAATGCGTTCTCCTTGACTGGGTCGTTTGTAGCATTCAGACAGCCTGCATCGTATGGTGCATCATTATAGATTGCTATCCATTTTCCTAGACATCTATCATTTATGATTTGTGATATTCGGGGTGTGTATTGTGTTTTGAGGGATTTTATTTCTACCTTTGTAAGTAAGACACACATTGACTGGTGGTGCTGGTTTCATAAAAAATCTCTGGACCGCTGTTTCCTGTGTTTGGCCTTGGTCATTGGGAGTGGAAGGAAGGAGGATGATGTGGAGCTGTCTAAATGGTCCTTTCCTTAGCTCTCTACCCTGCCTGAGAGGAGCAGATTTAGGTCAGGGCGATTTGGGGTTGGCAAAGCAGCTGGAGAGCTTTTACCGGAGTGTCAAAGCTGTTCTCAATACCATCTGGATGGAATGATAGGGCTGCAGAGCTCAATGGAACCCATCTGGATGGACTAATAGGGCTGCAGAGCTAAAACATCTGGATGGAATGATAGGGCTGCAGAGCCCAATGGAACCCATCTGGATGGAATGATAGGGCTGCAGAGCTAAAACATCTGGATGGAATGATAGGGCTGCAGAGCTAAAACATCTAGATGGAATGATAGGGCTGCAGAGCTAAAACATCTGGATGGACTAATAGGGCTGCAGAGCTAAAACATCTGGATGGAATGATAGGGCTGCAGAGCCCAATGGAACACATCTGGATGGACTGATAGGGATGCAGAGCTCAATGGAACATGATCCCTTTTACAGAAATGTGTGTGAATCTGCTTGGTAAGTGCCCCCCAACACTGCTGCATCCCACCACTGTTGCTAAACCAAATTGATGGTCTTAATGCCATGCCCATCATATCAGTGTCCCCCACTATGCATAGGCCNAAATGGTCCTTTCCTTAGCTCTCTACCCTGCCTGAGAGGAGCAGATTTAGGTCAGGGCGATTTGGGGTTGGCAAAGCAGCTGGAGAGCTTTTACCGGAGTGTCAAAGCTGTTCTCAATACCATCTGGATGGAATGATAGGGCTGCAGAGCTCAATGGAACCCATCTGGATGGACTAATAGGGCTGCAGAGCTAAAACATCTGGATGGAATGATAGGGCTGCAGAGCCCAATGGAACCCATCTGGATGGAATGATAGGGCTGCAGAGCTAAAACATCTGGATGGAATGATAGGGCTGCAGAGCTAAAACATCTAGATGGAATGATAGGGCTGCAGAGCTAAAACATCTGGATGGACTAATAGGGCTGCAGAGCTAAAACATCTGGATGGAATGATAGGGCTGCAGAGCCCAATGGAACACATCTGGATGGACTGATAGGGATGCAGAGCTCAATGGAACATGATCCCTTTTACAGAAATGTGTGTGAATCTGCTTGGTAAGTGCCCCCCAACACTGCTGCATCCCACCACTGTTGCTAAACCAAATTGATGGTCTTAATGCCATGCCCATCATATCAGTGTCCCCCACTATGCATAGGCCTATACACAAAGATGTGCTCATGCAACCAACACACTATCTCTCTTTCTGTCTCTCTCTCTCTCTCTCTCTCTTTTCCCCTCTTTCACTCTCCCTGTCTTGTGTGGGGATTTGTGGTTCTTTCTTGGCTTTGATCTGTGTAATCTTGCAGTGTGGTCACATGTCCTGTGCAGCAGCCAGGCAGGCTGTGAAGAGAGGAATGCAGTGATCAGGTCTCAGGGAGTCAGCAGCAGCTGGAGGACATTCACCCGGTCCTGGCTGAGCCCTCAGAGATCTCTCTCTCTCTCTCTCGCATGCGTGAGAACACTTTCCCAGTCTGCTCCTAACTCACTTTTAAACCTCCACCTTATACTCACACCCAGAGGATCCTCATTCCCCACAGACTCACCAGGCAACCATAACTCCCATGCTTGGAGGTGCTCCTTTAGGCTTCACTGATGAACTAAAAGCATACGACTATGGAAGGACCCTRCAAACATTTACAGCCAGAATTCCAATGTCAGAAGTGAGTTTAGAAGTGAAACGTGAGGCGATGTGCTCGGATGACAGTTTTGATGTGGAAGCACATCTTGTTTTGTTCTCGTATTTCCTCTTTATACCACACTCATTTCTMCTTCTCCCACTTCATACAGCACTGTATGGGTCTGACTTATTATTAGCAGGGAAAATGGCCAGTTTTTCATTGCAGTTGGAGAGTGATCAGACCCAGTTCTGAGTGAGATGTCACTAATTACAGGTCCCACACCTGAAGTGGCAGTTCTGCACCAACAGCCTTTTTACCTCCACATCTGTGACAAGTGGTATACAGTACATTCGGAAAGTATTCAGACCCCTTTTTCCAAATTTTGTTACGTTACAGCCTTATTCTAAAATTAATTTAAAAAAAAAATTCCTCATCAATCTACACACAATACCCCATAAAGACAAAAACAGAAATACCTTATTTACATACGTAAACAAACCCTTTGCTATGAGACTCGAAATTGAGCTCAGGTGCATCCTGTTCCCATTCATCATCCTTGAGATGTTTCTACAACTTGATTGGAGTCCACCTGTGGTAAATTCAATTGATTGTACATGAYATGATTAGGAAAGACACACAAAAATGAAGCCGTGAGRTCAAAGGAATTGTCCATAGAGCTCCGAGACAGGATTGTGTTGATATAGAGATCTGGGGAAGGGTACCAACATATTTCTGCAGGATTGAAGGTCCCCAAGAACACAGTGGCCTCCATCATTCTTAAATGGAAGAAGTTTGGAGGAAACCTGGCACCATCCCTACGGTGAAGCATGGTGGTGGGAGCATCATACTGTGGGGATGTTTTTCCAGCGACAGCGAATGTGAGACTAGTCAGGATCAAGGGAAAGATGAACGGAGCAAAGTACAGAGAGACCGTTGATGAAAACCTGCTCCAGAGCGCTCAGGACCTCAGAGTGGGGCGAAACAACTACTAAAGGACACCAATAATAATAAGAAACGTGCATGAGCCAAGAAACACGAGTGGAAATCTGTCCTTTGGTCTGATGAGTCCAAATTTGAGATTTTTGGTTACAACCGCCGTGTCTTTGTGAGACTCAGAGTAGGTGAACGGATGATCTCCGCATCTGTGGTTCCCACCATGAAGCATGGAGGAGGAGGTGTGATGGTGCGGGTGGGTGTGCTTTGCAGGCGACACCGTCTGTGATTTATTTAGAATTCTAGGCACACTTAACCAGCATGGCTACCACAGCATTCTGCAGCCATACGCCATCCCATCTGGTTTGCACTTAGTGGGACTATCATTTGTTTTTCAACAGGACAATGATCCAAAACACACATCTAGGCTGTGTAAGGGCTATTTGACCAAGGAGGAGAGTGATGGAGTGCTGCATCAGATGACATGGCCTCCACAATCACCCGACCTCAACCCAATTGAGATGGTTTAGGATGAGTTGGACCGCAGAGTGAAGGAAAAGCAGCAAACAAGTGCTCAGCATATGTGGGAACTCCTTCAAGACTGTTGGAAAAGCATTCCAGGTGACTACCTCATGTAGCTGGTTGAGAGAATGCCAAGAGTGTGCAAAGCTGTCAAGGCAAAGGGTGGCTACTTTGAAGAATCTCTAATATAAAATATRTTTAGATTTGTTTAACACTTTTTTGTTTAGTACATGATTCCATATGTGTTAATTCATAGTTTTGATGTCTTCACTATTATTCTAAAATGTAGAAAATAGTTAAAATAAAGAACAACCCTTGAATGAGTATGTGTGTCCAATTTTTTGACTGGTACTGTATAAGGCTGTTACATAATTTTTTGGGGAAAAAGTCAAGGGGTCTTAATATTTCCGAATGCACTGTATGTTTGTACTGTATATGAGTGCATGTGTCTCTGTATGTTTGTGTTTTATATTTCTCTGTTTATCTCTCTACAATACACTGTATCAGTCAGTCTCTCTGAGACTGTGTGTGTGACGTCATGCAATGAAAGATTGTGGMTGATTGATGCCCAGAGCATAGACACATCTGTTGTTTCCTTTTGGGGGGGGGGGGTTCTAGGAGTGGCCAACCCCTTTGGGGGGTGTGGTGGGTTGTGGGAAGATGAAGCGGGGACAGGGGTGGAAACTCCTCAAGTGTCAAAATCAGCTTTCACCACCATTACATCATCCCTTCGCCTCCAACCAGATCAAACAACAGGGAGGGAGGCTGTGTACAGGGAGATGGAGGCACTCCACTGTGATTCCAACTCGGGGAGGGGAGGGAGGGGAGAGGAGAGCCCTGAGCTGTTAGCTGCAGCCCTGATGCTCTTTGATTGTGCTGTTTGAAACCTCTTGTTTTTCAGTGTGGAGGTMCACCATGGCCTCAGCTAACTCAAAGTTTATGCCTCACTCTGAAAGTATAGTGAAAAAGCGCCAAGGGACACTAGAAACTTAAATACATAGCTGTCTCTCCAGCTATGGGGTTTGTGATTTGTCATTTATTTACATTTCTTATTGGTACATGTTCAGTGTTTTGTAAAAAATAAAGCATCCATTAAACTTGATTTCGGGCCTGCGAGTAATAGTTTATTGTGATCATGAGTCAATACTGTCACTTTGAGTTGCAGTTTATGAGGATGATTCAAGAGTATGTCACATAGTGATTTAATTTAGTTAGCAAATATGCCACCACYATCAGATTAAACAYTGCTGCATGCTTCATGATATTGCAAATCCATTAGTTACAAGTTGTCGTGAATTTTCATTAAATCTCTTGACAAGTGGCATGACATAATAATGATTGTATTGTAGCATATAGTTCATTAGTGTTGCTGTATTCTCCCCCTATGTCTCAACATGAGGCAGTCTTGGATGTCTTCTGAATAACAAATGATGAAGTGATGAGTCACGGAGGAGAGAAGAGGAGTGTGTCTGTCTGTCAGTGCTGGAGACTAGCAACAGTCAGGTCTGCCTGGCTGCAGAGGTTAGAGGGTGGGAGGGCATTTAGGGGAGGGCTCTGTGGTGATGGATGATTGCTGAGAGAGAGGAGGACGAGGCATGAAATAGAATGTGGAGTAAGGACAGAGAAACTGGGCACCAATAAAACTACTCCAGACAGAGATGGAGAGACWGAGAGAGAAGAGTGTACAGATGGCCTATATCAATAGATTTAATAATACCATATACAGTGCCCTTCGTATTTAATGGAACAGTGATGCATTTTTTCTTCATTCAATACATTATTTATCATACATTTTTATTGGGAACAAAGTAATCTGAAACACAACCAAAACAAACAGCAAATGCATCACTGAGTCACAAGCTTGATGTAGTCATTGTCTGCTATCAATATGAGACCAAATACATTTTTACTACTTTAAAACACATAAGGGAATTTGTCCCAATACTTTTGGTCCCCTAAAATGGGGGGACTATGTACAAAAAGTGCTGTAATTTCGAAACTGTTCACCTGATATTGATGAAAATAATTAAAGCTTACAGTCTGTACTTTAACGTCATAGTCAATGTTTGATTTCAAATTCAAACTTTTGTAGTATCGAGCCAAAATAAGAAAAATAATTACAGAGGGCRCTGTAAATATCAGTGTTGTAGTACTCGAGACCGGTCGAGACCACATATTGAGTGTCTCTGTCTTGTCTCGGTGTTGAATACATTTGTACTCGGTCTTGACTCAGTCTCAGACAGTGAGGACTCGTCATTTCTTCCCAAGACCAGGTGAGTAAAAAATCTCATAATTATCAGCTTCCATTGAGTCAGAGCATAAAACCCTTTGCCAGGCCAAATGAATAGGGTACTAGGGGGTAACTAGCCCCCCTAAGAACAATGTCTAATGGCTGACACAAAAAGCAATGTTTGGAGAAAACAATGTGTAAGAAGGTCATGCTTATGTGAATAAACTATAAAGGGAAATAAATGGCTACAGTTGACACTTTTTTTGTTATTTCATGAAATGTTGTTTGAAGAAAAGGCCCATTTTTTAAAAGTTCCCGGGGGTAAGCCCCCTCCCCACATGGGGTAAGATTATGGCATAGGATTTCACACAAGTGTGTTAAAGTCCATTTAATCTGTTTTCTTTAGAAATTCTTTAGTAAGTAATACTTAAAAAGGTAAGTCTATTTTAATTWTCTAAATAAAAAATGGGGGGGGGGGGGGRGGGGGAATGGTGTTGCACATCATTAATATCCGCACTGAGGAGATTTGATGGAAAGTCTCTCTTTTTAACTCATCTGCACATGAATTTTATTTGTTCTTTCTTTTCAATACAATCTATGATGTACAATTGCACTAAATATTATTTTAAAGCATGATTAATATAATTCACCAATACATTTCTTGGTAGTCCAAAAAATATGTTGCTGTAAACACAGCTGGCCTGGTACGTTATTTGCTGCCTCCATTCTGGATGCACTGTTTCAGTTTCAATTACTCAATATTTTGGACAAAAACAGACGAATGTAACTAAGGCTGGGAATGTAAATACAATCAAACTAGCAAGGTCAATGATCACAAGTCAGTCATCACGTGGCTAATAGGCTAGCATATCTAAAACACTGAGTATAATGTTAGCTAGATAGTTAGCTAACTGCTAGGAGGATGTCATGTCATGCCATTGGAGGAGTGGGTGAGTGACTGACTTTTCCCCCTCGTATTGTTTTTTGGTGGCTATACACAGTTAGAGATGCAGGTGTAATTTGGCTAGCTAGCAAGAACTTCAACGACTGTTATCCAGTTATCTACTCCGATTTCAGAGCACTCTCGTCTGAGTGTGGCAGAGCGCAGAACAATTGATGAATTTACAAACGCGCAACACCTGCTGAATATGACCGGTGTCAGTAAACGTAGTCAAAATAAGTAATAGTTAGCCAAGAACGGTCTAGATAACATGTAAACAGCCTAACCAACTCTGCTATGGGGTGAGTAAAATGGTCGGAGTGAGGTGTTCCCTCATTTGTGTCTGGAAGTAGCTAGCTAGCAATCTAACCAACTTTAGCCAGTTGTCTTTGGTGCTTGGTTGGGGAGAAGCATGCATTGGCAGGCAAGCTGCAGAAGGACAAGGAGGCTACAATTGCCCATCGTTTATCAGTTCAATTTTGATGGCCAACTAGTTGAGTAATGTTCCTTCGTTAGATTTTAGCTCATCTTGCTCTGGCTAGCATTAGTGGTTGATCTTGTTGTTGTTGATGTGCATAACTGAGGGAGAGAGAACCTACCTTTTCATGGTTGTTTGATCAATAAGACTGTAAAGTTCACAAATGTAAGAGGACTCATGTGGTGTTTACATATTTGCAGAAATCCATCCAGGTGTTATTTGTGGCTTTTGGCGAATGCGTTTTAATGATCTAAAGTCGCGCTGTTGCAACTGACTGTAAACACACAGTCCTTTTCAAAGTGAATGATGGCAGGCCTGTGTGGCAAACAGCTTGTTTGTATAAAGGCCTATTGTAGCTCTRATTGGCTATWGCGCACCGGTCTGTGTAGACTCCGGTCCTGGACAAGACAGATGTTTTTATTCGGTTTTATTTGCTGTAGTGTCTATTAATTTTCCAAACGCACGTCCGCTTTCCCACTCTATATTGCTATAGAATTTTCACAAATGCCTTAGTATACGTAGTTTCCAAACACTAAGAATTTATAAAAACTTGAAAATAACCATATCTAAGTGGTCGCTTTAAAAAGTGTCTGTATTCTTCCTGGGGGTGTACATGAACAGATTTTAATAAGATTTTATGTTGCTAAAAGGCTGTCAGTTCYACTTTAAATGCTACGATGTTTCACACACATGAGTTATTTTGAAAGAGATGGCTAACAACAGCAAGCATGCTACAATAAAAAAAACACAGTTCCACTCACCTGATGATGATCATTTGAGACTTAACTTCTTGTTGAAAGCTATTCTTGAAAGAGAAGAAGCTAACAAATTAACAACAATATCCTCTTTGATAACACCTGCTCCAGCCGCTGCCAACTAGCCGACAACAAAAGCTAGCTAGCTAGACCAGGGCTGCCCAACCCTCTTCCTGGAGATCTACAGTCCTGTGGGTTTTCAGTCCAACCCTAATTTAACACACCTGATTCTACTAATTAGCTGCTCAACAAGACCTGAACTAGCTTAATCAGATATGCTAAATTAGGGTTGGACTGAAAACATACAGGACAGTAGATCTCCAGGAAAAGGGTTGGGCAGCCCTGAGCTAGACCATGGGAAAATTACTGCTCGCTGTTGCGCAGTGACCTGTTGGCCTTCAAGAAGGCAGAAGTTTCCATACATTTTTGTAAAAACGGTCCCACCCATCAAGTCAAAATGTGATTGGTTGATTCCACTGTCACTCCAAAATGTTGCCCTAATATGGTTGAATGGCAGATACCTTTATCTAGCTTCTGATGGCGTAGCCAATGGCTGACTTAGCTAGCTAGATTTATCTCCTCAGAGACGAGCAAAGAATTGTTTTTCTTCTCTTCAGTGTTAACCCTTTCCTTTCCAACAAAAGCTGAGGAGAATAAATCACAACATCATTGAAAATAATCATATCATTATAATTATTATATACTAATTATTTTATAAATCCTTAGCCCTTCTCTGAAGGTGTAGAAGACCCGCTGTTCYCCACTGTGTTTTGGGTTAGTAATAATTTCCCTCAGTATGCATTTTTTTCACTTTTCTGAATGTCTAARGAATCCATATGTTGTTCTGGAATATSAACACAGAAATACTGGACACTTTGAACTCTTATGGTGGTGATTTGACAAAATTATAATCATGGTCTTGAATTGGACTCACATTTTTCTGGTCTCGACCTCGGACCCCTTGTCCCCCTCCCGGTCTCGGTCTTTACTTGGTCTCACCACTCCTCCGGTCTTGGTCTTGATTCAGACTCGATTTGCTCCGGTCTTGGTCTCGAACAGAACACTGGTAAATATCATGACATAAGCTTTTGTAACCTTCAAGCTGTTTAATTTGAACAAGGACAAGATTGGACAAGATTGARACTCTCTCTCCACTACTTATTGTTCCTGCAGTGAGGATTCAACATCTTCATGGAATGTTTTCCTAATTTATCTGCAGATAATCTCCAAAAAGCAGTAGTAGCTTACCAGTATTAGGGAGTCAAATGAACRGCTCTCTCACTGATGCGATTCAGTTCCGTTCACCTAAAAGAACCGTTCAAAAAGAGCTGTTCCATCGCAAACATTACTAGGCTACACTGACAAGTCACTTTAGCAGCCACTCACAATTTTCAACATGGGCTTTGAATCCTAGGAAAATAAAAACAAGATTTTTGGTTTGTTTTTCGTGATGCGATATCATGGACATATAACTACGTTGTATGATTTATGAATAGCAAAGGGATATAGGATATTGACTTTATTCATTCAGTTCGACACCTTTTATAAATTAGTCATAAATTAGTGTTTTGGTGGTCAGACAAAGCATAGTAAATAACCTATGTGCCCCGAGTCCATGGCTGGCTATAGTAGGCCCATGAAACACGCAAAACAAAATACATGAAYGTGCCACAAAACAATAATTAAGTGGACTTCAACTCATCGTTACCACTTGCATTTCGTTCATTCTAGCGGAGAAGGCTACACAGACTTTTCTGACTAGTGAATTTAAACTTTTAAATGAAAAGAAGCCTAGTAAATGAATCAAGTGGAAAAAGTAGCTTGCTGACAATGAGTCTGTTCTCGGCTATTTAGTTGACAGCCAGCGCTTATGGAAAACACTAGAAAACACTAGTTAAACCACTGTGGGTTGTTCTAGGCTAGGTGGGTTGTGCTGTCGACTAGTTAAACCACTGTGGCTTGTTCTAGGCTATATACTAGTCAGTCTGTTGTTCTACAACCTTCTGTTGACCTTCCAGAGCGGTCATCTCCCGTTGATGCCCATCCGGCCTTGGGTCTGGGAATTACTGCTGAATTGTGGGTACATGGTACTTTCATTCCAGCTGTGAGCTGTCAGGATCTGTTTGTGAAGAGCAGGATTGTGCACATGAACACACACATGCACACCCCCATGTCCGCACCATGGAGGGAAAGGAAAGTATGGTCATTGTGTCCTGTTGAGGGTGGCAGCCAAAGCAAAGCACTGTCCTTTTCTCTCTCCTCTCTCCCTTTTCTCTTTCTCTCTCACACCATTATCCATTTCTCTATATATCCATGCCTCTGTGCCTCCACTGTTTCTTGGTATTGTTACTACACTCTGTGTTCTTCCATATCACAGTGTGACCTTCCTTGGGTTGTCTTCCTGTGTTCAGCAGGCCAGTAGGGGAGAGAGAGGAGGCCGGCTGTTACCAGCCCAGCCAGATGGCAGCAGCTCCTAGCAGCTCCTAGACTGGGACAACAGACTGGGATCGGGGGGCAAGCACTGCAGTGGCCAAAATGGTTCCTGTGGCAGGCAGGAAGCATGCTGGAAGGAGTGTGCAATGCAGAGTGAGACAGTCGGGAGCTCTGAGGGGAGGGGCTGCACCAGTTCAACTTCTCTTGTCAAACCGCTAATTAGCTGGATTTAGCTTCATATGGGCGAATTAAAAGATGGGCGAATAAAAAGGGGAGAAGTATAAAGGTCAGTGAGCAGCTCATAAATTCATACAGAATTGGTTAATGGCAGAATAAGCGGTTTTGCTTTCCATCACAGGTGTTGTTATTCATTTTTGTGCCACAGTTCTCTCACACCACTTTAATCGTGGTTTATGTGGTGCTGCGGGAGGGAGGGAGGGAGGTAGAGCAGGGCTCTCAGCTCTGGTCTGAGGCGTGGGATGACAATAATACGATGAGAAAAGGCAAGGCTGTGGCAAGGCTGTGGAGACCACACCAGAGCAATAGGGCTGTGTGTGTGTGTGTGTGTGTGTGTGTGTGTGTATCTACTCATATACCTATTCGTGTGGATTCTTCAAGCAACAAGTCGGATTCTCACTCTAGATAATCGGAGGCTATCAAATCTGTAACTAGAGCTATTTTTTTTCTAACCTTCGCCTGTTGTTCTGCTTTCGGCTAAAAATTGTCAGACGTAGCAGATTCCATTAATTCAAAAAACTTGATTTTTTGACACTAAACAAAGAGTTTTGACTGAATTAATAAATCTGTGGAAATTAAAGACTTTTTCCCCTACTATACTTTGAACTTTGCATATGCTCTTTTAACCCATGCGGGGAAGGCTTTGATATCAGTTTACTGACTGAGAAGACTCAGTATAGAAGGTAAGAGGCGTTTTAATTTCCATTTAATATTTTTGGTCAACTCTTTGGGTTTAGGGTAAAATGAAGTGTTTGAATTTAATGAATCTGCTACTCTGAGCCATGTTTTATACTATAATTTGTCATCTTTATTTACACACTCGCTGTAGCCCTGTTAAAACTCCAAGGCTCTGTCACACAAACAACTGGGGTTGCGAAGTATCTTGACATTCACGGAAATTTGGCCATCGGATTTTACAGAAGAATTTAGATGTTTAATATATTTTATATCTACCCTGCTCTTACTTTGTGGTTTCTTGCTGCTTCAAGGAACCGTCGGATTTCTTCAGAAAAAGGGCGGGCAATGAAGTAGCGAGTTGTAATCAATAGAGCTTTATTTTATTATTCGATAAAACATTGCTTCTTCTGGAAATGTTCAGTGGCCTGTTTTTATAACGGGTGGTGACTACTGGCGATAATAAAGAATTGTTCGATTTGAAGTTCATAAGCTTTAAAGACTTCAATGTTAAATAGGCAATAATAGCATAACTGAGATGGATTACATTTCAGTGCTCTAACTTAGAGGACTCAAAGAGCTTGCACCAAAAGCAATTTATATGATTGCAGCGTGTAAAACTTACCTCTATCAGTTGCATCTAGCTTTTGTACAAGGGGAAGATTTAAATGCACGTTATAGTTTTTGTCGAGGATCTTTAATTGTTTTTGGTGGATTTCAAGATGAAGTATTGGTATTCTTTACGTTGACAATTAATGAATCTGCTAATTCTGAATTTTTTACCGGCGAGATAGTTCTGCAAACCAGTCAGAAGGTGGGTAGCAAATACGTACTCTAGTCGATTATGGTAGTGTTTTTAAACTTTCACAAACAACTGCCGTTTTGACCCTTTCCCCAACATTTTACGAAAAGACAATGTTTTTCTAATAAATCTACCTATCTTCTGCTTTCAAGCAACAAGTGGATTTCAAATCGGGTGCTACCAATCTGTAATAGAGCTATTTTTGTAACTTCGCCTGTCTTTTTCTGGCTTCTTAAAAAGATGTCAGAGTTAGCAGATTTCATTAATTCAAAACAACTTTAACAAACAATGCCGTTTTGACCTTTCCATCATTTTCAGAAACAATGTTTCTTGCTATAGCTATACATCTTCTCCTACTCTTTTTATCGCTCGCTTTCAGTCCAACAAGTCGGATTTCAAATCGGGGCGTTTGCATTTTAATTCTGCTCTGCTCCTCTTAAGAGCCTATTTTACTAACACTTCGCCTGTTTTTCTGGCTTCGGTAAAAAACCTCGACTAGATATTCAGCATTTTGACTCTTACTTAGTCTACAACCTTTCAAACAGCCATATTTTGACCACTACCAAAGCGATTGACTAAAATATATTGGATTAAAACGCTTCTCTACTTCTCTGCTTGTTCTTGCTTTACAAGACTGCGGGGTAGAGACGGTTTTATTCAGTATGGAACTTAGTTCAGGTTTTACTCAATGCCTACATGTGTTTTTTAACTTTTACAAAACTGCTCTTTCTTGGACTTATTTTTCCCAACATTGGTCTTCGAGAACCATGTTCTCTCTCATTAATAATATACCCCCTACTCCTTCTGCTTTTCAAGCAACAAGGCTACATGGATTTTTCAAATCGGGCTATCCTGCACCTCTTCATAGATAAACTCTAGAGCTGTTATACTTTTTTCGTACTAACCAGCTTCGCCTTTTGCTTACTCGGGCTTCTTGTAAACATTGTCAGAAGTTAGCAGATTCATTAATTCAACAACAACTTTAACAAACAATGCCGTTTTGACGCCCTTTCCATCATTTTACAGAAAACAATGTTTTTCTATAGTAAAATCTAACCCTAACTCTTCTGCTTTTCAAGCACAAGTGGATTTTAATCGGGGCTACAAACTTGTAACTAAGCTATTTTTTCTAACCTTCGCCTGTTTTTTTCTGGCTTCGGTAAAAAAATGTCAGAAGTTGGCAGATTTTAATTAAAACAATACTCATTTTGACAACTAAACAAAAGAGTTTGACAAAAATATATTGGATTAAATTTCCCTCTACTTCTCTGCTTGTCAATGGCGGGGAAGGTGTTTAATTCAGTATGGATTACGTTACGAGTTTTACTAAATGCACTAATGTGGGTTTTTTAACTTTTCACAAACTAGATTTTCGGACTCCGTCTAAGTTTCTGAGCCACCTTTCCCAACATTTTACAGAAACCTGTTTCTATTATAATTTCATGCCTCTATACGCTCCTCAGCCACTATACTCTGCTACCCTTTCTCTGCTTTTAGCTAAATTGCCTCTGCTGCGTTACTTGTTCACAACATCGGGGGCTCGTTCCTGCCTCTAATCACTACTCCTGTCTACGATAAAGATTCTTAACATTTCTTATCTCACCTCTGCTCACCTCTATCCGGTACCCTGTTTTCCTGGGTCGGTAAAATTGTAGAAGTTTAGCGATTCTTAAATTCAAACATCGTGCCTCTCTAATCATTTTCGACCAGCTTAACCAAGAGAATGAAAAATTATTTCGCTCGTATTAAAACTTCCCCTACTTAATTTCTCGCTTGTCAATGCGGGAAGGTTATCTTTCACTATGGATCTTACGGTTCAGGCAGTTCTTATATGCTCACAATGTCTAACTACTCACTCTTCTAGTCCGTTTTTTTCTCTAACTCGCTTCAACAAACAACGCTGCCTCGATATTTACTGCTATCCTCACCCTTTCACTCAACTTTTGCGTCAGCATAAATCAATGTTTTCTATATAAAGATCTACCTACTCTTCTGCTTTCTCCTCAGGATCAAGCCTCGGATTTCAAATCGGGTTCTGGGACCTCAATCTCTAGTTTGACTTAGAGCTATTTTTTGTAACCCTTCTACCGTCTTCTCTGCCTCCTGTTTTTTTCTGTGTTTGTAAAAATGCTCCCAGAAGTTAGCAGATTCATAAATTCAAAACAACTTTAACGAACTAACTTGCGTTTTGCCCTTCCCATCAATTTTACGCGTAAGCAAAACTGTTTCTATAGCCTAATCTATTTACCGATCCTCTTCTGCGCTTTTCATGAAGGCACCAAAATCGATTTAAATCGGGCGCTATACCAAATCTGTAACTAGAGCTATTTTTCTAACCTTCGCTGTTTTTTCTGGCTTCGGTAAAAAAATGTCAGACGTTCTGCAGATGCTATTCATCGGTAGCATATTACCAAAACAACTATCATTTTTGACTCTAGATATATCTAAGACCAAGCGCTTTGGATCTAAAAATATTTGGATTCAAAGACATCTACCTCTCTATCTTGCCTTCTTGCATTCTACTGTCATAGCGGGTAAGAAGCTCTATACCATTTCGTATCGGGAACTCTATCACACTAGCTTTACCGCGTTTTACTAAAATGACTCCAGGATTGTTGATTGTCGTTGTTCTTGACAAAGTATCACTATACTGTAAGCACGTCCCGTGTAAATCCCTCAGACTGCGTATTCTAGAACCCGTTGGTCTTCACCAACATTAGTATAGCGATGTCAAAGCGAAATTGTTTTACTCTAGATATTAACTAGTAGAATACACGCCTAGCTCTGTTCTGTTTATAAAGGTAACAAGTTCGGATTTCATTCCGGTCTATCTTATGTAAAACTTAGAGGGCTTTTTCTTGTAACCTCGTACTTCGGGTGGCGCTGTTTTTGCTCTGGCTTCTGTACCAAAAGGTTTCGTCAGTAGTTTGATTGTTTTGCATTGTCTCTCTCAGCACGCATTCCATCTTTAGTCTCATCACCAAAACACTCTTAAACAACCAACTGCTTCGGTTTTGACCGGCCTTTCCAATCCATTGTTTTCCTAAGAAACAGAATGTTTTCTATGATTTAGAGGTCTTAACCCCTACGTAATTTCTGCTTGTTTGTAGACAAGGCAAAAGTTCGGCACTTTCAAATCGCAGAGGCTACAAATGTTGTCAGATCTCACGACGCTATTTTTCAACGCTTCGCCTGTTTTTTGGGCTTTCGGTAAAAAATGTCAGAAGTTACAGATTCTCTCAAATTCAAAACATATCATTTTGGACCACTAAACGAAGAAGTTTGACAAGATATATTGGATTAACTTTTCCCCTCTACTTTCTCTTGTAAATGCGGGGAAGGTTTATTCAGTATGGCAACTTACGTTACAGCAGTTTTAACTAATGCAACTACATCGTGTTTTTTAAACTTTCTCAGAAACCTGCGTTTTTGACCCTTTCAACATGTTTGTACAGAAGTTGCAATCGTTCTTTCTCTATAATCACATGAACACTCCCTGTCCCTCTACTCTTCTGCGTTATATACGCGAGATTCGCAGTCGGATTTTATGTGTGGTCTGATATTATTTGTAGACGAGACTATTTTTGTAACCCTCTCAGACCTGTGTTATCCTATTGGCTGCTCTATGTTGCATGCCATTGTGTTCCTGAGCAGTTACACAGCTGCGCTCCTCACATCCTACAGAGCAGGGTATGTTGTGTGATTTGTGCTCTTTATTAAAAGGCTGTTTACAGTGTTTTCTCTGGCAGGGTGCAGTGCATACTTCATGAGAACTAAAATGGGCCTATCCCATTGATGATTATCACATAGAGGCATGCTAACTCCTAAAACACGGGAGAGAAAACAGAGGGGGTTTGAGACTACTCCACTGAAGACAGGAAAGCTATAGTCCTTTCCTCTTCAATACACACACACACACACACACACACACACACACACACACACACACACACACACACACACACACACACACACACCACACACACACACACAACACACACACACACGCAACAACACACAACATCACACACAC
>NC_036855.1:23236824-23298500 GCF_002910315.2 Salvelinus sp. IW2-2015 | reverse complement strand
GCCTTCCTAAACCTCTACCTCTACCTCTACCGCTCCTCTAGCTCTGCCTCTATCGCTCCCTTCTTACCGCTACCACCTCTTGCCTCTATCACTCCCTCTGCCTCTATCGCTCCCTCTAGCTCTACCCTACCGCTCCCTCTAGCTCTGCCTCTATCGCTCCCTCTACCGGTACCACTGCCTCTATCGCCTCCCCTCTAGCTCTACCTCTGCCTCTATCGCTTCCCTCGACCGCACCTCGCCTCTATCTCCTCTGCCTCTTATCGCTCCCTCTACCGCTACCTCTGCCTCTACGCTACCTCTGCCTCTATCGCTCCCTCAACCACTACATGTGCCTCTATAACTCCCTCTACCAGTACCTATGCCTCTATCGCTCCGTCTACCACTACCTCTAACTCTATCGCCTCCCTCTACCGCTAACTCTTGCCTCTATCGCGGCCCAATACCGCTACCACTGCCTCTATCACTACCTCTGCCTCTACCGCTCCCTCTATCGCTCCCTCTACCACCACATCTGCCTTTATCGCTCCCTCTACCAGTACCTCTGCCTCTATCGCTCCGTCTACCACTACTCTAACTCTATCGCTCCCTCTACCGCAACTCTGCCTCTATCACGCCCTCTCTCTATCGCTCCCACTACCGCTACCTCGTGCCTCTATCGCTACTCTACCTCTACCAGTACCTCTGCCTCTATCGCTCCCTCTACCTCTGCCACTATCGCTCCTCTACCTCTGCCACTATAGCTCCCTCTACCTCTGCCACTATCGCTCCCTCTACCTCTACCTCTACCGCTCCCTCTAGCTCTGCCTCTATCGCGCCCTCTACCGCAACCTCTGCCTCTATCGCTCCCTCTGCCTCTATCGCTCCCTCTAGCTCTACCTCTACCGCTCCCTCTAGCTCTGCCTCTATCGCTCCCTCTACCGGTACCACTGCCTCTATCGCTCCCTCTACCTCTTCCTCTATCGCTCCTCTACCGCTACTCTGCCTCTATCGCTCCCTCTGCCTCTATCGCTCCCTCTACCGCTACCTCTGCCTCTACCGCTACCTCTGCCTCTATCGCTCCCTCAACCACTAAATGTGCCTCTATAACTCCCTCTACCAGTACCTATGCTCTATCGCTCCGTCTACCACTACCTCTAACTCTATCGCTCCCTCTACGCTAACTCTGCCTCTATCGCGGCGCCATACCGCTACCACTGCCTCTATCACTACCTCTGCCCTATCGCTCCCTCTAGCTCTACCTCTGCCTCTATCGCTCCCTCTACCGGTACCACTGCCTCTATCGCTACCTCTAGCTCTACCTCTGCCTCTATCGCTCCCTCTACGCTACCTCTGCCTCTACCGCTCCTCTATCGCTCCCTCTACCACCACATCTGCCTTATCGCTCCCTCTACCAGTACCTCTGCCTCTATCGCTCCGTCTACCACTACCTCTAACTCTATCGCTCCCTCTACCGCTAACTCTGCCTCTATCACGCCCTCTCTCTATCGCTCCCACTACCGCTACCTCTGCCTCTATCGCTACCTCTACCTCTACCAGTACCTCTGCCTCTATCGCTCCCTCTTACCTCTGCCACTATCGTCCCTCTTACCTCTGCCACTATAGCTCCCTCTACCTCTGCCACTATCGCTCCCTCTACCGGTACCTCTGCCACTTTCACTCTCTCTATCGCTACCTTTATCGCTACCTTTATCGCTCTCTCTATCGCTACCTTTATCGCTCTCTCTATCGCTACCTTTATCGCTACCTTTATCGCTACCTTTATTCGCTCTCTCTATCGCTACCTTTACGCTCTCTCTATCGCTCTCTCTATCGCTACCTTTATCGCTCTCTCTATCGCTACTTTATCACTCTCTCATCGCTACCTTTATCGCTCTCTCTATCGCTCTCTCTATCGCTCTCTCTATCGCTCTCTCTATCGCTACTCTTATAGCTACCTTTATCGCTCTCTCTATCGCTCTCTCTATCGCTACCTTTATCGCTCTCTCTATCGCTCCTCTACGCTACTTTATCGCTCTCTCTATCGCTACCTTTATCGCTCTCTTATCGCTACCTTTATCGCTCTCTCTACCGCTCCTCTACCGCTTTCCCTCTAGCTCTACCTCTGCCTCTACCGCTACCTCTACCTCTATCGCTCCCTCTAGCTCTCCTCCTATCGCTCCCTCTAGCCTCTACCTCTGCCTCTATCGCTCCTCTACCGCTACCTTACCTCTATCGATCCCTCTAACTCTGCCTATATCGCTCCCTCTAGCTCTGCCTCTATCGCTCCCTCTACCTCTAGCTCTGCCTCTATCGCTCCCTCTGCCTCTATTGCTCCCTCTATTGTCCCTCTACCTCTATCGCTCCCTCTAGCTCTACCTCTGCCTCTACCGTACTTCTGCCTCTAACTCTGCCTCTACCGCTCCCTCTAGCTCTACCCCCTGCCTCTATCGCTCCCTCTAGCTCCGCCTCTATCGTTCCGTGTCTACCGTTTACCTCTAACTCTATCGCTCCCTCTACCGCTACCTCTGCCTCTATCGCTCCCTCTACCTCTACTTCTAACTCTATCGCTCCCTCTACCTCTACTTCAACTCTATCAATCACTCTACGGTATCTCTAACTCTATCGCTCCCTCTAGCGGTACTCTTAGAGGGCGCGATAGAGGCAGAGCTAGAGGGAGCGGTAGAGGTAGAGCTAGAGGGCGCGATAGAGGCAGAGGTAGCCATAGAGAGAGCGATAGAGGCAGAGGGAGCGGTAGAGGGAGCAATGGAGGCAGAGGTAGAGCCAGAGGTAGAGGGAGCTAGTCAGAGCCGAAAATATTGCCAATAGTTTGCTATTGCACAGCGTGAGTTGATATCTGTGTTTCATTAGCACATTAAAACATACTTTTGCTCATTTGATTTAATCCAATTTCCATTGTAGTCTTCATCATCTCTCTCTCTCTCTCTCTCTCTCTCTCTCTCTCTCACTCTCTCTCTGTATCTCGGTCTCTCTCGGTCTCTGTCTCTGTGTGTGTCTCAGTACAGAGAAAGCAGTCTGTTTGACATGAGAGAGGGTATGAAAGAGGGGACTGTGGGAGACTTTAGATTTGGTGCGGTGGAGATGGAGGGAGGAAAGGTAATTGAAAAGGAGAGGCATGATTTTGGTTTGGGGTTTACTAACTGAGGGACTGAGAAGGGTGGGTCTGACCAAAGCCATGCGTGTGTATTTGTGCTCAGAGACACATACACTTTGTCAAAAGAGTATACACAAAGAAACACACTCTCTCTCGCTCTGCCCGCTGATGTTGTGAATGCTTGTCTTGTTCCATCTCTCTGTGGATTTGATTCTGTGGAGGACCACACAGGATCTCTCTCCCACGCGTCACTGTGTGCGACAGTGCTGTTATTATTGATCCTGCCGCAGACGTCAAACCCCAGCGCCTCTTAAACTGCTGCCCTGATTTAAACAATATGCCAGAGCCCGTTTCATCCATGTCCAAGCCCACTGAATGATTAAACACAGCTCTGAAGAAAAGGTCCCTCTCTTTGCATAGCGTCTTTACATAACTCTGGATTGCAGCCACTTGGGTGGATAAACAAGCCTTTCTTCATTATAGTAATTGGGTGGAAAAGAGCGAGTTGGGGGAGAGGATAGATAAAGAAGAAAAATATTATAATATGTCTTTAGCAGAATGAGTTGTAGACTCGCTGAAGTGAGACAGATTAAACGCTGGAGCATCTCTTGTGAKAAGGAGATGTTTTAATACTTCTGTTTAATATCACACGGGCTGATTAGAATTAACGCTCTTGGCTTTAAAACATCTGGAGTTGTCTTGTTAGCAGGGCTGCTGATGTTATGATCATAGATATAGAATGATTCATTCTAGCTCAGTGACACACACACACAGTCTATAACACTGTGTTTGTAATCTAATGACAGCAGGCTTCGTCTTGAAGTACACCTGAGTTAAGGCTGGGCAGGTTCCACTGATCTGATGGTCTTTCTGGCACTCACAGTTCTCTCACCAGGCGTCTCTGAGCGAGGGAGTCGGTTTGGTACTGAGCTATAAGACCGGCTTGTATGTCACATACTTAGAGAATGAGTATGGGCTTTAGAACGTGCTGGGATGTTGAAAGGGAATCACTTAGTCCCTGTGATGCTCTAACCTGGGAGGGAGTGCCTGGGGTGGGCTTTAGCCTGGAGAAACTGCTATTTGTTCTAGCTGGGAGGATATATAGGATAGCTGACTGATGTGCGATATGGAATCTGTGAGCCCCCTAAACCCCATCGTAAGCTGACCCTACCGCCTTCCTCCCTCATCCTACGTAGTATTTGTTGGTGTTATGGGTTACATGCAAAGTGACACCATACTGCTCCTCTTGGCTCTCTGGGGAAAAGACCCAACCAAGGGATATGATTTGGAATAAWTTTTGGAGGCCAACTCTGCCGCCCTGACTGGGGGCTTGTTGGGTGATCACTGAGCCTGGCCCAGTAGGGGCATGCTAACCTCCATCCATCCCTATTAGAGGACACTTATCAGGGATGGGCTCTGGACTGACACGGTCCCAGCTGGGATTCCCTGGAGGGCCAGTGCTGCTGAGGAAGAACCCCACTGAGAGGCTAGGAGGATTGTGTGTGTGTGTTTAGAGAGAGAGAACAGTTTTTCTCTGCAGATAGGACCCTGTAACTCTGAGATATGCTCTGCCTCATTAATTAGAAGCTCTCATTATCCCCCCTCGGGCACCAGACACTTAATCAACACCCAACACCACTAAGACACACACGCACACCCCTCTCACAAAGTCCCCGCGGGGCAAAATCCTGACACAACGTCATCAGAAGAATAAAGCACACTTCAAAGTAGAACCTTTTAGAATGAATGGTGATGAGGGTTATTTGTTTGTGGTGATGTATGGCACAAGGGAGTGGGTTGGGTGACATCGCTGGCTAATGCTGTTATTAGTATGTTATTGTTTGGCATTTCAAAACCAATTCAAACCAATCCTTCATGTTTAAAGCAGAAACAATCTATCAAAGGCCCTAAATTATATTTTCATATATAAATTGACTTTTTATGAATTGAGTGTCTGAAGACTTCCCATCAATAATAGGCCTCACACTCTTAAAGCTGCTACTGTAACATATTGTGTGATGAATGTTCATCTTCTGGTGCTATGGTGCTCATCTGTGGACTCTCATCAACATTTGTGAAGTGTGGCTGCAGTGGTATAGCCAGCCCCAGCCTGGTCTCATAGGCTATAGGTAACATAGTAAATGTATATCCGGGACACTCAAATTAGTATGATATGTGACGTTTGGCGATTACATAAGACAGATGGTTAAAATGAAAGTAGTCTTTGGTTGGATGGGTGGGCGTATAACTCGAACGTCTAGCAAACCGAAGGTTGCGAGTTCAAATCTCATCATGAACAATTTGAGGTAAATAGCAACTTTTCAACTACTTACTACTTTTAGCTACAGTTGAAGTTGGGAGTTTACATACACCTTAGCCAAATACATTTAAACTCAGTTTTTCACAATTCCTGACATTTAATCCCAGTAAAAATACCCTGTTTTAGGTCAGTTAGGATCACCACTTTATTTTAAGAATGTGAAATATCAGAATAATAGTAGAGAGAATTATTTCTTTCAGCTTTTATTTCTTTCATCACATTCCCAGTGGGTCAGATGTTTACATACACTCTATTAGTATTTGGTAGAATTGCCTTTAAATTGTTTAACTTGAGTCAAACGTTTTGGGTAGCCTTCCACAAGCTTCCCACAATAAGTTGGGTGAATTTTGGCCCATTCCTCCTGACAGAGCTGGTGTAACAGAGTCAGGTTTGTAGGCCTCCTTGCTCGCACACTCTTTTTCAGTTCTGCCCCCAATTTTCTATAGGATTGAGGTCAGGGCTTTGTGATGGCCACTCCAATACCTTGACTTTGTTGTCCTTAAGCTATTTTGCCACAACTTTGGAAGTATGCTTACGGTCATTGTCCATTTGGAAGACCCATTTGCGACCAAGCTTCAACTTCCTGACTGATGTCTTGAGATGTTGCTTCAATATTTCCTCATAATTTTCCTCTCTCATGATGCCATCTATTTTGTGAAGTACACCAGTCCCTCCTGCAGCAAGCACCCCCACAACAAGATGCTGCCACCCCCGTGCTTCACGGTTGGGATGGTGTTCTTCGTCATGCAAGCTCCCCCCTTTTCCTCCAAACATAACAATGGTCATTATGGCCAAACAGTTCTATTTTTGTTCATCAGACCAGAGGACATTTCTACAATAAATACGATCATTGTCCCCATGTGCAGTTGCAAACCGTAGTCTGGCTTTTTTATGGCGGTTTTGGAGCAGTGGCTTCTTCCTTGCTGAGCGACCTTTAAGGTTATGTCGATATAGGACCTGTTTTACTGTGGATATAGATACTTTTGTACCTGTTTCCTCCAGCATCTTCACAAGGTCCTTTGCTGTTGTTCTGGGATTGATTTGCACTTTTCGCACCAAAGTACGTTCATTTCTAGGAGACAGAACAATCTCCTTCCTGAGCGGTATGACAGCTGCGTGGTCCCATGGTGTTTATACTTGCGTACTATTGTTTGTACAGATGAACGTGGTACCTTCAGGCATTTGGAAATTGCTCCCAAGGGTGAACCAGACTTGTGGAGGTCTACATTTTTTATTTTCTGAGGTCTTGGCTGATTTCTTTTGATTTTCCCATGATGTCAAGCAAAGAGGCACTGAGTTTAAAGGTAGGCCTTGAAATACATCAACAGGTACACATCCAATTGACTCAAATTATGTCAATTAGCCTATCAGAAGCTTCTAAAGCCATGACATCATTTTCTGGAATTTTCCAAGCTGTTTAAATGCACAGTCAACTTAGTGTATGTAAACTTCTGACCCACTGGAATTGTGATTCAGTRAATTATAAGTGAAATAATCTGTTTGTAAATAATTGTTGGAGAAATGACTTGTGTCAGCACAAAGTAGATGTCCTAACCGACTTGCCAAAACTATAGTTTGTTAACAAGAAACTTGTGGAGTGGTTGAAAAACGAGTTTTAATGACTCCAACCTAAGTGTATGTAAACTTCCGACTTCCAACTGTACATTGCAACTACTTAGCTAACCCTCCCCTTTCCCTAACCATAACCCTTTTAGCTAACCCTTCCCCTAACCCTTTAACCGAATGTATAACAAGAACAGTTGGTAGAGCATGGCGCTTGCAATGCCAGGGTTGTGGGTTTGATTCCCACGGGGGACCAGCACGAAAATGTATGCACTCACTACTTACTGTAAGGTGCTCTGGATAAGAGCGTCTGCTACATGACTAAAATGTCAATGTAAACGTCTAGCAATCCAATGGTTGCCAGTTCGAATCTCATCACAGACAACTTTGGCATTTTAGGTAATTAGCAACTTTTGAACTACTTACTACTTTTTAGCTAAATTGCAACTTCTTAGTATGTTAGCTAACCCTTCCCCTAACCTCAACCCTTTTAGCTAACCCTTTAACCGAACGTATAACGCAAATGTCTAGCAATCCAAAGGTTGCGAGTTCAAATCTCATCAAGGACAACTTTAGCATTTTAGGTAATTAGCAACTTTTCTACTACTTACTACTATTTAGCTACTTTGCAACTACTTAGTAAGTTAGCTAACCCTTACCCTAACCTTACCCCTAACCTTAACCCTTTTAGCTAGGGGAACCTAACTCTAACCCTTTAACCTAACTCCTAAACTTAACCCTAAACCCTATTCTAGCTAACATTAGCCACCTAACACCTGGCTAGAATTCGTAACATATCATACATTTGGGTAATGGATATCCACAAATTAATACATACCATACTAAATGTAACATATCATTTTAAATGTAGTGCTGCATATTTACGTACAGAATATTACAAAATTCTATGAGTCCAGGTTGCCAGCCCAGTTATCCTAGATGCTAGATGTAAAAGATTTAACTTTAATCCTTGAGCATTTTTCCGAAATCATACAAAGATTGAAAAAGAGATTACGAAGCACTTTTTGTATCCTGAATTATTGAWTAAGAAAAACTGAATAACTAGCGTAATTAGAGCATGTGGTGAGAGACGAATACTGTAGTTGTAAATATATGCCTCTCTTAGAAAAGCTTCTCTTCTCTCATGGGTTTCATTGACCTACTCCTCCTATAGTCATCCCATTACCCTTTCCCCTTCACTGAGAGGATCCTGTATATATTATACACAAATACTCATTTTAATGGTGCCTTGGAACTCAGGCAGAATGTGTGTTTGTGYGTGGCAGGGGCATATGTATCTCCATGCTCTTACCATGGCATTTACCGCCTGGAAACATCAGCCAGCAAATTAAAAGGGCTCTGTTGATTGAAATGTGCGTCGGATAGTTAGGCTCTGCAGTGTCGTGACTTAGGAGCCTGGCTACCTGAGTGGACATAAATGACACTGAGATAGACATGCAGGAGAGTTATCTGAGGGTTGCCTGCTACTCCCAAGTTAATTTTATTTCCCTCTTTTGACAATTTTCTTTTCATTTTTGCCAAACCACCTCTGTTACTGTCATCTGGGTGATGCACTCTCTCTATTTMTCTCTCTCATCCACACRCACACTGAAAAAGAGATACACCAACTTGCACACACATCCCAGTCAGAACATATAGTAGAGGGACATTTTTGAGGGTCTGATTGGCAAGAACAAGAGAAGGAAGCACACACTTTTAAGCAGCTCAACTCATGGAAAATGAAAGAGGGTTTTTTGTTTCCCTCTGAAGGCTGGAGTCTGATTTCCTGTGCGGCTCTGATTGGGAAAGCAGAGGCACGCACAGGGAGCCTGCTTCTGTATGGAGAGGCCTGATGACAGACTCCACCAGGAACAAAAACCACTGGAAACTCACTTCTGGAGAATACATGAAAGAAGTGGTTGTTATTGACAATGTAACATGCCCGTTTTCAGAATACCTGAATGGTTGAAACATGTAGTTAGACTGTCAGTTTTATATGAACTCTGCATCTGATCAAAGTAAGCATATGTGCATGTTTTTGTGATTTATGGCTAGTATGAACATGTGTTACTTGACAGTAAGTTGCTCTGTGTAGTAATGTTTTCATTACTCAACTAACATTGAACACTCTACTTTATTAATTGCACTGTCATTTAATTGTAATGGAGTTGATATTTATGTTATTACACAAGTGGAATGAATATAGGGTATGATCCCTGTAATGTAATTACAATAACACAGTGTTATTACACTCACTACCCAAAGATATTCATTTACATTCTATGTTTGGGAATGTAAATGAATATCTTTGGGTAGTGAGCAATTCCTCTCCTTTCCTGCCTAAGCAAGTTCTGTCGGACTCCGGCATCATTACTGAGAAAAATGTGATAACTGATGCTTTTAATCAGCATTTTATCTCGGCTGGCTTTTTATTTGAAAGAAATGGTGGTTTAATTAACCCTGGTCAGTCAGTCGACTCCTCTTCCCTCTCCCAGCCTCCAGTTGGCTCGATGGAAGATATATTCAACTTCTAGTGAATATTTGATTTCATTTGAACAACTTTCTACTYGTGATGTGCTAAATGCCTTGCTTAAGATTTATGTAAAAAAACAAACAGTGGGACTGATTAGCTTCCTCCTTTCTTGCTACAACTTTCTTCTCCCTGGATTGCGGAGTCATTGACACATTTTTTATCTAACGATTTCGCTACACTCGCAATAACATTTGCTAACCATGTGTATGTGACCAATAAAATTGGATTTGATTAGGTTGTATCCCTAGGGTTTGGAAGGCGGCCCATGGACTCCCCCTCCACAAAGGTGGTGACCACCCCAACCTAAATAATTATTGCCCTATCTTGAAATTGTCTTGCCTAGTAAAAATGTTGAATCATTAATCAACCGTCAGCTTAGTTCCTTCCTAGCAATGATATGTMAGTGTTCACCAGTCTGGTTTCAGGCCGGGTCATAGCACCATCTCTGCTGCAACCTTGGTGTTAAATGATGTGTTAAAAGGTATGAATAGGAGGTAGCACTGTGCTGCCCTCTTTATTGACTTATTTGATACTGTTGATCCATCTTTATTGATTCAAAGATTGTCTGCAATCGGTATGAATCAGACGTCATGTAATTGGTTCGAAAATGACTGTACAGACAGGACACAATGTGTTTTTTTCTGATGGTGTTAAGTCAGGTTTCCTTGATGTTACGAAAGGTGTCCCACCGGGATCAATTTTAGGTCCTGTAATTTTATTGTCTTTATTAACAATGCTGGTCTATCTGCAAAAATGTTTAACATACACCTGTATGTAGATGACACTGTTGTGTTTGCTATTGCCCCCACGGTTGACCAGGCTCTTTCTGAGCTTTAATCTGCCTTCATTGCTTTGTAGAAAGCCTTTGCTGAACTCAAATGGGTACTTAATGCAGGTAAAACCAAGTATATGTTATTCTCCAAATCATGTAAAAATGTGCATCTGATGCATATTTACATTGGATGGTACCCTCATTGATCATGTCCACGCTTATAAATATCTGGGTATCTGGATTGACTAAAAGTTTTCTTTCAAAAAGCATTTTGATGAGTTAGCTAAGAAATTAAGAATTCAAATGGGCTTTTTTTATATAATTAAATAGCAGAAAAATCTTTCTGTCGACATTCATAACAGTTATAGTGTCACGTTCTGGCCTTAGTTTCTTTTTATGTCTTTGTGTTAGGTTGGTCAGGGCGTGAGTTGGGGTGGGTAGTCTATGTTCTGTTTTCTATGTTGTTGTATTTCTATGTCTGGCCTGATATGGTTCTCAATCAGAGGCAGCTRTCGATCGTKGTCTCTGRTTGAGAWYCATATTTAGGTARCCTGTTTTCCCCATTTTGGTTGTGGGTGGTTGTTTTCTGTTTAGTGTATGTTCACCTGGCAGAACTGTTTCATTTTCGTTTTTTCCTCGTTGTTGTTTTGTGTAGTATTCAGTTTTAATTAAATATGACGAACACTAACCACGCTGCATTTTGGTCCTCTTCTCCTTCCACCAACGAGAATCGTTACATATAGACTATGGTTTTATTGTCTATATGAATGCAGCTGTCACTGTATTGAAACCATTGGACACAGTTTATCATAGCGCACTATGTCAAATCTTATTAGTCRCATGCTTTGTAAACAGCAGGTATGGACTAACAGTGAAATGCTTACTTACGGGCCGGGCCCTTCCCAACAATGCAGAAAGAAAATAGCGAAATAATAGAAGAGTAAAACACGTAATAATATATATATAATGAGTAACAATAACGTGGCTATATAGAAGATGTAGTTTTGGGGGCTCCCGAGTGGTGCAGCGGTCTAAGGCACTGCATCTCAGTTCTAGAGTGATAATCCACTACAGACACCCTGGTTTGAATCCAGGCAATTGGCCCAGCATCGTCCGGGTTTGGCAGGTGTAGGCCGTCATTATATATAAGAATTTGTTCTTAACTGACTTGCCTAGTTAAATTTAAAAAATGTACCAGTACTGAGTGGATGTGCATGGGTACGATGTAATTGAGGTAGATATGTACATATAACTAGGAATAAAGTGACAGATAGCAAACAGTAGTAACAGCGTATGTGATGAGTCAAAAAAAGCTAGCGCAAGAAGTGTCAATACAGATAGTCCGGGTAGCTATTTGGTTAACTACACTTTATTACGGGCAATAGGTTCAGTACACTTCACTGCATTCTGTATCAGGAAGTAGGCTGGCCCTCTTTGAAGTCTCATAGATTGATGCATTGCACACTTTCTCTTTATAAAGCCCTTCTGCTTAAACTTCCGACTACCTTACTTCATTTGTTAACTTACAGACGTACTAGTTACCAGACCTGATCTCAGGGATGGCTAACGTTGGAGATCCCTTCTATCTCCAATGTGTTAGGTAGATCTGCTCTTAGGTTTTTTGCACGTTACTTGTGGAATGATCTCCAAGGCTCTATAAAGTTGGTTGAATTGGTGCCTCTAGGCAATTCAAAATAGGCTGATTGAGGACCTTTTTACTGAAGAATGTGTTTGTTTTCTATGATTGTTTTTTTGCTTTTCGTGTATTGATGTGAATATTGATGTGTATAGTGTATATTGATGTGTAATCATGTGTATTGATGTGTATACAGGGCTCATCTGTAAAAGACTCCCTGTTAAAATAAAGGTTAAATTAAATTGCATGCAGAGCTTGAACATGCAACATACAAGGTATGGAAAGAGTGTCATTCTGGTGCGACAACAAGGAGGGGTTACAATTACACTGCCAGCTGTGCTCATAGTGTCAGCGTCACACTCTGCATTTTGTTCCTGTTCATCCAAGTGGATTAGCAAGTGCTGTTTGGACTCTTTACCTAGCAGTGTTTTGTCCAGGGACCATATGTCATAGTGTCCCCTCCTTTTTGCCTTTTGTTGTCACGGTGACCCCTAGGTGCATTGCTAACCCCCCTGACCCTKGAGGGACACCAGGCCAGAAAAATAYAATTTGAGCTCCTAATAGGTGCACATTTAGACACTGCTTTTAGGATAATTCACCAAAAAAATCATCCTAACAAGATAACATAAAGATAAATACTGAGGGAGATGGTACACATTAAGTCAGAGAAAGTTAAATTGATTTTGATGACACCAATCCCATCACGCTGCCTATCACTATATTGATGCTTCCTGGTCCCATTCTGTTCAGTCAGATGGCGTGTCAGTACCTCTGGCCATCCCCTCAGTGTCAGCCCAGGTCAAACCTACTGGGGCTGTTCAGATACTTCAGAGTTGTTCTGCTTTGAAGCTTTTGCCAGTTAGCAGTGGTGGGGTGCAGTAGGAGTGGGTGGGTTCTTCCCAGAAATACCAGGCTCTCTCATTTAACTTTTTTTCCCTCCAACCCACCAAGATTACAAGCGATAAGAATTTCATTATCAAGACTGGGAAAATTGTAGCACTTATCTGCCAGTGAGATTTCTATCACCGGTCTGTGGCCAAATATGCCGGAAACAAAAAGCTTGGCAAGCAGCTAAAAAGCATAAGCTATATCTGACAGCAGTATCGCAAAAGTAAACAAGTGGCAGCTAAAAGTGATGGACACTGGACAGCGGTCCGCTGTCCTTGTCTCCAGAGAAACATGGGTCAGAGGCCTTATGTACTCATCTTACCTGTCCTTTCAGAATCTTGTTTACTCTCATAGCCTGTACCGTCGTTCAGTCCCATAAGGCTTACCACTAATGAAAAGGGAACTAAGGACAATCTGTTCTGGCAATTTAGCCAGAACAGATGAGCTGTGTTGTTAGAATCTCTTAAGACCATTAATGCCACTGTAAACAGTGAAGGGGATATACCTTGAAAGGTGCTGGAGGCTTATAGAAAGCTGCTAATCAGGTGTCTCCTTCTGTCACTTTTCTACCTTCTTTTAAGGGGATTATAGCAGGCCTACCTCTTTGTGCAGCACAACAGCAAAGASTTGATCACCCATTATCTGTAAATGAATGTGTATGTAGTCTGTTTTTTTTKTATAGAATAACATCAAGCTGTTGGTGTTGTAGCAAAGGTTTTGACCTCATGTTTATCATGAGGAAATGTATTGTTGTCCACTTTCACATTGCTCAAGTTCTGCTGTTGTGGCTTTCTGCCATACCTTCCTGGGGGCCATTGTATGAGTGCAGTGTTGGCTCAGCTCTGGAGTCTTTTCTCTGGCCACACCGCCTTTACCCTCGGCGCGCGCTTCAGAGTCGACGGCACTATGACCCCGCCGGCTCGTTCCTGCGCTGCTCGGGTTCTGTTCCAACTCTGAGCTATGCAATGCCCGAGCGCGAAGGAGCAGGGAAGGAAGTCATTAGAGTTGTGTAGTCCCGTTTGTTGCTGTTGCAGGATATCCTTCCAGCGCCTCGCACAGAAATTCCAGGGAATTTTTTTCTGTTCACCCCTCCTGCGACTTTCTTTTGCGCCATGTATGTCGCACTTTCACGGTGGTGATCTGGTTTTGGCATTGACTTTAGCTTGACATTTGATACCACATTTTTTTAACCGTTAGAAAAGGGATCAACAACAGTTGTCATATGTTTCTGTATTTTGTCAACGTTTTGGATATACACGTTTTTCGGTGGGATAAACCCACAAAAACGTTGGACTTGTGTTTCTATTTGGTGTCAGACTAACGGTTTTGTAATGCACGGACGACGTGGAGGTTGACAAAAAGTTTAAGAATTAATTTCCCAGCAGTCAACCTAACTGGATATCTTCGAAAACCATGCTAAAAGACAGCGGAGTGATCTAGCGGACAGACAGACTGTACAGGGCTGGTGGCGCATCTCGGACTTGTATTTTGGATTTTACGCACTGTTACCCATAGTCTTATTTATACAAAACGTTTGAACTGAAAACCGGGACATTCAGTAAGTTAGACAAACGTATTCTGCTCCATTCCATTCTTTGGATTAAACGGGGCTATCGCGTGYCATCTCTCCCGATTTGACGTGAACCTCGCATCGCATATTATGCGCCGCTTTTTGGAGAAAATATGCTGCAAAATTGAGGGAAGTCAAGAAGCAGCATGACTTGCTCTTGGAATTCCCTTGAATCAACATTTTCCTCATATATAATATCTTGATGCTGTACATTTTTGGTTTACAAATATGATGAAATGGCAGCCCCGGAAGAAGGTGAGTGAAAATGATATGTTTTAGTTCTCTGTAATTCACTTGCATTATTTGCATTATTACCGGTGCATTATTTCCAAGTTGATCGGGGACTCGRTTTTGGAATGATAGGTTCGACGTACTGTAGCCTACATGGTTTGTCGTGGTGGCCAAAAGCCAAGATATGCATTTTTCTTTTGTCCATATGTATTGTAGCCTAATACTGTATGGCCATAAGATAGACTATCGGGCCAGTCAAAGTTTCCATGCTAATTATTTATTTTGGATAGTCACTTAGGCTAGCAAAATCCGTTTCTGGCTCATGTTTGCTGATTCAACAGTGATGTTTGCTTCATTAGATTATTGATMATTCAGATTTTGTAGTTTTCAAAAACCTGTGTAGCCTTTTGCTGGACATGACTCATGAGTGGGGCCCAATAGCCTGTGTTTATTCTCGGGTGAATAACATTTATTTGAAAACTGTCTGAAGAGTGACAGTGCGTGGGCTGGTATGTCAAATTGTTCAATAGAAGGACATTTAATTGCGTGTAAAAAGACTCCAGACTGATAGTGGTCGACTCTATTTCAAATGAAAAAGTGTATTGTCTTACATTAGATTGTAGCACATTTTTATCCAGGAATAGTAAGTCTAATAAAGGTGATGTATACCTCCTGTAACATTGCGAATTCATTGCCCCTTGAGAAATGTACATACAATCTTTGTTGTATCTCATATCCTTTATGCTAAAACCATCGATTTCTGTAGAATCTGGAAATCGTTCCCACCACGTCCTACAGTTTGTAACCATGACCCTGTAGTGGCCTTCTTGACAATCAGGGACAGCATTGAGAGATAATGAAGGCGTTTCGTGTAGGATTTGCAGATAGCTGAGAGTCATCCCATCTAACTATGAAATTGAGATGATTAAATGTCGACAAAACAGAGATAATAGCATTGCCTATATAATAAAGGAAGTGTTTAAAGTTAAGCCAGCAACAATTAATCCCCTCTCTTGGACAAAACTATAATATTTTCCTTTAAACTCTTTCTCTTCTATTGTTTTCCTTGAGAAACCTTCAAGTATTACCACATGGAAAAATATACATGCATCATCTGAAAAGCACGAAACCTCTCATCGGCAAAGGTGCAGATATTACGCTGTTTTCCACTAGGTGGCACTTTATTGATATGAGAAATTACACTTTCCCAAACTGTTGCGTCTCAATAGTCAAAGTAGCTTTCCTAATCTCCTTTCGTTTATGCCAATTGACACTTATAAATTGACCTAATGAAAGCAACAACCCTGATAAGTCTATCTCGTAATTTTAGATCAGCAAATATAAGTGATTGAAGATGAATGAAAGGAGATCCGTGCCTCCATCGGTAAACTCCCTATTATCTGCTTGGCCAATGCTCATTGGTCAAATTCCGTCTTTATCGGTCGTTTGTTCTGAATCATGTAATGGAAATAGTAATTAATGAGAATAATTTTTATCCTGAATCATTTACTGATGATGAAAGGAGAAATTCAAGAGAGGTTSTTATTATAGAATTATTACCAGAGTAAATAAAAGAGTGGTGCATGTTGTGAATCATTCCAGCATCTGTGCTGCATCTCTGCCAGAATCATCCAGGAGACCCTCCTTTGAGGATTAAAAGCATTTACTCACTGGTGGAATTCAAACCCAATCACACTGTAGAAAAGCTGCTCAACTTAGATCATAAGAGAGAATGTTGTCAATCATTTCCATAAAAGGTATTGATTCAATTAAGGCCTACATGTTGTTAAACGTGAATTTGTCGTGCCTCACAACAATAAAGAAAGGTTATTGCATGTTTGAAGTGATTTGAGTAATTTATGAAGGAGGCTATTTTGCACATAAATAGCATACACACTCACCCACACACACACTCACTATTTACATGAATAGGTCTACACAGAAAGCTGACTGCACATTCAAGACATTCAAGTGTCTTTTCACACACTGTTTGGGTATGCGTGTGACATTGTCCTTTCATCATGTCCTCTGATACAGAACCAAAAACATCTCCACTCCTGACTGTGTGCTCCGGCCCAGGCATTTGAGGCATTGCACAAGGCAGGCAGGACAATGGAGGCAAAAATACAGCCATTGTGTTCCTCTCCTGTGGTTTCTGGAGACTCTGCTTTCTTTTCTAAACCACTCACAGACACACACAGACACAGTAATGATTGAGAAGGTCCTTTAGTTCAGTGTTCCCACTCTCACTTATTATGTATCTGTTTTTCAATCTGTCCCCTTACTCCTCTTGTAGTCTGATGGAGATCAATAGGAAAGCATAGGAGGGTCATATCGACTCAGGCCAAGTGTCTGCTCTGCTTCCTTATAATGGATTACACTAATAAGTTAAAAACTTCGTATCTGCTCTGTGGTGTTGGAGGGAGAGAGATAGAGAGACAGAGATTCCCTTGCTGTTGGCCACTGATATCCTATCTCTCAGAACAGGGGGAAATTCCAGGTTTTCCAGTGGATTTGTGGGATTAGCTACCTTGCTTCTATTACACTGTGGTCATAATAGTGGGTAGGATACATGGGACTGGGGGGATGACTCCTATTCACGGTTCAGATACAGTCTAGATAAGCTGTCTGTTCAATAACAATCAATCTTCACTTAGCAGATAGCTTCGTTCACGGGCTTAACCACCATATGCATCATGGGGGATTTGATCCATCAACCCCGTAGTTTAACCATTAGTCCAGTTAGTCACTGCTGCTAACAAGACATCTAATCCACACACACTTTCCTCCTGGAATGTGTATTGGAAAGTGTTTGTGCATGGATGTTTATGATTGCATATACAGTTGAAGTCGGAGGTTTACATACACCTTAGCCAAATACATTTACACTCAGTTTTTCACAATTCCTGACATTTAATCCTGGTAAAAAATTCCCTTGTTTTARGTCAGGATTACCACTTTATTTTAAGAATGTGAAATGTCAGAATAACAGGAGAGAATTATTTTATTTCAGCTTTTATTTCTTTCATCACATTCCCAGTGGGTCAGAAGTTTACATACACTCAATTTGTATTTGGCAGCATTGCCTTTAAATTGTTTAACTTGGGTCAAACATTTTGGGTAGCCTTCCACAAGCTTTCCACAATAAGTTGGGTGAATTTTGGCCCATTCTTTCTGACAGAGCTGGTGTAACTGAGTCAGGTTTGTAGGCCTCCTTGCTCGCACACGCTTTTTTAGTTCTGCCCACAAATTTTCTATGGGATTGAGGTCAGGGCTTTGTGATGGCCACTCCAATGCCTTGACTTTGTTGTCCTTAAGCCATTTTGCCACAACTTTGGAAGTATGCTTGCGGTCATTGTCCATTTGGAAGACCCATTTGCGCCCAAGCTTTAACTTCCTGACTGATGTCTTAAGATGTTGCTTCAATATATCCACATAATTTTACTTCCTCATGATGCCATATATTTTGTGAAGTGCACCAGTCCCCACACATGCTGCTGCCACCCCCGTGCTTCACGGTTGGGATGGTGTTCTTCAGCTTGCAAGCCTCCCCCTTTTTCCTTCAAACATAACAATGGTAATTATGGCCAAACAGTTATATTTTTGTTTCGTCAGACCAGAGGACATTTTCCCAAAAAGTACGATCTTTGTCCCCATGTGCAGTTGCAAACCGTAGTCTGGCTTTTTTATGGCGGTTTTGGAGCAGTGGCTTCTTCCTTGCTGAGCGGCCTTTCAGGTTATGTCGATATAGGACTCGTTTTACTGTGGATATAGATACTTTTGTACCTGTTTCCTCCAGCATCTTCACAAGGTCCTTTGCTGTTGTTCTGGGATTGATTTGCACTTTTCGCACCAAAGTACGTTCATCTCTAGGAGATAGAACGAGTCTCCTTCCTGAGCGGTATGATGGCTGCATGGTCCCATGGTGTTTATACTTGCGTACTATTGTTTGTACAGATGAACGTGGTACCTTCAGGTGTTTGGAAATTGCTCCCAAGGATGAACCAGACTTGTGGAGGTCTACAATTTTCTTTCTGAGCTCTTGGCTGATTTCTTTTGATTTTCCCATGATGTCAAGCAAAGAGGCACTGAGTTTAAAGGTAGGCCTTGATATACATCCACAGGTACAACTCAACTCAAATGATGTCAATTAGCCTATCAGAAGCTTCTAAAGCCATGACATAATTTTCTGGAATTTTCCAAGCTGTTTAAAGGCAACTTAGTGTATGTAAACTTCTGACCCACTGGAATTGTGATACAGTGAATTATAAGTGAAATAATCTGTCTGTAAACAATTGTTGGAAAAATTACTTGTAACATGCACAMAGTAKATGTCCTAACCGACTTGCCAAAACTATAGTTTGTTAAAAAGAAATTTGTGGAGTGGTTGAAAAACGAGTTTTAATGACCCCAACCTAAGTGTATGTAAACTTCCGACTTCAACTGTATGTGTGTATACAGTATGTGTGGGATACAGGTCTGACTAATGAGGAGGGGTTGAGACTTAGACACACACATACATGGCCATTCACCTCCAACACCACCCCCCTCACCCCCTGTGCGTTTGGAGTTCATGGCCAGGTTTATAGCAGCCTGAACCCAAGGATGGGGAAGTCACTGTTTATTTTTGTGGTCATGCCAGATGTTCCTCTGGGTTTCTCATGGTTGACTTAAAGCCTTCTCACCTGTGTCTGACTGGGACATGGCTGTATGGGAGAGCCTTATGTTTCTATGTCTGTGAGGAGAGGAGAGTTGTAGCCTCGGCCCTTATCATCTCCAGGCTCACTCCTTCATCTCTGACCTTGTTCGCCACCTTATGACCTGGGGGAGGTTCTTATCCGGTGTTTCYCCTTTGATTCAGCATTATTTCAGAGCTCTCTGGTGGGGAAAAGGGCTATATTTTCTTCCAGCGCTCCATCAATCCCTGTGATGTCTCCTGGCTGGCAGCAGCAGGCCGGCAGTTTGGAATACATTTACGGAAGGTGGATGTAAGGAGAGGAGAGGCTGGAGGACACATATCTGAGGAGAGGGGGGGGGGAGGAGCAGGGAATCCTGCCCTGGCTGGCTGTCAGCAGGCTAGGAGTCACTGGGGAGAAGTTGAAAGAATGTTGGACAGATATTGGGACACATCAGGGAACAAATGAATGCAAGAGGGATAGAGTGGGAGATATAAGCAGAGAGATGGAAGATGGAGAGGAGAAGGCATTACTGTAGAGCTGTAGACATTGATAGAATTGGAGATGGATTGAATAAGAGAAAGTGAGAGAAAATGAGGGAAAGCTGGAGGAATGGAATGAGAGAGATTGTGCAGGAGATAGAGATTTGGATTTGAGGAGTGAGAGAGGGAGAGGGCCCCAGAGTGATAATTAATGATAGGGAGTGATAGCACCTGCTGTTCCTGACGCTGCACAGTATTAACGGCCCAGCATGACGAGCAGAAAGGGAAGTGCCTACTGCGTGGCCAGCTCAGCCCCCGGCCCAGCCTCGGGGGGATGGAGAGAGAAAGAAACTATGGAGGGAGGGGACTGCGAACGACTTAGCTCTAGCACCTGAAATGTATGTGCTCTTCTTGCCCCGCTAATCCCACCCCTCCCCCTGGCGACCGGAGGACAGAGATGGAGGAGAGAGGCGATGGATCTCTCCGGAGTGCAAGGCCTCCATTGCTCTTATTGTGACGCAGTGGTCTGCAGTACTCATGAGCTGTGGGTTTATGCCTGCCTGGCATACTGGGGAGGGAGACCATTGTCAAAATATGAGTAACAATAGGAACAATAGTGACTGAACCATTCTATTCTCATTCATCCTCATTCCTGCAACCTGCCCACTGAGAATCAATGTGTGTGCAGATTAATATCTAGATTCCTATCTACAGGTAGATTCCTATCTGACAGATTGATATATGTGTAAAATTATACATTGTGTTTTTCTCCAAGCCTCAGAGTGCTCACTCAACACATGCTGTGGTTTCCCCATACCTCCTATGCTACCCACTGGGTTACGGGTTGGTGTCATTGGGTCTGTGTTTGGGTTTGTTAAGGTCATTGTTCCAGGGGTGTGACCTAGTGCATTGTGGGTCCTGGAGGTGCCTGCCATCTGGTGGTTCCACTGGGAATATCTCGAAGCGGGGCTCGACGCTCCGGTTCAATTGGAGCGCGTTTCCCTGTGCTATGAGGTGGAAAGGTCATCTGGTGGGCCCCAGCCCAAGTGTATTTAGTGGTTAAGCCCTTCCTGTATGTGCAAGTATGCCACTAACATACAGAGCAGCAGTATTTCATAGGCTGTACAAAAACAAGCCATGAATGAGTGCTATCTACAGTCCAAGAGACACATACATTTATCCTCAACGCGTTTCCCTGCGCATAGACTGAAAAACATGCATTATTTTCTCTGTTTCACAACATTTATTATCACCTCAACAGCCAAAACCACATTATGTACATTCCTCTATAACTCCGCTGTGGCATGGCTTCCTGGCTCCGTATCAGCCCAGACTAAAGACCTTGTAGCTGTCTGTGTCTCTGTCCAGGTCCAGACCAATGCCTGTTGCTGTGACAGAAAAGCATGGCTAGTGTGCCTTACACTGGGCCTGTGATCTGGTCAGAAGAGAGATGCATTAAAGAGAGCCGCTAATACCACCCTGACTCACACAGACGCCCCTAAATCCCACTAATTCCATCCCCTCTTTTGTCAGAGATGGGATTCATAAGCCTTTTTTTGAAGGCAACATTTTCCAAGAATGTGTCCAGGGCTTAGCCAGAACCTTTATGTGGCCCGTTGCTGATTTCATTCCTCGGAGAGCCAGTCTGAGGAGGGACCATGGTGGCCTGCCTGCCTCTATGTGTGGGGGACTCAGGGATGGGGGAGGTGGGTCTCYCTGTAGAATGACTGTAGCCCTCAGTCTTGACCACTATACACCCAGACAGACACACAACAGATTGACAAGTTTAAGCCCTTCTCGATCCAGAAGTGGGAGAGGGACTGAGCTGAGGCCATGCATTTGGCCTGTGACATTAAAGTAAGAGCCCTGGCGCTGAAGATGACATGGATTTGATTAGTTTGACCCTGTAAGATAACCCCATCCCTGGTCCATCGCAAGGGTTAACTGTACCGTGTGTGTATGAGAGAGAGAAAGAGAGACAGAGATGGAGAGAGAGAGAGAGAGAGAGAGAGAAAGAGAAAGAGAGAAGGAGAGGTAGCATGACAGATCCAGATGGTTTCAGCAGACTGGTCCTCCCGAGGTCAAAGAGCAGCAGAGCTCTGAGCAGATTGTTTTAGTTTCCCTCAGCGTCACTCTCACCTAGCTCCTCTCCTCTCTTCTGTCATGCTGAACCTGCTGAGGCCAACCAGGGAGAGATTTTACTGCTGGCCGTAAAAAGTAGCAGGAAGGAAGGAGAAATTTATCGACCAGGGTCCACCGAGGCTTCCCCATCACCATCTCTTCGGGCTCAATTTAGCTTCTGTTCCCCACCCTGTGGGCTCACCTTTATTTATATGGGCTTTATGTGGGATGGTTTTATTAGGCCTATGTTTATATTCTATGAAATATTTGGGCCTGGGTGGAACTGACATTCCATTGCAGAAGATACATCCTCTCCCAGAGAAGAGACTTGATCCCGGGGCTTTTAACAAGGCAGACCAACAGGTGGAGACTGACAGGCAGTCAGAGATAGACACGCTAATGAGAGCTACAACACAAAACCCCCTACCACCCCTCCTCCACACCTACTCACTCCACAATCTCTAATGATCTCATGCCTCATAGAGTTGATATATTTACAGTTGAAGTCGGAAGTTTACATACACTTATGTTGGAGTCATTAAAACTCGTTTTTCAACCACTCCACAAATTTCTTGTTAACAAACTATATCAAATCAAATCAAATGTATTTATATAGCCCTTCTTACATCAGCTGATATCTCAAAGTGCTGTACAGAAACCCAGCCTAAAACCACAAACAGCAAGCAATGCAGTGGCTAGGTGGCTAGGAAAAACTCCCAAGAAAGGCCAAAACCTAGGAAGAAACCTAGAGAGGAACCAGGCTATGAGGGGTGGCCAGTCCTCTTCTGGCTGTGCCGGGTGGAGATTATAACAGAACATGGCCAAGATGTTCAAATGTTCATAAATGACCAGCATGGTCAAATAATAATAATCACAGTAGTTGTCGAGGGTGCAGCAAGTCAGCACCTCAGGAGTAAATGTCAGTTGGCTTTTCATAGCCGATCATTAAGAGTATCTCTACTGCTCCTGCTGTCTCTAGAGGGTTGAAAACAGCAGGTCTGGGACAGGTAGCACGTTCGGTGAACAGGTCAGGGTTCCATAGCCGCAGGCAGAACAGTTGAAACTGGAGCAGCAGCACGGCCAGGTGGACTGGGGACAGCAAGGAGTCATCATGCCAGGTAGTCCTGAGGCATGGTCCTAGGGCTCAGGTCCTCCGAGAGAGAGAAAGAAAGAGAGAAAGAGAGAATTAGAGAGAGCATACTTAAATTCACACAGGACACGGATAAGACAGGAGAAGTACTCCAGATATAACAAACTGACCCTAGCCCCCCGACACATAAACTACCAGCATAAATACTGGAGGCTGAGACAGGAGGGGTCAGGAGACACTGGGCCCATCCGATGATACCCCCGGACAGGGCAAAACAGGAAGGATATAACACCACCCACTTTGCCAAAGCACAGCCCGCCGAACCACTAGAGGGATATCTTCAACCACCAACTTACCATCCTGAGACAAGGCCGAGTATAGCCCACAAAGATCTCCGCCACGGCACAACCCAAGGGGGGGCGCCAACCCAGACAGGAAGACTACGTCAGTGACTCAACCCAAAACTATAGTTTTGGCAAGTCGGTTAGGACATCTACTTTGTGCATGACACAAGTAATTATTCCAACAATTGCTTACAGACAGATTATTTCACTTATAATTCACTGTATCACAATTCCAGTTGGTCTGAAATTTACATACACTAAGTTGACTTTGTCTATAAACAGCTTGGAAAATTCCAGAAAATGATGTCATGGCTTTAGAAGTTTCTGATAGGCTAATWKACATAATTTSAGTCAATTRGAGGTGTACCTGTGGATGTATTTCAAGGCCTACCTTCAAGCTCAGTGGCTCTTTGCTTGACATCATGGGAAAATCAAAAGAAATCAGCCAAGACCTCAGATTCTTTTTTTGTAGACCTCCACAAGTCTGGTTCATCCTTGGGAGCAATTTCCAAATGCCTGAAGGTACCACGTTCATCTGTACAAACAATAGTACCCAAGTATAAACACCATGGGACCATGCAGCCGTCAYACCGCTCAGGAAGGAGACGCGTTCTGTCTCCTAGAGATGAACGTACTTTGGTGTGAAAGTGCAAATCAATCCCAGAACAACAGAAGAGAACCTTGTGAAGATGCTGGAGGAAACAGGTACAAAAGTATCTATTTCCACAGTAAAAACGAGTCCTATATCGACATAACCTGAAAGGCCGCTCAGCAAGGAAGAAGCCACTGCTCCAAAACCGCCATAAAAAAAAGCATCATGTTGTGGGGGTGCTTTGCAGCAGGAGGGACTGGTGCACTTCACAAAATAGATGGCATCATGAGGAAAGAAAATTATGTGGATATATTGAAGCAACATCTCAAGACATCAGTCAGGAAGTTAAAGCTTGGTTATAAATGGGTCTTCCAAATGGACAATGACCCCAAGCATACTTCCAAAGTTGTGGCAAAATGGCTTAAGGACAACAAAGTCAAGGTATTGGAGTGGCCATCACAAACCCTGACCTCAATCCTATAGAACATTTGTGGGCAGAACTGAAAAAGCGTGTGCGAGCAAGGAGGCATACAAACCTGACTCAGTTACAACTGCTCTGTCAGGAGGAATGGGCCAAAATTCACCCAACTTATTTTGGGACGCTTGTGGAAGGCTACCCGAAACGTTTAACCCAAGTTAAACAATTTAAAGGCAACAATTTAAAGGCAATGCTACCAAATACAAATTCAGTGTATGTAAACTTCTGACCCACTGGGAATGTGATGAAAGAAATAAAAGCTGAAATAAAATAATTCTCTCCTGTTATTCTGACTATTTCACATTCTTAAAATAAAGTGGTGATCCTAACTTACCTAAGACAGGAAATTTTTACTAGGATTAAATGTCAGGAATAGTGAAAAACTGAGTTTAAATGTATTTGGCTAAGGTGTATGTAAAGTTTCGACTTCAACTATAGCTAGAGGTTCTATTACCTTCTGATAACGCCACAGCTCGGCTACTGATACTGCTGTTCTGTCTCTGTCCTCTCCTCCCCTCTCCCTCTAAACTGAGGGATGCTTCGAGACCACATGGATTTGTTTCTCCTCTTCTTTGGCATCCATTCCTGGTTATGTAGGGATTGTGTACGTCATGGTAGCTGGTTTTATTGGTTTTAAAGTCATTTCAACACACATTCACAGACGTGCATTCCACCCTAATTTCTTCCCCAACGTTCAGAACCGCAGTGAATTGCTCTGCCATATTGTCTTAGTGGGGCCATGAAGAATGATGGGAAAGCAACACAGCTTTTATCTATGTATATATGAATGTGATGGGTGAATATGTTTATTTTCACATTTCCATCCACATGTCTACTTCCATGTTTGACAAGTGTGTGCTGTGGCTGATTGTGTCCTGTATCAGGGAAATGATGGAGTAGAACAATGTACACAATATCACCTAACAAAGACGGCAGTGGTATTTTCTTCCTCTTGTCTAACTCTAGACCATCCCCTTTGCTTTCTCCTCTAATCCTGTCATTACATCTATAGTCCTCTCACTCAGGGGTCAAAGGTCATATTAGAGCAAATATTGTTCTCCATTCTGCAGAGGGGTCCAATTACCACTGTGAAATCTCAAGCGTTGGACCCACCCGCTTTGGGAGGATAAATATAGCAAGCTGAAAGCTGCTCAGTCATTCACAGATCCCCAGCAGTCAGTCTGACAGTCAGCCAGACAGTACAGAATGTCTGTTGTGTGATCTGACGTCTTCTATTATTTTAGTTATGGCTGCATCACTAGCAGTGTAAAATGTGTTAGGCGCCTCCGCAGCTCCGCCCCCCGCCACCTGTCTGGATGATCCACTCTGTGAAATCATCCTGAACTGAACATGTTTAGCGCCATGAACGCTACTCTTTCTCCGAAATAAAAAGTGTTTTGTCTCCACTCTCTCAAGCTGCTCCAATTGCTGCTGTAAAAAAAGGAGACATAATTACTGTGTGGAACAAAAGAGCGTAACTTAGCTCACAACAGTTGGTGTAACGCTTCAGGTGTGAAATTACTCACAGGATTAACATTTGGGAGTGTAATGTAGACATTTGGGAGTGTAATGTAGCCCTCCCCATCGTCTAAAGAGAGTGGTGGTGTCACGCCCTGACCTTAGAGAGCCTTTTTATGTCTCTATTTGGTTTGGTCAGAGTGTGATTTGGGGTGGGCATTCTTTGTTCTTTATTTCTATGATTTGTGATTCTATGTTTTGGCCGGGTATGGTTCTCAATCAGGGACAGCTGTCTATCGTTGTCTCTGATTGGGAATCATACTTAGGCAGCCTGTTTTGCCACTTTAGGTTGTGGGATGTTGTTGTTGTTAGCTCTGTGTAGCCTTCAAGACGTTACGTTCGTTGTTCTTTTGTTATTTTGTTTGGTGTTCGGTTTTAATAAAGAAGCATGAACACGTACAACGCTGCACCTTGGTCTCATTCTTCCGACGAGCGTTACAGTTGGTGTGTATACAATCTGTGGTGCCAACGTGTATACATCTTTATCTCTACCAGGCTACGCCTATGGCTGGGCGATATGGCCTAAAACTCATATCTAAAAAAAAATCGGATTCAGGATATACAGTATATCTCTATTTTTGTTATGTTTTCTTGAAATAAGCTTTGTTGTACAATTAAAGGTCAAATACACTGTATTTTAAACAGTCAGCAATAATCTACTGAATTCAGAGCTTTTGAAATTATACCTAGGCTGAGTATACAGTGCATTCGGAAAGTATTCAGACCCCTTGACTTTTTCCAAATTKTTGTTACCTTATTCAAAAATTGATTACATTGTTTTTAAAGCAAAAACAGGTTTTTAGACATTTTTGCAAATGTATWWAAAAAAAAAAGAAGAAATATCACGGTATTCAGATCCTTTACTCAGTACTTTGTTGAAGCACCTTTGGCAGCAATTACAGCCTTGAGTTTTCTTGGGTATGACGCTACAAGCTTGGCACACCTGTATTTGGGGTGTTTTTCAAATCCTTCTCTGCAGATCCTCTCAAACTCTGTCAGTTTGAATGGGGAGCATCGCTGCACAGCTATTTTCCGGTCTCTCCAGAGATGTTCGATCGGGTTTAAGTCCGGGCTCTGGCTGGGCCACTCAAAGACATTCAGAGACTTGTCCTGAAGCCACTTCTGTGTTGTCTYGGTTAGGTGCTTAGGGTCATTGTCCTGTTGGAAGATTAACATTGGCACCAGTCTGAGGTCCAGAACGCTCTGGAGTAGGTTTTCATCAAGGATCTCTCTGTACTATACTCTGTTCATCTTGCCCTTGTTCATGACTAGTCTCCCAGACCCTGCCGCTGAAAAACATCCCCACAGCATGACGCTGCCACCACCATGCTTCACCGTAGAGATGGTGCCAGGTTTCCTCCAGATGTAACACTTGGCATTCAGGCCAAAGAGTTGAATCTTGGTTTCATCAGACCAGATAATCTTGTTTCTCATGGTCTAAGAGTCATTTAGGTTCCTTTTGGCAAACTCCAAGGGGTCTATCATGTGTCTTTTACTGAGGAGTGGTTACCATCTGGCCACTCTACCATAAAGGCCTGATTGGTGTAGTGCTGCAGAGATGGTTGACCTTCTGGAAGGTTCTCCCATCTCCACAGAGGATATCTGGAGCTCTGTCAGAGTGACCATTGGGTTCTTGATCACCTCCCTGACCAAAGTCCTTCTCCCCTGATTGCTCTGTTTGGCCGGGCGGCTAACTCTAGGAAGAGTCTTGGTGGTTCCAAACTTCTTCCATTTAAGAATGATTGAGGCCACTGTGTTGTTAGGGTCCGTCAATGCTGCAGAAATGTTTTGGTACCCTTCCCCAGATCTGTGCCTTGACAGAATCCTGTCTCGTAGCTCTACGGCCAATTCCTTGGACCTCATGGCTTGGTTTTTGCTCCGACATGCACTGTCAACAGTGGGACCTTATATAGACAGGTGTGTGCCTTTCCAAATCATGTCCAATCAATTGAATGTACGACTAGTGGACTCCAATCAAGTTGTAGAAACATCTCAAGGATGATCAATGKGAACAGGATGCACCTAAGCTCAATTTCGAGTCTCATAGCAAAGGGTCTGAATACTTATGTAAATAAGGTTTTTGCGTTTTTAAATTGTAATASATTTGCAAAAATTTCTAAAAACCTGTTTCCATTTTGTCATTATGGGGTATTGTGTCTAGATTGATGAGGATTTTTTTWAATTTAATACATTTTTAGAATAAGGCTGTAATGTTACAAAATGTGGAAAAAGTCAAGGGGCATGAATACTTTCTGAATGCACTCTATGCCTTCCACAACCATAAGACCCACTTTTTTTTTTCTTTTTTTTTTTAACCTTTTTTAACTAGGTAAGTTACTAATAAAGTAATTATTTTATCAAAATAGTTGTACCTGCTTTTTTTGCAATAATCGGATCTGGCTTTACAAATCTAACCAGAACCATTCATAATGCACATTCACTAATAATGTAGCAGGAATTATAGAAAATTAACACAGGTCTCATAAACAATCTCTCAAGCACAATCCCATGTGCTGGTGAGTAGCCAGCTAGTATTTATATTTGAAATTTAGCCAACTTGGATCTAGGTATAATTTCACAAGCTCTGAATTCAGCTAACAAGGCAAAACAGTTGAATTGTTATGAACACACCCTTCTGTCCATCTCCAACTGTTTRAAMAGCATGYTAGCCTGTCCACTTTGTTCACATGTTGAAATCAAGTGGCCTACCTTATTTMTCAGRATGASAACRAGTTGCCWATTCCATATATAATTGTTTTATGCTTATTGCACATTTATAAAATACAGACTAAACAGCTAGTATAACAATCTTGATTTGACTAAAATGCTGCTAGCGATACGTGGTAACGTAATGCGCGCGCGACAAACCTGAGCATTCATTTTCCAGAATKAATGTTCATTGGTACATCCGTTTTAGTAGTGTCTGCTCTGCTCAAAATGTGAAGAGTTGAGACAAACAGTGTATGGTTCGAAAGGTTWACTTCTCTATTACAGTAAAATAATGTGTTTTGRTGTTGGTGACCGATTCTGTTGGACCAAACCTCAAATGCAAATAGCGAGTTGAAACAGTTTGTCAGAGAGGAAGAAGTGATCTCCCACCTTTGTTGTTGTGAGTGGTAGGCCAATGTGTTTCTATGGGCTTATTTTGAACCTAAGCTTGTTGCCTGCCTTCCTGCCATTGGGAAAACGGCTCCCGTTGTTAGGGCGAAGAAATAAGCATCTCGTCTTTATATGCAGATCTCTGGTATAAATGGGAAGGTGCACAGCACAGAAGGAATGAGACAAGACCAAAAAGACAATATGAGAAAAAGTGGACATAAACGCTCATAAMAACAAAAAATGCACATAAACTTGATTCTGTGATACAGGCATTTGGAATGTCGCGCAATAACATCAATTCAAATTAATTAATTGTACAGCCCAGTCTTAGCTATGCCTATGGTACTGATGAAGAGTCTGTATAAAGCACGAGTTAACTCTCCATGGTAGAAGCCCTGGTCTCTGTCTCGTCACACAAACACAGCATTGTATTCATGTTAGAGATAGGCCTAATGCAGTTAGTGCATCAAGCTGTGACACTGGAAGATGATGTCAGTGATAAGGAAGAGGGTCATAAGTCCAGACCATGATGGTGCCTCAGATTGCTGAGGCTAGTGTTAAGGTGAAACTGATACTGTGGTGGGCTGTGAGGCCTTCCTTCCTGTTTGTCAGTGCAGTTTTACAACAGTATCCAGGGAATATTAGAGTGCTGACTAGCATCCCCAGCACCTTGGTGTACTGCATGGTATGTTGTTTATGAGCGTCTCATTCTGTGTTGTCACTGAGCATGGCTGCACCTGTGGCCACCGGGCTCCGACTGGCAGCAGCTGTCCCTCCCCGGATATCCCTCCCCCTGGCTTAATGTCCCACATGGGCCTGTCCACCTGCTACCTYCGGCTCCCAGAGAGGACACAACCTCCAGAAAGATTAGCTTAAAGTTAGCTTGAAGTTACTATAAAGCCTATTGTAGTGTATTACCTCTACTTTTTCCCTGTCATATGGTAGCTCACCACAGTAAGTACTGTATTTGGTTATTACTGTATAAATACATATGAGGAGTTTAAACAAAGAGGCACTGACTGTAGTGTACTGAAGCAGAGAAAAACAGATGAGATTCCAGCCAACAAATGCATTTCTGTRAGCCCTCCATCCCTCTGCCTTTCCGTCTGCCTGTCTGTCCCACCTAATAGATTTGGGCTCCAGGCAGTGCAGGTGCAGCCTGAGGGGGAGGCTGCTGTGACGATGGTGACTACGGTGGCAGTGCTGCCTGCTTGACACTCACAGCACATTCTGGGGAATGGCCTTGGACATGGATCTCCTCTGACTGAAATAGCAGACCAGGTTAGTTAGATGAGAGGAAAGCTCTCCACAGCATGTTTTTGTGGTAAAAGTAGACAGTGAGTGGGGAGCAGGTGTTTTAAAATCAAACCAGTGCTCCATGAGCCAAATGTTCTCTTAGTCCCAGGGGAACTGTGTTTGATCTGCTAATCCTACTTGTTGCTAATCTTCTGACAATGTGGAAGGTTTTCATGCCAGTTTGTGGAACCCAGCCTAATTTGGTTACTGGCTGGTGTCTGTCTCTGTGATAGCACTGCTAATCAAATAATTGGGCTTGTGTTCAGTCAGACTCCATATCAGTAGACAGAGCCATGTAGGCTATAGGCAACTGTAGTGGTTGTCTCATACGCYACTGTGATGATTGTGGCATGAAATGCTGGAACAAATAGACAATTGCTCTAATATCCTCACACATACCCAAACATCAAGCCACTGCATGACCTTTACCCATCCCAGTTCTTCATAACTGATGGGATAGGACAACAGTTGCTATACACAGTATCTCTCAGCGTGGTGGTCCCACTGAAATAACCAGTCTGACATGTAATCTCTGTCTCTTTTGTTTGAAAGATTTGGCCACTTTTGTATTCATTCATTCAGTGTTGTCTTCTGAGAAAGTGAAAATGACTTGTCATTTGAAATGGATTTCTAATCAAAGTATGGGACAAATGTAATGGATGGTTGATTTACTTGCCTGTGTGATATCTGAGTGGTTCTGTTACGGAACAAGGTTGGAATCATTTTTCTACTTCAGAAGCACCAACAAAGGATGTGTTCATAAATTCACTCTGGAGTGTCAGAGTGTGCTCTGGGCTGTTTGTAAAGTCAAAACGTTGTCAGATTATCCTTTCGTAAATTCAGAGCGTTTTGCTCTGGGAGTGTTCATAGCRCACACTGAACACTCTGGCCGAGGAGTAGGGTTGATCCGAGCGTTCTGACTAGGGCTGGGCGATATGGCCTAAAAATCATATCTCCATTCGTTCAAACTTATGGACAATTCACGATATACACTACCGTTCAAAAGTTTGGGGTCACTAAGAAATGTCCTTGTTTTTGAAAGAAAAGCAATTTTTTTTGTCCATTAAAATAACATCAAATTGAACAGAAATACAGTGTAGACATTGTTAATGTTGTAAATTACTATTGTAGCTGGAAACGGCTGATTTGTTTAATGGAATATCTACATAGACGTACAGAGGCCCATTATCAGCAACCTTCACTCCTGTGTTCCAATGGCACRTTGTGTTAGCTAATCCAAGTTTATAATTTTAAWAGGCTAATKGATCATTAGAAAACCCTTTTGCAATTATGTTAGCACAGCTGAAAACTGTTGTTCTGATTGAAGACGCAGTAAAACGGGCCTTCTTTAGACTAGTTGAGTATCTGGAGCATCAGCATTTGTGGGTTCGATTACAGGCTCAAAATGGCCAAAAACAAAGACCTTTCTTCTGAAACTCGTCAGTCTATTCTTGTTCTGGGAAATGGAGGCTATTCCATGCGAGAAATTGCCAAGAAACTGAAGATCTTGTACAACGCTGTGTACTACTCCCTTCACAGAACAGAGCAAACTGGCTCTAACCAGAATAGAAAGAGGAGTGGGAGGCCCCGGTGCACAAATGAGCAAGAGGACAAGTACATTAGAGTGTCTAGTTTGAGAAATAGATGCCTCACAAGTCCTCAACTGGCAGCTTCATAAAATAGTACCTGCAAAACACCAGTCTCAACGTCAACAGTGAAGAGGYRACTCTGGGATGCGGGCCTTCTAGGCAGAGTTGCAAAGAAAAAGCCATATCTCAGACTGGCCAATAAAAAGAAAAGATTAAGATGGGCAAAAGAACACAGACACTGGACAGAGGAATTCTGCTAGAAGGCCATCATCCCAGAGTCGCCTCTTCACTGTTGACATTGAGATGTCTACACTGTATTTCTGAACAATTTGATGTTATTTTAATGGACAAAAAATGTGCTTTTCTTTCAAAAACAAGGACATTTCTAAGTGACCCCAAACTTTTGAACGATAGTGTATATCTTGATTTTTTTCTCTAAATAAGCGTTGTTGTACAATTTAAGGTCAAATGCACTGCATTTCAAACAGTCAACAATAATATAATGAATTCAGGTCTTGTGAATTTATACCTAGGCTAAATATAAGCCTTCCACAACCATAAGACCCACTAATCATAAAAAAAAGTTTGTTTAACTAGTTTAACCTGATAGTTGAACTAGATTAGTTTAAATAGTTTAACCAGCTTTTTTTTGCAATAGTTACTGGTATGGCTTTCAAGTCTGTCTATGATAATGCCCTTTTTGTTACAAATTTAACCAGAACCATGCATAATGCACATTCACTAATAATGACTAACTTCTTGTAGCAGGTATTATAGAAACTTGGTCTTATAAACAATGGCTCAAGCACAAGCCCACGTGCTAGTGAGTAGCCAACTAACCTTTATATTTCAAGTTTAGCCAACTTGTATCTATTTGCTAGCTAACAAGGTTGAACAGTTGAATTGTTATGAACACACCCTTCTGTCCATCTCCAACTGTTTAAAAAGCATGTTAGCCTGTCCACTTTGTTCACATGTTGAAATCAAGTGGCCTACCTTATTTCTCAGGATGAGAACGAGTTGCCCATTCCTTAAATAATTGTGTTTCATGCTTATTACGCATTTCTAAAACACAGACAAGACTGCTAGCTTAGCAGTCTTTGGCTAAAATGCTGCTAGCGATATGTGTTTCCGCAATGCCTTGTGCGACAAAATTAGCATTCATTTTCCAGAATCAATGTTCATTTTAGTAGTGTCTGCTCTGCGCACAATTTGAGGAGTTGAGATATAAATAGGGTATCGTTATAAAGGCGAACTTCTCTATTACAGTAAAATAATGTCTCAATGTGTTTGTGTCCATATGACCGATTCTGTTGGACCAAACCTCAACTGCAAATAGTGAGTTGAATCTGCTTGTTTTCAGAGAGAAAGAAGTGATCTCTCATCTTTGTTGTTGTGAGTGGCAGGGGGAGGGGCTTGGTGTGTGTGTGTAAATTGGAAGGTGCTCACAGCGCAGAAAGAGCGTAGGAGACGAGACCAAAAAGACAACATGAGAAAAAGCAGACATAATTGTTTTTTTGTTTTTTTAACGATTTTATTTATAAAAACTTGATTCTTGCTGAACATTCATTTGAATTATTCAGATTCATTTGATTTATCGCCCAGTTCAGGTTCTGACCTAACAACAGCAATCAAGAACGCAAGCTAGTTGGCCAGTATTGGCTAGCTTTCTAGCTACTTTCAGACCATTCAGACCATTTTACTTGCSTTAGCAAAGCTGGCTATACTGTTTTTATGTTATCTCCACGGTTAATGACTGTAACTGTGTTACTGTCAAAGATGTTATAAAACATTTTTTTAGCTGATGTTTACTGACACCTGTCATAACAACCGGGGTGCTAGATGGTTATTCTGTGCTCTGGCACTTTCAAACCAGAGTGCTCTTAACTCAGAGTAGATTGCCAGAGTGAATTTACGAATGCACCCAAAGAAACAGTGTCTACAAGACAAATAGACTGGCAGGAAAGCAATTGGTCAGTGTCACATTAAGGGTGTGACACTGACCAACCAAGCCCCCGTCCACCCACTCCCCCCGATGTCACTCTGGTGTAGAGAGTCTGCCTCCAGAGCTGTGTTTGACAGACAGACAGACAGACAGACAGACAGACAGACAGGCAAACACACACACAGACAGACAAGTTGGCAGATAGAGGAGATGGGTGCGTGGCAGATGACACTGGTTCAGAGCTGCATCTGTGTCTGTTATCAGAGAAGCGTTCCTCCGCTTCCTGAAAAAATACTTTCAGTTCCCGTCCTCATTTCCTGTGCTGACGGAAGCTACCTCCTCTCCTCGGCAGATGAACTGCCTGTCTCTTCTCTGAGAGGAGATGTACACAAAACAAGACCCGACTAAAAATGATTTCCCCGTCTTTCATCAGCATGCCTGTTTCTTATGTTCTGCTTTGCTCGTTAGCTATAGATGTGCCCGTTTACTCCTCTCAATCAATGCATGTCTGAAGTGCTTTCCTGTTTGGGAAATTAGCGCCAAATGATCTCGCTTGAGTGCTCGGCTCCTCTTGGTTGGTATGATGGTGCGTCCCGGGGGGTTTGTGAGAGGATACAGATTGGATGTTGTTTGGGAGAGCTGATGGGGGGGGGGGGGGGGAGTTTTGAAACCTGATTGGAATATTGTTTGAGTTAATTAACTTGGGATTTTTTTCCTTTTCATGCATCTACGTGTAATCTAATTACAGACGGTGGTTTTCCAGTTCCTATCGAATGAAAACGTAACTGGTCCCATGGGAGGAAGGGGGGTATGAAACTCTTCCCCACCCTACCCTCAAGCCCTCTTCCCCAAGCTTTACTGAGGAGCTAACAGATGTGGATGTCATAACGATCAGGGCACTAGTCTCTGAGTCTGAGCCTTTGTCTCAGCCATTCTGCTGAACCCTGTCTCTGCCAAGGACTGCCCTGAAACTGCCTCGGCACCACAGACTGGTGTCTGTCAGGGACAGTATGGAGACATTGTGCTGTAGTAGATCCAGTGTCTCTGGAAGGCTGCTCAGAGTTCAGCTATGCACAGTGCACTTTGACCTCCTTCATAGCATACGTACCCTAAAATGAATCTAAAATGCATGAACTTGCAACGTTGGGGCGTTTATGTTTGGAACACTGGTCTCGTCATGTTTTTGTAAGTAAGAGTGAAGGCAGCATCATGATTAGTACCTACACATTGTAAAACAGAGCTACGGCAATAGGCTAGGAAATGGTGGGCTATGCATCATTTCAACATAGGACCCCAGACGTAACTATGAACAGATGGTGCCTCTTCTCCTCATTTTCTTTCTATTCTATTACCTCTCTCTATCTTTTCTTCTGTCAACTTTCTTCAAACTCTTTTTCTCTCTCATAGACATTCTCTTTCACACACGGAAAGTACAGATTCCGTTATGCTGACGCAACACTTTAGTTTCAGGTTGTTGAATATCTGAGCAGCTCTTGTCATTGTAAGTGATTGGAGGAGATCAAGGTGCCCACTTCAGCCCCTGTCTGTCTCACCATTAAACACCAGTTAGAGGCAGAAAGTGCAATTCAAGCATTTCTCCCTACCTTTGGCGATGGAACCCAGATCAATGTTTTCCACCCTGTCGGCCCGTCTCTCATATCTTGCTCTGTTTTTGCCTACATGCCTCTCATCTCTCTCACTCTACTTCTCTACATCTGTCCTGTGCTCCTTCTCCGTCTGTCTCAGAAGAAGATACACCACTCAGCTGTAAATGGGCCCATTTCTCACATTTTACTTAAAAATGTTCACATTCAGCGATTAGGAGGAAGAACCTGGCCGCCAGCACATTGGTGGAATATTGAATTCATTAGCCTCGCTTCATTTCTGTTCTGGGTCCTTGAAACAAAAACGTTGTCTTTTTTATTTCCAAAATGGTTCAACGTTGGTGTCCTCGGACATAGTTCTGCATTTCACCATTAGCACCTCAATGAAAGCAGAGTAGAAACTTGGACCGTGGTAATGAAATTGAACAGACTAGCAGGCAGTTAACAAGACACATTTTACAGCACAGCATGCCTAGTGGTTTCTAAGGAAAAATATGAGGACTTTTCCATTATTTCTTGAATGTGTAAATCCGTAAAAGCATAAAATTAGATATCCATGGAGCATAAAATTAATTCTGAGACCTCTACAAAAGGTCAAAGGATATTTTCAAACTAAACCCACGATTAGCTTCCTGTTTGACATACAATGTTAATGTTTCATAAGAAGTCACCCAGTGTGGAATTGGTATGTCCAGCCACTCATTAATCCAGCTTTGAAGTCTTTAACTCTTTCATTCTTAACTAAGGATTAAGGATGAATTTCTCACATCATTTTGATACGTACACATAATGTAGACATAAAAGCCTTTGTATGATTATCACTTGCGTAATTCTCTGCAACAAAGCGCTTCGTTGTTGCTGCAGTCGCCAAGAGACGGTGCATTTATGCTTGGATCAACTCCCCCTCCCCATTTTCAACCCTCAACACTTTTTGGAAGATTACAGGCAAGAGCTCCTCAGCGTATCAGCCAATTACTGTTATATCTCTGTCCCTGTCTTAGACTCCTTTTCTGTCTACAACCCCCCTCCCCTGGAAGAAACGCCTGCACCCTCTTCTCTCCAGGAGCCCAATTTGTTAAGATCACTCTGTCAGATTGCTTTCTTTTTGAGAAGGGGTTAGTAACCGCTTTTGGAGGGTTTAATGATTGCAGAGAGGGGGGTGAAAAGGCAAAATGCAGATGATCTGTAATCTCTTTTGAGGAGTCATGCCTCTCTTCTTTTCTTCTCCCCTCCTTATCTTGTGATCCCATTTGCTCTTCTCCTTTCTCTTTCTCAAGGTCTTTTTACGGTCACTTTCACTCTCTTATTCTGTCTCTCCCTCAGTCCCTCACCTCACTGCACTCTTTTTCGCTCTAAATATTTGTCTTCCCTTCCTACAATATTTCTCTCTCTTTCTCTCTCTGCCCTCCTTCCCCTCTTCTGTTTCTCTCTTTCAGTCCCTCCATCCCTCTCCTCGGCTGCTGGTTCCTTTCATGTGTTGGACGGACTGTCAGCATAGAGCCGACCCCATGTAAATATGTAGACTAATCTGGGCTTTCATTGGTTTGTGTACATGAATATTGTATGACTGGCTCTCCTGTGCGGGGCCAGATTAGTTCTCACTCGTTTCCCCTGGTTAATTGAAAACCATTATAGCTGACTGCAGTCAGGAGCGGCACTTCACAAAGCTCTTTTCTCAGGCCCTGGCGAGGGTAGGCGAGGCAGCTCTGATTCCTCTCCCCTATACTCAATGCTCCCTTTTCAAATGGACACCAATCAAAAGGCTCTCTCCTGGGAGAGGGTGAGCAGCATGGGGAAATGAGGTGAAGTGTATAGACGAACCGACCTTCAATATTGTAACATCCTCCATATCAGAATGTGACAGGCCGTGCGTTTGTGAAGAAGGGGGCATGGTGGGACGATGTGTAATTGTACTGGGATAGCAGTGAATAGACAGGGCATTTAGAGGTTCATCCAGACTGCCTTCAGAAGACTAGAAGGGTTGTGGTGTTTGGAGATAAAGGCTAGATGATAACAGGAACAGGAAGGAATTCCTGACTTGTATGGTCAGAGATCCTGTTGTTTTCTAATGAGAGCAAACAGCAAAACACACACACACACACACACACACACACACACACACACACACACACACACACACACACACACACACACACACACACTACCCATTCTACACAACTCTTTTAAAAACGATTGACGTTGGCAGAGTTGCCGAGACAGCTGGGAGGGGCAGGAAGAATCAAAGTGACAGTTTGGATAAGAAGACAATCTCAAGGAAGCATTTGATAATGTTATGCTTCATTTTCCCCTCATCTCTAAAAAAGTCTCTCTGGGGACCTATTTTAAATGGGCCTGGCCGTGTCTATCAAATTCAGGTCTGTTACTGAGGGATATGCAGAGTTGAGCAGCACATGTCGGCGCACACTGGAAACAAGCCCCTCCATGTTGCCTCTGGACACGTTCCCCCTATCAAGCAGCTAATTGTATGCAGACCTCATCATGGATATGGAATAGAGAGAGGGAGAGAGAAAGAGAGAGGCAGAGATGTTATCTCGGGGATGGTGTGGAAATAAGAGGGGGAAATTGAGTGGAAACTCTCGCTCTGCATAGAGGAGAGCCGTCCGTTATGGAAGTCTTTCCCCCATCCTCCATCCTGCCTCTACCATTTATTATTACCAGTCTGTTTGCTGCCACTCTCTCTTTTCCTTTATCTCTCTCTTTCTCTTTCCTTCGTATTCCCCTGCTATGGGAGCTGTGGAGACGTGTGTGAGGGGTTTGCGTTGTAGCTGAGATGGGTGTATAAAGTGTTTCACACGGAGTGTCATGAGAGCACCAAAACCTGTACTTCATTTTAGACACGTCCACACCCTACGCCTACCCAATATTTCCAACCATTCTCAGGCRAACATTTCTCTTCAAAAAGAATACTGTAATATAAAAACATTGTTTTCCTCTTGCACACACAAACCCCCTCCACCCCACTCCCCCTTTGCCCTGTTTCCCACCAGTCCACCACATGGCATTGTGATGTTGCCAGGCTGCATAGCAGCCCTGCTGGAATGAGAATGAGTTGTGCAGTGGCCCTGTGTCAGAGTGCAGCAGATTGAACATTAGGCAGAATGGTCCAGCATGTGTTTGCTGATTTATTTAAAAAAAAAATCAGCATCAGCACAGTGGCCCTGAGGCGAGAGGGGAACTCTTCAAAGGACACCTGCTCTGTTAACCCTGCACGAGCGCACGTGTGTGTGTGTGTGTGTGTGTGTGAGTGTGAGTGTGATGTGAGTGTGAGTGTGAGTGTGGTGTGAGAGAGAGAGAGAGAAGAGAGAGAGAGAGAGAGAGAGAAGAGAGAGAGAGAGAGAGAGAGAGAGAGAGAGAGAGAGAGAGAGAGAGAGAAGAGAGAGAGAGAGAGAGAGCTTGTTTATGTGTTAGTGATTAATGCCTGCCAGAAATCCAATGGCTCCGCATATTGAGTATTTTGCAGTCAGCGTTTGTGTGTGTGAGTGTTTTTTTTTTTGTGTGTGATGGTATTTGAGAGGAAGAAAGGAGAGATCACTGAATCTCTTGCATCCTGCAGCCTTCCTTGGCTAGTTTGTAAGATGAGAACAAGAAGTGTATGTTTGTATTCTTATTTTTTTTCATTGCTGTTTTAAAAACACCTTTTTAAGCCTAGCTAGTTGTTGGATCTACATGTTTTGTGGCAGAGAATAGTTGCCTACTCCTCTAGAGCTTATTGTACAATGTAGGTGCCGAGTGCCAACATTGTGTGTCTGTGTGTGTTAATGTATTTGTGTGTGTGTGTCTTACTTTTTCAAATAAAATGTGATTTGTCACATGCTTTGTAAACAACAGGTGTAGACTAACAGTGAMATGCTTAGTTACAGGCTCTTCCCAACAATGCAGAGAGAACAATATAGAAACAATTACAACACAAGGAATAAATACACAATGAGTAACGATAACTTGGCTATGTACACGGAGTACCAGTACCGAGTCGTTCTGCAGGGGTACGAGGTAATTGAGGTAGATACAATACATACATACACATACACACACGCACGCACGCACGCATACACACATACATATATATATATACATGTATAAAGACACACATACTGTACATGTTTTACTCCGGTATACATTATATGTAGTGTTTTCAATAATACCTTTACTGATCATGAGCTCTTTAATCCCACCCCTCAGCTACTCTTAGCCCATCCCACCTATCACCGTCGACCACCCTAGTTTGGTTTCCATGTGCCATATATTTTTCAACTGTGCAGTTACATTCATTTGGAACCTTTCTAACCGCACAGTATCCACAGATTGTGAGCTAAAGATGAAAATCTTTTCTACGAGTATTTATTATATTGTTGATTGATTGACTATGACTTTCCAAATCGCCTGAACCTGAACCTGTGACCAGAAACAAGCTACATAGGGGCAATACCAGAATAAATGATCTAATGATTCTGTCTCTTCGCAGCAAAATCTGCAGAGCTGAGATTGTTGTATTCCCCATATATACACTGAGCATGCCAAACATAGGAACACCTTCCTAATATTGTGTTGCACCCTCCCCCCACCCCTTTGCGCTCAGAACAGCGTCAATTAGTCGGCGCATGGACTCTACAAGGTGTCGAATGTTGACTCCAATGCTTTCCACAGTTGTGTCAATTTGGCTAAATGTCCTTTGGATGGTGGACCATTCTTGATACACACGGGAAACTGTTGAGAGTGAAAAACCCAGCAGCGTTGCAGTTCTTGACACAAACCGGTGCGTCTGGCACCTACTCCCAAGCCCAGTTCAAAGGTACTTAGATTTTTTGTCTTGCTGATTCACCCTTAGAATTGGAAACATACACCATCCATGTCTCAGTTGTCTCAAGGCTTAAAAATAGTTTTTTTTACCTGTCTCCTCCCCTTCATCTACACTGATTGAAGTGGATTTAACAAGTGACATCAATAAAGGATCGATCATAGCTTTCACCTGGATTCACCTGGTCAGTCTATGTCATGGAAAGAGCAGGTGTTCCTGAATGTTTTGTATGCTCAGTGTATAGCATCCTGTTGGTGGCCAGAATTCTGTATAATAACTTATAAAAAAWWAAAWWAAAWAWAAATACAAACTCAGTGTTGAATCAAGTGTTGTTTTTTGTATCAGTTCATATTCATCCTGTCTTTTCTGGAGGATAAGATGAACATTTTAACCAGCTTTGTTTGGCTAGTTTTAGAAAGAGAGAGTTTCATTTTAAATTAATCGGAAATTAGAAATTGTAATCTGTATAAAGGCAAAAAGGCCATTTTTAAACAAAGGATGAGCCTTTCTTAATAATCTACTGGAGAACCAGTTTGGATTAAAGTATAACTTATGTACTGTCAGTGGTGGAAAAGGTATTCAATTGTTATAATTGAGTAAAAGTAAAGATACCTTAATAGAAAATTACTCAATTAAAAGTGAAAGTCCGCCAGTAAAATACTACTTGAGTAAAAGTCTAAAAGTATTTGTTTTTAAATATACTTAAGTATCAAAAGTAAAAGTATACATCATAACAAATTCCTTATATTAAGCAAACCAGACAGCACAATTTATTGTTTTTTATTTAATAACGGATAGCCAGGGGCACACTCCAACACTGGGATATAATTTACAAATGAAGTGTTTAGTGAGTCTGTCAGATCAGAGACAGTAAGGATGACCAGGGATGTTCTCTTGATAAGTCTGTGAATTGAACCCTTTTTCTGTCAAATCAAAATCAAATCAAATTGTATTGGTCACATTCATATGGTTAGCAGATGTTATTGCGAGTGTAGCGAAATGCTTGTGCTTCTAGTTCTGACAGTGCAGCAATATCTAACATGTAATCTAACAATTCCACAACAACTACCTAATACACACAAATCTAAGTGAAGGAATGTAATACAAATATATAGAAGAATATATACATATAAATATATTGATGAGCAATGACAGAGCGGCATAGGCATACAATTATTTGGGTGGATCCCATCCTACTTATAAAATCTGTCTTGTTTCCAAAAGGTATCTAAATTGTCAATAAAAGTTACACCCGTTGAGCTGCAATAATCACATAGCCAGTTGTGAAGCGAAAGAATCCTGCTAAAGCGTTCAATGCCACGATTCAGAGGGAACAGGACCAGCTATGATGGGTCTTTTGTCAGTGTCTAGCAGAGAGTCAATTAGCTCTTTAAAATCCAGCCTAGTAATGTCATTTACTAGAGCTCCAGGATAGGACATTGTTTTTGCACCAGGAACGGTCACATTTCTTACCATGGAGCTGCCCAGAATCACGGCTGGCGAGAAGGATGAGGAAATGTGCCCACTCCCACACTTCAACCTTTATGATAACTTGAGTTCATTGCTCCCGGCGCAGGCCTCCGACAGCAGGAGAAGCCCCACTTGATCCAGAGCAGGGACGGAAGGTTGTCGACTTCGTAGTAGTAGTAGTAGTAGTAGTAGTAGTAGTAGTAGTAGTAGTAGTAGTAGCAGTAGCAGTAGTAGTAGTAGTAGTAGTAGGCACTGCGGCCGCAGACACAGGCACCCCCAGCGACGAAGGTGCAGGAAGATCAGGCTCCAACATTTTGTAGTTTGTATCCACTCCTGGCCCCTCGTTGGGAGTGTAGACTGCTTTGCGGGAGGCCGCTGTCTTCGGCTTCCATGGCTCGTGACACGAGACCATCGTTGATTGCCTTGCTCCTCTTGCTGTGCTCCTTCTACTCCTCTATCAGATGGGGGAGCTCCGGGCAACACTGGCCAGTCGGATAACAACAAACGACAAGGCGGAGATGCATCCAACAAGCGCGAACGCTGTCCGGCCACCGGCGTAGATCATTTTAACATTCCACTCTGAGTTTCCCCCCAGTTTCTTACGTAGGTTGGTGACCCTGCCACTTAAGCACATTAGCTGTGAAATTGAATTGACATTTATACCAGCCAACAAATAGCTGTGCAGCGACGCTCCCCACACAATCTGACAGAGCTTGTGAGGATTTGCAGAGAAGAATGGGAGAAACTCCCCAAATACAGGTGTGCCAAGCTTGTATCGTCATACCCAAGAATACTCAAGACTGTAATGGCTAAAGGGTCTGAATGTTTATGTAAATGTAATATTTCAGTAAAATGTTGTTTTTGCTTTGTCATTATGAGGTATTGTGTGTGATTGATGAGGGGGAAAAAAACATTTTTTAAATCCATTTTAGAATAAGATTGTAACATAACAAAATGTGGAAAAGGTCAACAGGTCTGAATACTTTCCGAATGCACTGTACTTTCTGAGAAGTAACCATTATTAACTATTTTACACCTGGGGTTGCTATATATAACTTTAACCCATTGTATAAGAGGTCTTACTCACATCAGCAGCAGAGAGCGAGATAACACATTTGTCCTGAACTGCTGGTGATCTTATGAATGGTTCATTGCAGGGTCCCAGGACGTGGGTGGATGGAGATGGTACTTTATCACTCTGCTGAACCATTCTTAACCCAGTCACGTCCCGCCCTGTTACTGCACTGGGTCACCTCCAGTCTCTGCGTGTGTGTGTGTGTGTGTGTGTGTTTGAGCATTTGAGCATGCCACCACATGAGGCTATTGACTCAGACCGCACTCTGAACATCACAAAGACACATACTTGTATTAAACCACAGATAGAGATAAACACATACCACATTGAACGATAAGTCATATAACAACATGTCCAAACCCTTTTACATATCGAATACACACTGTCATTACCTCTCACTACCYCGCTCTCGCTCTCTCTCGCTCTCACTCTCTGTCTCTCTGTGTCAGCCTACCTCCCTCGCTTTCCTCTCTTCTCTCTGTCCTTGGCAGTGTTGTGTGTACTGACAGTGCTGGCTGGTTAGGTGGGCTGTCCTGTTTTTAACCCCACACTGGACCCATGACTGATGGGATTCACTAGCCCTCCCATCCCTGTCTCACACACCATCAGAGATGATGCATCTCTGTGTGTATGTGTCTCAGTGTCTATATGTGTATGTGTATGTATGAGTGTTTACAGCTATGGGTGTGTTCTTGTCTCCCCTAGTCAACCTGCCTCTTTTGACCTTAGTCTGATGGAGTGTTTGAGTGTCTGTGTCCTTGTCTGCCTGTGCTTGTACCACAGCCTAGTAGAGTGTACTGTAGCTGCCCACTGACTGGTGGGCAGCTACAGGTATTAAATGTTTAATGGCAGTGGAGGTAGGAGATTGCCTGCTACTTGTCCAGATTAAAAATGTAGGAGTCTGAATGGTGCTTTGACATGTCTGGATGCTGTGGGACTCTGTCCTCTCTGTAGAGTAACGTGACCTCACCAAGCTGTCTGGCTCATAGTACTTTCTCTAGGATATGGTCTCTTCACACGGCCCTTGTATTAGCACAAAAAATATTGTGGCTTTTTTCCAAGTGGGCCAACTCATATTGAGTTGTTCCAGTTTCTACTATAGTACTGTACAGTCTGTGTTTGTAAAACCCAAAGAGGAAGGTAGGCACATTTAGTCTGAGGTCGTGATGAGAGTACCAGAGGAAGAGAGGAGGAGGCAGTTAGAGGGGAGGTTATATTTAGCTATGTCCTTCCAACAAATCCCTCCTCCACCTAGTTTGGAGCCGACCCTGATGCGTCCTGTAAGTGAGGGGTGCAGGGGGGAAGTGGACAGGGGGTTGGATGTAATAATGCAGCTGCTAGGCTGTCTCTTCAAGCTGAAAAGACTACTCCTTGGCCCTTCTGCAAACTGAAAACATCTCTCTCTTTCTCCCTCTCCCTCTCTCTCTCTCTTTACCTCTTTCCATTCTGTGTCTTGGAATGTATTGCATGTTGAAGTGTTTCTGTGTGGGACGTCGTACCACATTAGCCTCTTGGGTCTTGTCTGACACACTGGCGGCCATTTTCTTCTCCTCAGCTGTAGTGAGAGGAAAGGAGAGCGGATGTCAGGATATCTAGACATCCACAGGTCCCCAGGGAGCACGGCCGGAGACACCTGGTCCGACCACAGACCCTTTTACAATGCTGGCTATCAAACGCTGCATTGTTCTGGGTGCTTCACAATGGACACACACACATACATACACACTGTATAGAGAAACTCACACATATTTTACAAAAATATAAACCCAGAAGACATTCCTCTGAGGTTACAGAAAAGAGTAACTACACTCACACATGCTTGCACACATAGAGTATATTATACACACAGCGAACAAAATCGCCCAGCGTCTCACCCAAAACAACTGTAGTCTGTGACTGGGGAGATAAACAGCAGAGCTAAACTGAGTACAGCTGGAGAGCATTCCCTCTGGTCACTATGCTCTGACAGAGAGAGAGAGAGAAGAAAGCATGCGAAAAGCATGTCTGTATGGGTTTGTCTGTCTGCCTGGCTCGCCTTTTGGACGTCCCACAAAGAGAGCAGAGCTGAGCAGAGCAGCCTCTCTGACAGAGTGGGACTCAGGGCCTGATCAGAGGAGCAGGAGGAGGGGACCTCCCAAGGGACACCGAGGGACTGCTCTGCCTTATACTGTACTAGAGATGAGCAATCTGAAGAAGTGACACTAAAATGAAGGAGTGAAACAGACAGTGACACATTGCTGCGAATGTCGCACGCTATGTTACTGGATGGGTGAAGTGAACCATTTTTATCCTGCTCGGTTTTCAAATCTTATTTGACCACTTACTTCTGCTCACAAGGTGGGAGGCTCTTATTCTGTGCTGGCTTTCACCAGCTTGACTCACAGTACAGATAACAGCAATATATTGTAGCTATGTGCCATCCTGTCTATGTATCAACAGCCAAACAATTCAGCCTCATGAAAGGTGTTAGAGAGCACAACGTTAAAATGGCTAGCTGGAACATTACGCCGGAAAAGTCTCATAGTATAATCTACTGTGACCAGCTAATGATTTAAAGTGCGACTTTGCTTGGGTTTCTGTGTAATGAGAGAGTAGGTAATGGCTGTCTATACACACAGACTGGTTTTCCTCTTTACTTTTATAGCCAGAGAGAGAAAGCTTCACTGGTCACCACTTGATTCAGGGCTTTGTGGTTGTATTTCTTTAATGCTGTTTTCATTGTGTGGTTTCTTCGTTTGCTCTGGCATTATCTGTCTGTTTGTTTGTTGTGCCATTCGTTTCCCCCCCTGAGAAATGCTGCAGAGCTCTGCTTTTCATTACCTCCTTGTGTCTGGAGGATCCAGCCCTGTTTGGAGATGGGAGAGGACTTGATCCTCTATTAATCCTACCATGCATCTTCCTCTGTAGGATGTACCCTCCACACTACATTTCATTAGTGGCCCTCCACTCCCCAGGCCCTTGCTCACTTAGGTCCACAGGAAGGTTAGATTGACAGAATGTTTGTACTGAGCAAAGTTGTGCTCAGCAAGAGGCAGGCTAGGAATTGGCTGCCAGAGGAGGATCCTTCAGGAGCAAGCTGTTTACATGCTAATGTGTCTCCACAATGATTGATTGGTTTACACACACTGGGTGAAATGTCCCAGCATCTCTCTGATTTCAAGGCCTGCTTTTATTATAGTCACCCACGTACAACACAAACTCAAAACACACACACACATGCATTTACCTTGCGCACTTACATAATACAAGTACATAAACTGTAATGCAGACTCACGCTTACAGAGGGTAATATTTTGTTGTGCTGTAAAGCACAGTGTTTAAAGGGGAAGTTCAGCCAAAAATACTTCTGGGACCTTTAAAACACTTTCCTGGCTGTTTGTCAGTACCCCCAGACAGTTTTTACGTCCGTTGCTTGAGTATTTAGATGTCTGTATTTTTATATAAAAATGGCCTAAAATGCATTACCTAACATGCATTAAAAACTTGTATTTATTGTTACATAAACAACGATTGGTGTCTAAGCATTGAATAACCAAATAAATGTGGTGTTCCATATAGTCTGTAATCCGGTAGATACTCTTCTTCGTGGTTCTAAAATGGATAATTACAGAGGGTGGGACAAAGCAGAATCTTAATATTGGTCTTCAAGAAAATAAATCAGAATGAAAGGAAGTAAACAAAGAGATGGTAGCTAGCTAGGCTAGCGGTTAGTAATCTCTAAAGTAAAGTAAGGCAAATAACGTTAGTAGTAGAGTAGCTGAGTGATGTTGGCCAAAATGAAGTGCATTGTATCCGGGTGCAATAATGTTCCGGTCAGATAAAAATACACCACGCATTTCCACTCTTTTCCTGACCGCGAGGGAGTTTTGTGTCAGGCATGGCTGCAGGCCATCTTACATCCTGCATATGGTGTCGATACGATGCCTGAAGTCATTCACCAGCTGCGGTTGACTGTGTCCAGTGATCACTTTGTGGTCACTGACTATAATGGGGACAGGTTGAAACAGGGTTCTGTTCCCACTGTCTTTCCACCATGGACGAGAAAGCTCCAACCATTCAAGGTATGTTGCTAGCTAGCTAAGTTTCTAACACCTGTAGCTCGTCGAAACAAAGAAATATATAACATGATTTGCTTGCCATTCCCTGAACTAGTTTGTGGGATTTTTAGCTTAGCTACTACTGTAACTGTAATGTTATCCTGTCCTTACTGTTTTGTTTATCTTTGGGATGCAATTCCCTTTATCATTATAACGTTACTGATAAGAAATAGTATATTATTTTCTACTAGGCATCAAAGTTTTCTGTAGTGCTATTACTTGCCCTAGGTCCATGAGTAGGACACAGCCCTAGCCAGAGACATATAGATACATATATGACTCTGGCCCTAGCTGGTGCATGAGTTGTAATGACAACAAAACTTTTACATTATTTCAATTAAAACATTTAGAATATCATTTTGAATAGCCTGAATTGACATGTAATGACTGACTCTCTGTTTTATACCAGCCAACATCACCAATCACTCTTTCTGTTTATACCTGCTTGGGAGGGAATGGAAGAAGGAGAGGGGTGGTGGAACAGACATTAGGATAGGACATTGAACCATACTGTCTCGGGTTTTATCTTTGTTCAATTTCTCACATCTTCAATCTTTGACCCAATGATCCTGCCACTCATGCCTCCTCCAATCATTTTTCAGGAGGATGCAAGGAAACACTAATTAGGACAATTTTTTTGTTTTTTTTGTTATTCTGTTAAAATTTTTCAAGAGATCTGAGAAGCCGTGTGGAGTATTCCAAACAGGCCAACCTCCCAACATCACCCAACAAAAACCAACCAAGGAGTAGCTGGTGGCAAAACTTTTCAGCCTAACTTTGGAACTACACTGAACAAAAATATAAATGCAACATGTAAAGTGCTGGTCACATGTTACATGAGCTGAGATAAAAAATCCTATAATTTAGTTGATTTCGCTCAAATTTTGTGCACAAATTTGTTTACATCCCTGTTAGTGGGCGTTTCTCCTTTGCCAAGATAATCCATCCACCTGACAGGTGTGGCACATCAAGAAGCTCATTAAACAGCACGATCATTACACAGGTGCACCTTGTGTTGGGGACAATAAAAGGCCACTTTAAAATGTGCAGTTTTGTCACGCAACACAATGCCACAGATGTCTCAAGTTTTGAGGGAGTGCGCAATTGGCATGCTGACTGCAGTAATGTCCACCAGAGCTGTTACTAGAGAATTTAATGTTAATTTCTCTACCATAAGCTGCCTCCAAYGTGGTTTTACACAATTTGGCAGTACGTCCAACCGGCATCACAACCGCAGACCATGTGTAACCACGCCAGCCCAGAAGCTCCACATCTGGCTTTTTCACCTGCGGGATCGTCTGGTGACTGAGGAGTATCCTGATTGATTGGGCCTGGCTCTCCAGTGGGTGGGCCTGGCTGCCAAGTGGTTGGGCCTATGCCCTCCCAGGCCCACCCATGGCTGCACCCCTGCCCAGTCTTATTAAATCCATAGATTAGGGCTCTTTGACTGTACTGTTTGAAACCTCTTGTTTCAAGGTCCACCATGGCCTCAGCTAACTCAAAGTTTATGCCTCACTATGAAAGTATAGTGAAAATGGCTCAAAGGGACACAAGAAACTTAAATACATAGCTGTCTCTCCAGCTATGGGGTTTGTGATTTGACATTTATTTACATTTCTTATTGGTACATGTTCAGTGTTTTGTAAAAAATACAGCATCCATTAAACTTGATTTTGGGCCTGCGAGTAATAGTTTATTGTGCTCATGAGTCAATACTGTCACTTTGAGTTGCAGTTTATGAGGGGCGGCAGGCAGCCTAGTGGTTAGAGTGTTGGGCCCGTAACCGAAAGGTTGCAAGATTGAATCCCCGAGCTAACAAGGTAAAAATCTGTCATTCTACCCCTGAACAAGGCAGTTAACCCACCGTTCCTAGGCTGTCATTGTAAAATAAGAATTTGTTCTTAACTGACTTGCCTAGTTAAATAAAGGTTAAAAAATAAAAATTTGAATGATTCAAGAGTATGTCACATAATGATTTAATTTAGTTAGCAAATATGCCACCACCATCAGATTAAACACTGCTGCATGCTTCATGATATTGCAAATCCATTAGTTACAAGTTGTCGTGAATGTTACCTAAATCTCTTGACAAGTGGCATGACATAATAATGATTGTATTGTAGCATATAGTTCATTAGTGTTGCTGTATTCTCCCCCTATGTCTCAACGTGAGGCAGTCTTGGATGTCTTCTGAATAACAAATGATGAAGTGATGAGTCACGGAGGAGAGAAGAGGAGTGTGTCTGTCTGTCAGTGCTGGAGACTAGCAACAGTCAGGTCTGCCTGGCTGCAGAGGTTAGAGGGTGGGAGGGCATTTAGGGGAGGGCTCTGTGGTGATGGATGATTGCTGAGAGAGAGGAGGACGAGGCATGAAATAGAATGTGGAGTAAGGACAGAGAAACTGGGCACCAATAAAACTACTCCAGACAGAGATGGAGAGACAGAGAGAGAAGAGTGTACAGTAGGAGAGAGAGAGGGAGATGAATCCTGTCTCAGATTTGCTGATGGTTGCTCCTCTCAGGTTGCACTGGCCAAACGTTTACATTAACATATACATTTAAACATTTACATATGCATTTAATTTTACAGTATTTGGTAAGTCCTCTCCCAAAAGTCAACACTTAGAAGGTTAACATGTCAAAATTGCGAAGAAGAGACACTTTATTTGAGATTTGTGGGAAAATATAGAGTACAGTCTGTGTCTGCTTGTCAAGTTAGTGGAACTGAAGACTGGAGGGGTCGATAACACTAGAACAGAAAATGTGAAAATGCAAGGTCGGAGTCACGTTTCTCTTGGCAACCATGTGTTCCACTCAAAATTGGGTGCACTCGTGGTGTCTGCACAGTATGGGAGAATAGGAATGTAAATTACACTGAGTATACAAAACATAAGGAACATTTGCTCTTTCCATGACATAGACTGACCAGGTGAATCCAGGTGAAAGCTATGATCCCTTATTGATGTCACCTGTTAAATCCACTCCAATCAGTGTAAATGAAGGGGAGGAAAGAGTTTAAAGAAGGATTTTAAGCCTTGAGACAATTGAGACATGGTTTGTGTATGTGTGCCATTCAGAGACTGAATGGGCAAGTCAAAAGATTGAAGTGCCTTTGACCGGGGTATGGTAGTAGGTGCCATATGTTTTACATAACCCCATGGTTCYCAAAACTTCTCAGAGCTACCGTCCTATAGGTTTTCAATCCAACCCAACCCTGATCAAGCTCACCTGTTGGGGGGAAAACCTACAAGACAGTTGCTCTTCAGGAACATGTTCTTAAATCCCTGGCCTAACCAACGCTAAGTGACAGTGTGAATGGCATAGTAACTGGGTAATTGTTGTTTTGTTTTATAATAACATACAATTGTTTAAAAAATGTTTTTAACTACAATGTTATTTCTTGAAAATGTTATTCGTTTAAGACGCTATGAGCCTCAACTTCCTGGAATCCAAATGTAGCTGCTGTTGTGGTCAGGGTAGTTAGATGTAATTGCTGTCACCACAGAGGCTGGGAGTACCCATCGTTGACCTCGAYCTAGATGTTCAGCCCCTCAGAATCCACTCCAGGTAGATCCGATAAGAGACCAGTCTGTATTGTCTAGAGAGACAGAAAATAAATACATGACAATGTTATATAGGTTGGATATTTATTTTCATCTTAGAAAGTAATATAAATGTCCTGTGAGTAATATTAGCCAAAACACTTACGCTTCAGAGAGCTTCCCATTTGGACCGTCAGGTGTGACATGTGACGTGTTTTGGAGACACCGTCAGCTGTCTCCAAAACAGCTGGACGCCATCTTCTGCTGCATCGTCAGTCTGATGTTCTACCACCTCCATTATCGGAATAAGCTGGTCCCATTCTCGACAGTCGATACATTCACTGTCTGTTGGTAGAGGTAGGCATCTCCCGCAACCGCACCACAAGTCACCGGGCCAGCCAACGAGAGCATACAGGTCGCAGTGGTGGGTAGTATATGGGGCTTTGGTGACAAAACGGATGGCACCGTGATAGACTGCATCCAATTTGCTGAGTAGAGTGTTGGAGGCTATTTTGTTAATGACCGCCAAAGTCGAGGATCGGTAAGATAGTCAGTTTTACGAGGGTATGTTTGGCAGCATGAGTGAAGGATGCTTTGTTGCGAAATAGGAAGCCGATTCTAGATTTAATTTTGGATTGGAGATGCTTAATGTGAGAGTTTACAGTTTAACCAGACACCTAGTATTTGTAGTTGTCCACATATTCTAAGTCAGAACCGTCCAGAGTAGTGATGCTGGATGGGCGGGCAGGTGCGGGCAGCGATCGGTTGAAGAGCAGGGATTTAGTTTTTCTTGCACTTAAGAGCAGTTGGAGGCCACGGAAGGAGAGTTGTATGGCATTGAAGCTCGTCTGGAGGTTAGTTAACACGGTGTCCAAAGAAGGGCCAGAAGTATACAGAATGGTGTCATCTACGTAGAGKTGGATCAGAGAATCACCAGCAGCAAGAGCGACATCATTGATGTATACAGAGAAAAGAGTTGGCCTGAGAATTGAACCCTGTGGCACCCCCATAGAGACTGCAAGAGGTCCGGACAACGGGTCCTCCGATTTGACACACTGAACTCTGTCTGAGAAGTAGTTGGTGAACCAGGCGAGGCAGTCATTTGAGAAACCAAGGCTGTTGAGTCTGCCGATAAGAATGTGGTGATTGACAGAGTCGAAAGAATCACCTTTGGCAGTGATTACAGCAGTGAGTCTTTCTGGGTGAGTCTCCAAGAGCTTTCCACACATGGATTATATTGCTGGATACAGTATTGCTGGATTGTTGGAGATAGAAACATAAGCATTTCGCTGCATCTGCGATAACATCTGCAAACGGTGTATGCGACCAATAAACTTTGATTTCATTTGATTTGAAGCAGTCTTATAAAGCAGCAAACCATGGCTACCCAGCCAACCTTGAAGAAGCACACAATAGCCCCAGACATGTTCTCTGAATTAGCAGGCCTGTGTGGGTGACTGTATAATCTACCTTCCAGATTAAGATGACATGGTCATTGTCTAGGAATGGGAATTTAATTATGCTGTGTGAGGTGGTGCAAATGAGATTACAGAGAGACGACCGAGCCAACGTGTGTCGTTTACAGCGAGTGGGGTCTGCTCATATATGCACACGCGCTTGCACTTTTCAACATTTTTGCTACATGTGATGGAGAAATTGCACGATAGCAGAATTGCACTGAGACTCCCATTTTTCTCTTAAAATGTATGCAAAAATTAAGCCATTATTTTCAAAGTTTAACACATCATACAAATCTATGCACAATGACTACTTAACAATTTACAAAGAACATTTTACATAAACACATTTACTGGAAGACCTGTGCAGATGCAAAGTGTGGTAACAGAATTTCGGTAAAATCTCCCTCAGTTTTTTATGTGTCCACGTTTTTCAAAAACTCTGTTAAATACTGTATATGCTGAATTAAGATTCAATGATGTCTACAGAAAGAATGGACTTTGAAAAAAAATCTTGGTTATTGAGCTACAGTAAGTGAAGTGGATTTACACCCGGTAACGGAATTGCAGTAGTGGAATTTCATCATGGTTCTGTCACGGCTGTTTAAAGAAGAGGGCCAAGGTGCAGCGTGGTGAGTGTACATGTTTCTTTATTAAACAAGATGCCGAACAAAACAATAAACACTACAAACAAACCGTGAAGCTCAAAGGCTATGTACCCTAAACAAAGTCAACTTCCCACAAACACAGGTGGAAAAAAGAGCTACCTAAGTATGGTTCTCAATCAGAGTCAACGATAGACAGCTGTCCCTGATTGAGAACCATACCCGGCCAAAACATAGAAATAGAAAATCATAGAAACACAAAACATAGAATGGCCACCCCAACTCACGCCCTGACCAAACCAAAATAGAGACATAAAAAGGATCTCTAAGGTCAGGGCGTGACAGGTTCCCTGATCTTGTCACGGTCGTCTGAAGAAGAGGGAGTGGACCAAAGCGCAGCGTGGTAAGTGTTCATGATTTATTTTCAAAAAAACACTTGAACAAAATAACAAAGAGCAAAACGACAACGAACAGTTCTGTCAGGTGCAGAAACACAAAACAGAAAACAACTACCCACAAAACACAGGTGGGAAAAGGCTACCTAAGTATGGTTCTCAATCAGAGACAACGATAGATAGCTGCCTCTGATTGAGAACCACACCCGGCCAAACACAAAGAAATAGAAAGCATAGAAAAATGAACATAGAATGCCCACCCAAATCACACCCTGACCAAACCAAAATAGACACATAAAAAGCTCTCTACGGTCAGGGCGTGACAGATCTGTACTACACAGAAATGCATAATTATGGATATGAACGTCATTCTCTTCATGGTGATGTATTCTAAATAGGTACACAAATGTATAAATATGCAATATCCTCCTTTGCATAATTGGGTATCATTCTACACACAGACTATTATTTTAATGAGCTCTGCCCACAAACAAGACCCAATTTGGTTGGTCCAGACAGGACCAAATCGGAACCAATCAGAGACATACAGTGCCTTCTGAAAGTATTTCCCACCCCTTGACTTTTTAAATGTAGATTTTGTTTCACTGGCCTACACACAATACCCCATAATATCAAAGTGGTATTATTTTTTTTGAATTGTTTACTAATGAATTAAAAATGTAAAGATGAAATGTCTTCAGTCAATAAATATTGAACCCCTTTGTTATGGAAAGCCTAAATCAGTTCAATAGTAAGAATGTGCTTAACAAGTCACATAGTACGTTGCTTGGATTCACTCTGTATGCAATAATAGTGTTTAACATATTTTTGAATGACTACCTCATCTCTGTACCCCACACATACAATTATCTGTAAGGTCCCTCAGTCAAGCAGTGAATTTCAAACACAGATAAACCACAAAGACCAGGGAGGTTTTCCAATACCTCACAAAGACCAGGGAGATTTTCCAATACCTCACAAAGACCAGGGAGGTTTTCCAATACCTCACAAAGACCAGGGAGGTTTTCCAATACCTCACAAAGACCAGGGAGGTTTTCCAATACCGCACAAAGAAGGGCACCTATTGGAAATTGGGGGGTGGGGGCATTTTGAATATCCCTTTGAGCATGGTGAAGTGATTAATTACACTTTGGATGGTGCATCAATACACCCAGTCACTACAAAGAAACAGGCATCCTTCCTAAACCACTATGAGACCAATGGTGACTTTAAAACAGTTACAGAGACAGAGTTTAATGGCTGTGATAGGAGAAAACTGAGGATGAATCAACAACATTTTAGTTACTCCACAATACTAACCTAAATGACAGAGTGAAAAGAAGGAAGCCTGTACAGAATAAAAATATTCCAAAACATGCATCCTGTTTGCAATAAGCTACTAAAGTAAAAATTATGTTGGTGAAGAAATTAACTTTATGTCCTGAATACAAAGTGTTATGTTTGCTGCAAATCCAACACRACACATCCCTGAGTACCACTCTTCATATTTTTAAGCATGGTGGTGGCTGCATCACGTTATGGGCATTCTGGTCATCGGCAAGGACTAGGGAGTTTTTTAAGGATAAAAAGAAAAGGAATAGAGCTAAGCACATGTCAAATCCTAGAGGAAAACCTGGTTCAGTCTGCTTTCCAACAGACACTGAAAGACAAATTTAYTTTTCAGCAGGGCAATAACCTAAAACACAAGTCCCAATATACACTGGAGTTGCTTACCAAGATGACATTGCATGTTCCTGAGTGGTCTAGTTACAGTTTTGACTTAAATCGGCTTGAAAATCTATGTCATTACTTGAAAATGGATGTCTAGCAATGATCAACAACCAACTTGGGATATCAACAATAATTTAAAAAGAACCATGTATAAATATTGTACAATCCAGGTGTGAAAAGCTCTTATAGACTTACCCAGAAAGACTCACACCTAAAAAAAAAAAAAAAATGTAATAAATAAATACAAGACAGCTGTTTTTCTAGCATGTATTGACTCAGGGTTGTGAATACTTATGTAAATTCGATATTTCTGTTTTTCAAATGTACTCTACTGTACTGAACTATACTGTACTGAACTATATTCTTATTTTCTTTATTGTACTGTACTCTGTTTTGGTAACAGAATTTTTTGTTTTAATCACTTAATAATTAATAAACAAAGTTATATCAGTAAAAACACTAACTAATTGATAGGTCTACCTATACTTGTTACTTCTGTGAACTTTCATTATCCTATCTGCTCTTAAAGATATGTGGGTTTTTGGTAATGGAATTTCAAGACACAAGGCAATGTTTCTTAAACTTGCAGAAACATTTCTCCAAAACTCCGGTGCATTTGTAAAGTATTCAGACCCCTTGACTTTTTTCACATTTTGTTACTTTACAGCCTTATTCTAAAATTGATTAAATTGTTTTTCCCCCTCATCTATCTACACACCAGACCCCATAATGACAAAGAAAAAAACGTTTTTTAGATTATATAAAAAAAGTTTTCAGTAGTAAGTATTCAGTAGTTTGTTGAAGCACCTTTGGCAGCGATTACAGCCTCAAATCTTCTTGGGTATGACGCTACAAGCGTGGCACAACTGTATTTGGGGAGTTTCTCCCATTCTTCTCTGCAGATCCTCTCAAGCGCTGTCAGGTTGGAAGTGGAGTGTCTCTGCACAGCTATTTTCAGGTCTCTCCAGAGATGTTCGATCGGGTTCAAGTCCAGACTCTGGCTGAGCCACTCAAAGACAATCAGAGACTTGTCCCAAAGCCACTCCTGTGTTGTCTTGGCTGTGTGCTTTGGGTCCTTGTCCTGTTGGAAGGTGAAACTTCACCCCAGTCTGAGGTCCTGAGCACTCTGGAACATGTTTTCATCAAGGATCTCTCTGTACTTTGCTCCGTTCATCTTTCCCTCAATCCTGACTAGTCTCCCAGTCCCTGCTGCTGAAAAACATTCCCACAGTATGATGCTGCCACCACCACGCTTCACCATAGGGATGGTGCCAGGTTTCCTCAAGACGTAATTGATTTATTATATATTTTTTCCAGGCCAAAGAGTTCAATCTTGGTTTCATCAGACCAGAGAATATTGCTTCTCATGGTCTGAGAGTCTTTAGGTGCATTTTGGCAAACTCCAAGCGGGCTGTTATGTGCCTTTTACTGAGGAGTGGCTTCCGTCTGGGCACTCTACCATAAAGGCTTGATTGGTGGAGTGCTGCAGAGATGGTTGTCCTTCTGGAAGGTTCTCCCATCTCCAGAGGGGAACTCTGGAGCTCTGTCAGAGTGACCGTCGGGTTCTTGAGTGACCGTCGGGTGACCGTCGGGTCACGACCCTGACCAAGGCCCTTCCCCGTTTGCTCAGTTTGGCCAATTCCTTCGACCTCATGGCTTGGTTTTTGCTCTGACATGTACTGTCAACTGTGGTACCTCATATAGACATGTGTGTGCTTTTTCAAATCATGTCAAATCAATTTAATTCACCACAGGTGGACTCCAATTAAGTTGTGGAAACATCTCAAGGACGATCAATGGAAACAGGATGCACCTGAGCTCAATTTCGAGTCTCATAGCAAAGGGTCTGAATACTTACAGTATGTAAATAAGGTAGTTCTGCTTTTAATTTTTAATAACATTTGCAAACATTTCTAACAACGTGTTTTTTGCTTTGTCATTATGGGGTATTGTGTGTAGATTGTTGAGGGGAAAAAACGAATTAATCAATTTTAGAATAAGGCTGTAACGTAACAAAATGTGGAAAAAGGGAAGGGGTTGAAAACTTTCGAATGCACTGTAAATATAAGTGTTGATATTAGTTTGCAGGGGTCTTTACTTCAACATTATTGTATTTTGATTAGGGCTGTGAAACTATTCAAATAATCAAGTTAATGGCATTAGTTCATCACCATTAATCACAATTTTAGAACGTGACCATAAAAACTTGAAACACATCCTCTGTCTCACACACACACACACACACACACACAATCATACACACCTCACTCTTGCATATGCAGCCTACCTTTGAAGCGTCTCTTTGAGGAGCCTACTCCTTTTCAGTTCTTCCTGTGCCATCCAGATTTGTGCATAGCCTAGTCAGTGGTCAAGTTATCAGGATGCTAGCTAGGTAACATGACCAACTAGCTAAACAATGTTGTGTGTTATCAAACCAAAAAAATAGCTGCTCACGAGTAGTTTAAAACGGCCTGCGACGTGCGCACGAATCCGCTGCAGAAAGAAGAAACATAGCTCCAGTAATATTGGCCATAATGATTTTGGCTGGAGGCACATGGTCTTCAGTTATGTAGAGGCTCAAACATTGACTGCAGCTGTATTCCATGTTGTGTTCTGCCCTTAAAGGGGTCCGTGCGGTAAAGAAATGGAGACGCGATTAACGGTATCCAAAAAATGTAAACACGTTATTAACGCGTTAACTTTGACAGTCCAAGTTTTAATGTATTTCTAATACCTTTTARTACTTTTTTTCTGGTAGATGTTTTCTAAGACCCCATTTCCATCCGTTTGGCCAGAAATCAAAGCCTTTGCTGATTCCAAATTTTTAGGATGGAATTTCCCCCAAAATGTAGAMTCTAAGCTTTCATTTGACACYCAATTTGACATGCTTTAACTCTACCTACATGTACATATTACCTCAATTACCYCGACTAACCTGTGCCCCCGCACATTGACTCAGTACTGGTACCCCCTGTATATATCCTCGCTATTGTTATTTTACTGCTGCTCTTTAATTATTTGTTCTTTTTATTTTTACTTATCTATTTTTTACTTAACACTTATTTTGATTAAAACTGAATTGTTGGTTAAGGGCTTGTAAGTAAGCATTTCACTGTAAGGTTGTATGCGGGCATGTGATAAATACAATTTGATTTGATTTGATTTGCTCATGTGAACTTCACATGTTGGCGCTCATGGGACCTTTTACATGGAAATGACTTGATCCAATAAACTCAGTCTGACTAGTAAGGTGCATGTTGGTGATATTGGTCTGATAGAGCTGAGGAGAGCCTGTAGTGTTGACAGTTCATCCCCCCTTTCCCCTGTCCTCCCATTGGTCCTTTGCTGCTATCTCTGTAATGTGTGTGTTTATACGCTACTAGTGTACTGGGGTTTTCTAACAATTAACACAGTGCGTGCACTAATCCCCTGGATGTGTCTGGTTAGCTTAAAGGGAAACTCCATTCAAAAACTATCATATAATACATGTTATATACCGGGTGGTTCGAGCCCTGAATGCTGATTGGCTGAAAGCCGTGGTATATCAGACCGTATACCACGGGTATGACCAAAAATGACTTTTTACTGTTCTTATTACGTTGGTAACCAGTTTATAATAGCATTACGGCACAGGGATGAGTGGTCGGTGACACTTTGCAATCTTGCAAAGCACAATACATCTGAACAGCCTGAACTGTTGACTTGCAAAACATTTTGGACTCTATCAACATTGAGACTAATGAAAAAATACAAAAATATATGTTTTTTGAGTGGGATTTCCTTTACAAACTGTTGCCTATAATGCTAAGAGCCTCTGCTCTGTCTAACTAGGGATTTGTATCACAAAAATAATATAATGATATATATCCGGATAGTCAAAATACATGTGTTTTGGAAACTTCAATGGAGACCTTGCTCGTGCGACACAAGAGTGGTTTCAGCAGAAGGGTGAGGGAGGGGCGAGAGTGGAGCCAGGGGCTGGTGTGTGTGACAGTCCTATGTGTGTTACACACTAGTAGGGTTGCACATTTTGGGGATATTCAGAGGTGGAAACTTTCGTGGGAATATATGGGAATATAACAGGAATATATGGGAATTAATGGAAAATAATGCAAATTAATATTCATACCATTTAAATATAGATTTTTTTTGCTATTGGATATATTTTACCATATTCATCTGGAGACAGAAAAACATCAACTTTTACCATATCATATAGTAGACATAATTGAAAAATGAAATATCTTCCAATAGAAATAAAAAAAAACTATTTAGTTACGAATTGAACTTATTATAATGAGTTGACTCTTTACATGTGATGATTTCACCTGAACAACAAAGGGAATATTGAATGATCCCAATGATCCATGCATCTCCCAAAAACGTTTTCAACATACATCTGTAAATATGATAGTCTAGAAACAAAAAGTTTGGTTGTCTTCCTCTCAGGCTTCCATGTCTTCTCCTTGCCTAGACCTCCTCAATGTCCACCTCTTGAATATCAGACTCTGAGGCCGCATCTTCACAGTCACTTCTAACCTTTTTGAGGGAAGGCTCGTTGTCAGGCTCAAAAAGCCTAAATTTACCCGGATGGCCACCAATTTTTCAACGCTTGTATGGTCGAGCCTGTGGCGTGCTTTGGTGGTGTGTTCCCAAACAAGGACCAGTTGCGCTCTGAGGCGGCTGATGTATGTGGTAGATTTGGTAGTATCAAATTGTATTTCTTACATACACATGGTTAACAGATGTTAATGCAAATGTAGCGAAATGCTTGTGGAAATAACACATAAAAAACCTAAATACTACATAGTTTCTGGAACGCGAGCGAGGCAGTCATCTCGTGTGGCGCGGAAAGCAAAAGGGGAAAGAGCCTGGGAACAGATCTACAAAGTCCCTCCACCAGGTGGCTGATGAGATATGTTGGCACGACTGCCATATTGCATCCCCATCCAAAGCCCTTGCTTGGAAGTGTACTTCCGCCAGACTGTCAAGACCTTGCCCTCATCCAGGCCAAGGTGGCGAGACACGGTAGTGATGACACCAAAGGCCTTGTTGATCTCTGCACCAGACGGGATGCTCTTGCCAGCATACTTGGGTCCAACATGTACGCTGTGGCGTGTATGGGCTTCAGGCAGAAGTCTTCACGCTTTTTGATGTATTTCAGAACTGCAGTTTCCTCTGCTTGGAGTAACAGTGAAGTGTGCAGGGCAGTATGAATTTCTTCTCTTACATCTGCAAGCGGAGTCTGAACACAGACAGGATGACATTGTCTCCCTCAATCCATGCAATGGCTACTGCTATAGGTTTCAGGAGTTTCAAGGCTGCTTACAACTCTCTCCCAAATATAATCATCCAAGAGGATCCTCTTGATGGGGATGTCCATATCATCAGACTGTGATATGGCCATTTCTTGGAGAGACTCCTTCCCCTCCAGGAGACTGTCAAACATGATGACAACACCACCCCAACGGGTGTTGCTGGGCACTTCAATGTGGTGCTCTTATCTTCTCACTTTGCTTGGTGAGGTAGATTGCTGCTATTACTTGATGACCCATCACATACTTAACCATTTCCTTGGCTCTCTTGTAGAGTGTATCCATTGTTTTCAGTGCCATGATGTCCCTGAGGAGCAGATTCAATGCATGAGCAGCACAGCCAATGGGTGTGATGTGAGGGTATGACTTCCCACTTTAGACCAAGCAGCCTTCATGTTCACAGTATTGTCTGTCACCAGTGCAAATACCTTCTGTGGTCCAAGGTCATTGATGACTGCCTTCAGCTCATCTGCAATGTAGAGACCGGTGTGTCTGTTGTCCTTGTGTCTGTGCTCTTGTAGAATACTGGTTGAGGGGTGGAGATGATGTAGTTCATTATACCTTGCCCCGAACATTCGACAACCCATCAGAGATGATTGCAATACAGTCTGCTTTCTCATGATTTGCTTGACCTTCACATGAACAGTGTTGAACTCTGCATTCAGCAAATGATGCAGAGTTCTGTTCCAATACACATTGCCTGTGAGCACAGAGGTGAACCAGTTGCATACACAGCTCGAACAAGACATTCATCAGCATTTCTCTGACTACGTTCTTCCATTGAGTCAAAATAACTTCTGATTCCAGGAGGACCATGAGCTATTGCTATTGATAAGGTGTCTGATTCATCATTTTCACCTCAAATAGAAGTAGAGGAATTTTTGTCAGTGGTTGCTTGTTGTGAGCTCTGAGGGAACTTTATGCACTTGGCCAGATGATTCTGAATCTTTGTTGCATTCTTCACATATGATTGGCACAGTATTTGCAAATGTACACAGCTTTTCAGTATGTCTCCACACATCATGCAGCTGTGCTGTGGCATTTTCATGTAAAGATTAGATTTTTTTTTTTTTACCCAAATACAATTCCATGTACAGATAAATAGTTAAGCAGTTAGATTAAACAATTCCTTTTTCAGATAATGTTTAAAATTAAACATGTATGGAAACAGGTGAATTAACACTCCTCAGTTAGCAGGCTCAAGCAAGCTAAACCCACATGGTAGCAAAAACAAACTAGCAGAAATTGTTAAGAAGTTAGAAATGATTAAACACACTTTGCTGTAGGCTACTATTTACTAGTTAACAAAAAAAATCACCCCATCCCCAAATATATTCCACCCACCCAGTATTGTAATCAAAACTTACCAGAAAGCATGTAGTCCTTGGCTCAGACAGGTATGTAGTGTGGGCTCAATAGCGTCTCATTAGTGTGCAAGATCTTGAGAATCAGCTGTACATGAGTGGAAGAATGCACTGTGCATGCAGAGGGTTGCAATTCCATTGAATGGGGAATAGTTTAACAAAATATGCCCAAGACCTAAAATTGCCGTATGTGTATCCACAAAAAAAGGTTCACTGTTATAAGCCAACCTTTGTAAGCAAAATTCCCCAAATTCCCGAGCTTAACTTCCCATGGAAAATTTCTGGAAATTTCCCAGAAAGTTTCTGACCTTTGCAATCCTAGTTGCACGGAGGGAGGAGGGAGGGAGGGAGGGAGGGGAGGGCGGAGGGAGA
>NC_036855.1:23221375-23236799 GCF_002910315.2 Salvelinus sp. IW2-2015 | reverse complement strand
TGGAGTTTTGTGGGTAACCATGGCCAATATAACCACGGCTAAGGGCTGTTTCCAGGCACTCCGCGTTGGTCACACTTAAGAACAGCCCTTAGCCGTGGTATATTGGACATATACCACACACCCTCGTGCCTTACTGCTTAATTGCATCATCATCATGATGTGGTCGGTGACACTTTGCATCTTGAAAGTCCAATATCTTGAAAGCCTGACTGTTGACTTGCAAAACATTTTGGGGACTCTATCAACATGGACTAATGAAAAATACAAAAATATAGTTTTTTGAGTGGGAGTTTCCTCTTTAACAACTGTTGCCTATATGCTAAGAGCCTCTGCTCTGTCTAACTAGGGATTTGTATCACAAAAATAAATATAATGATATATATCCGGATAGTCAAATACATTGTTTTTGGAAACTTCAATGGAGACTTGCTCGTGCGACACAAGAGTGTTTCAGCAGAAGGGTGAGGGAGGGGCGAGAGTGGAGCAGGGGCTAGTGTGTGTGACAGTCTATGTGTGTTACACGTAGGGTTGCACATTTTGGGGAATATTCAGAGGTGGAAACTTTCCGTGGAATATATGGGAATTAACAGGAATATATGGGAATTAATGGAAATATATTGCAAATTAATATTCATACCATTTTAAATATAGATTTTTTTTTGCATTGGATATATTTACCATATCATACTGGAGACAGAAAAACATAAACCTTTTACCTTCATAAGTAGACTAATTGAAAAATGATTAAATCCTTCCAATAGAAATAAAAACTATTTAGTTACGAATTGAACTTTAATATAAATGAGTTGACTCTTTACATGTTGATGATTTCACCTGAACAACAAAGGGAATATTGAATGATCCCCAATGATCCATAGCATCTCCCAAAAACGTTTTCAACATACATCTGTAAAATGATAGTCTAGAAACAAAAGCTTTGGTTGTCTTCCTCTCAGGCTTCCATGTCTTCTCCTGGACCTCCTCAATGTCCACCTCTTGAATATCAGACTCTGAGGCCGCATCTTCACAGTCACTTCTAACCTTTTTGAGGAAGGCTCGTTGTCAGGCTCAAAAAGCTCAAATTTACCCGGATGGCCACCAATTTTTCAACGCTTGTATTGGTCAGCCTGTGTGCGTGCTTTGGTGTGTGTTCCCAAACAAGGACCAGTTGCGCTCTGAGGCGGCTGATGTTGTGGTGGGATTTGGAGTATCAAATTGTTTGTCACATACACATGGTTAACAGATGTTAATGCAAATGTAGCGAAATGCTTGTGGAAATAACACATAAAAAACCTAAATACTACATAGTTTCCTAGGAACGCGAAGCGAGGCAGTCATCTCTGTTGCGCCGGAAAGCAACAGGGGAAAGAGCCTAAAGATTCTACAAAGTCCCTTCCACCAGGTGGCTGATGAGATATGTTGGCACGACTGCCATATTGCATCCCCATCCAAAGCCCTTGCTTGGAAGTGTACTTCGCCAGACTGTCAAGAACTTGCCCTCATCCAGGCCAAGGTGGCGAGACACGGTAGTGATGACACCAAAGGCCTTGTTGATCTCTGCACCAGACGGGATGCTCTTGCCAGCATACTTGGGTCCAACATGTACGCTGTGGCGTGTATGGGCTTCAGGCAGAAGTCTTCACGCTTTTTGATGTATTTCAGAACTGCAGTTTCCTCTGCTTGGAGTAACAGTGAAGTGGCAGGGCAGTATGAATTTCTTCTCTTACATCTGCAAGCGGAGTCTGAACATCAGACAGGATGACATTGTCTCCCTCAATCCATGCAATGGCTACTGCTATAGGTTTCAGGAGTTTCAAGGCTGCTTACAACTCTCTCCCAAAAATATATCATCCAAGAGGATCCTCTTGATGGGGATGTCCATATCATCAGACGTGATATGCCCATTTCTTGGAGAGACTCCTTCCCTCCAGGAGACTGTCAAACATGATGACAACACCACCCCAACGGGTGTTGCTGGGCAGCTTCAATGTGGTGCTCTTATTCTTCTCCTTTGCTTGGTGAGGTAGATTGCTGCTATTACTTGATGACCCATCACATACTTAACCATTTCCTTGGCTCTCTTGTAGAGTGTATCCATTGTTTTCAGTGCCATGATGTCCCTGAGGAGCAGATTCAATGCATGAGCAGCACAGCCAATGGGTGTGATGTGAGGGTATGACTTCTCCACTTTAGACCAAGCGCCTTCATGTTCACAGTATTGTCTGTCACCAGTGCAAATACCTTCTGTGGTCCAAGGTCATTGATGACTGCTTCAGCTCATCTGCAATGTAGAGACCGGTGTGTCTGTTGTCCTTGTGTCTGTGCTCTTGTAGAATACTGGTTGAGGGGTGGAGATGATGTAGTTCATTATACCTTGCCCACGAACATTCGACAACCCATCAGAGATGATTGCAATACAGTCTGCTTTCTCTATGATTTGCTTGACCTTCACATGAACAGTGTTGAACTCTGCATTCAGCAAATGATCGAGTTCTGTTCCAATACACATTGCCTGTGAGCATCAGAGGTGAACCAGTTGCATACACAGCTCGAACAAGACATTCATCAGCATTTCTCTGACTACGTTCTTCCATTGAGTCAAATAACTTCTGATTCCAGGAGGACCATGAGCTATTGCTATTGATAAGGTGTCTGATTCATCATTTTCACCTAAATAGAAGTAGAGGAATTTTTGTCAGTGGTTGCTTGTTGTGAGCTCTGAGGGAACTTTATGCACTTGGCCAGATGATTCTGAATCTTTGTTGCATTCTTCACATATGATTTGCACAGTATTTGCAAATGACACAGCTTTTCAGTATGTCTCCACACATCAATCAGAGTGTTGCTGTGCATTTTCATGTAAAGATTAGATTTTTTTTTTTTTACCCAAATACAATTCCATGTACAGATAAATAGTTAAGCAGTTAGATTAAAACAATTCCTTTTTCAGATAAATGTTTTAAATTAAACATGTATGGAACAGGTGAATTAACACTCCTCAGTTAGCAGGCTCAAGCAAGCTAAACCCACATGGTAGCAAAAACAAACTAGCAGAAATTGTTAAGAAGTTAGAAATGATTTAAACACACTTTGCTGTAGGCTACTATTTACTAGTTAACAAAAAAAATCACCCCATCCCCAAATATATTCACCCCACCCAGTATTGTAATCAAAACTTACCAGAAAGCATGTAGTCCTTGGCTCAGACAGTGTAGTAGTGTGGGCTCAATAGCGTCTCATTAGTGTGCAAGATCTTGAGAATCAGCTGTACATGAGATGGAAAATGCACTGTGCATGCAGAGGGTTGCAATTCCATTGAATGGGGAATAGTTTAAACAAAATATGCCCAAGACCTAAAATTGCCGTATGTGTATCCCAAAAAAAGAGGTTCACTGTTATAAGCCAACCTTTTTGTAAGCAAAATTCCCAAATTCCGAGCTTAACTTCCCATGGAAAATTTCTGGAAATTTCCCAGAAAGTTTCTGACCCTTTGCAAATCCTAGTTGCACGGAGGGAGGGGGGAGGGGAGGGAGGGAGGGAGGGAGGGCGGGAGGGAGAGGCCAAACAGACTCGTGCTAGTTAGACAAAGTTGTTGCTGCCATAGATAACTATCATACATCTGGTAGTGCCTGTCTTGACTGCATCAAATCGTTATAAAGCAGCTAGCTGCAGTAGCCAGCTAAGTTAGCTAGCTAAAGTAGCAAGGCTAATTGAGACTATTTTTGCTGCGCTCCCTGTCCAATGTCTACAACAACTCCATTCATATGAAACAACAGCCTACCTGTTGGTTGATCATTGTAGCGTACTCCTTCTCATTTAGTCAACTTAATGTTGCATTGCTTAGAAACACATGGAGCCTCTGACTGTAGGTCTGCTTTGATTGTCCAACAATAACAACAAGCTAGGTGTGTGAAACCTACAGTATGTAGCCTACTGGCACACTTATCAAAACTGTCATAAAACCGTTGTTTTATTAAACATTATAATGTAATGGTCTATCCTTGTAGGCTATGTAGCAATGTCACATAGATCATTACATTTTAGACAAAGCCTTTTCAAACAACAAAAAAAAGAGGCCTTTTTTGTCTAACGCCCGTTCAGATATTTGAATATTCAAATAACAGTCCCATCCATGCTAATTCCTAGTATCCCTAATCAGCTGAATTCATAGGATCCTCCCTCTCCATGTTTACACTCATACACGACACTATCTCTCTTCATGTTTGGCCTCAGGCTGTGTATGTCTTCTTTATGTGTCTGTGTGTGCTTTCTTAGGATGCTGTTTGACTGTATGTGCATGTTTGACCCAGAGGATGTGTGTGTGTTGTCCTCAAGGGGTGGCGGTGTGTAAGAGAATACGCGGTGACAGCTTGCCATTTATTTTATCATCATTGATCATCAGTTGATAGAGGCACAAAAGCTTTATAACAACATTGATGTATCAATTAATAGTTATTGTGCTCTGTCAATCATAGACCTCCACAGTCCCATGGCTGTCAGGTTTATCCTGGGTTCATTGTTTTGTGTGTGTATTTCTGGTTAGCTGGTGTTTTTAGGGGAGTGGAGTGGATTAGTATTGTTTAAAGCAGATGGGCAGTAATTCATTGCCACCAGGGGCTAGCTGCTAACTCATCCACAGGCACAGCGATAGACGGGCTGCTGCCACATCAGGGTAAAGCCAGGCCGGTGTGGTGGGAGTGTGAAGGGGAGGAAAGGGGGGTTGAACTACTTCCAATTTGTCCCATCTAGTTATAATCCTGAGGAGGAGCCAGTAGAAGAGATGGGTGCACAGAGACATATTAATAACTTATTAATAACTTTTCACTCTCCTTTGTTTCCCTCTCCTCTAAATTTCTCCCTTCATTATCACAGTCCCCTGCTCCTGCGGGGGGGTGGTTGCCTTGGTTTTTGTCAGGCGAGCGAGGCGTGTGTTTGTTTCAAGCTGCATTCACGTCTCTGAGATGCCCAAATCACACTGCTTCTCTCTCCTCTTCTCCTGCACTCTCCTCCTCTCTCCCTCTCCCTCCCCTCTCTCTCCTCTCTCTCTTCTCTCTCCTCCTCTCCTCTTCTCTCTCTCATCGTTCTCCTCCTCTCCCTCCTCTCTCTATCTCTCTCTACTCCTCCTCTCTCTCCTTCTCTCTCTCTCCTTCTCCTCTCCTCTCCTCCTCTCTCTCTTCTCTCTCCTCCTCCTCTCCTCACTCTCTTCCTCTCTCCTCCTCCTCTCTCTCCTCTCTCTCTTCTTCTCTCCTCCTCCTCTCTTCTCTATCCTCCTCTTTCTCCACTCTTTCTTCTCTCTCCTCCTCCTATCTCTCTCTCTCTCTCTCTCTTCCTCTTCTCCTCTTTCTCTTCTCTCTCCTCCTCTCCTCTTTTCCACTCTCTTCTCTCTCTCCTCCTCTCGCTCCTCTCTCTCTTCTCTCTCCTCCTTCTCTCCACTCTTTCTTCTCTCTTCTCTTCTCTCTCTCCACCTCTCTCCTCCTCCTCTCTCTCCACTCTTTCTTCTCTCTCCTCCTTCTCACTCTCACTCTCTCTTCTCTCTCCTCTCTCTCTTCTTCTCCTTCTGCTCCTCTCTTCCTCCTCTGTCTCTTCTCTCTCTCCACACCCTATACATTTGCACGCATTGCCAAAGCCTGTCCTTTTCTGTATTTCTGTATTTTGTGCTTTCCCCATGGACAGAAAATGGTCCCTTTATCTTCCAAAAGGTCAACCGTTACATAAGAGAGAATAAAAGATGGAAGAAAGACAGAGAATCAAATAAATATAGGCCAGAGCCCTTCAGTAGTAAATCCCAAAAGTCTGCTAGTAATGACTGCTCTTAACATTCCTCTCCTGTGAAGAAGAGGACTAGCAGTAAGTGAGCAAGTGTGTGAAGGGGCCAGTCAGCTGCCATGGTTGTCCAAACAGAATCCATCAGAATTGACATGTCATAAAAGAATCAAATACAGAACATCAGCCAATTAGATGTGCAAGTTTGTCATAGGGTGGGGCTAGCTGCGGCGATGTGACTGAAATATAAACCAAGGCGGGCGTCCGCTAACTGCAGGTGAAGATACGCAGCCATCAATTCTTGATAATGTGGCCAGTCAGGAGACTCTGATTGATCACAATAGGAGCCCCCCCCCCCCCCCACGCGCTGGAGCGTGGTGTGTGCTGTTAAAGAACGCTGTGAGGAGTGGAGGGTGCTTTCATGTGGCCGGGAGAGAGAGGGGGGGAGAGAGGGGTAGAGAGAGAGAAAGGGAGAAAGAGAGGGATTGAAGGATATTTTGTGTTTTCGGTAGAAAAAAGAAGGGGGGCTCTTCCCTTGAGCCTTTTAAAACACTAGAGCAGGCCTTCTATTTCTGGAGAAATGGGAGTTGTGGAGGAGGGAGGGAGGGAGGGAGGGAGGGAGGAGGGAGGGAGGGAGGGAGGGGGAGGAGGGGAGGAGGAGGAGGAGGGAGGGAAGGCACAGCCTTTTTTAATTGGCCCATTATACGTATGTATTCCAGACGAATCATGTCCTGGAAATTGAGCCTGAGGAAGACTGCGTGAGCTTGGCTCTTACTCTCCTCGCTTTATTCTAAGTGCCTCCTTTCCACCTCTCCCCCTCCCTCCCTCTTTTTTCTGGTATCTTTCCGCCTCTCTCTATCTTTCCCTCGATCCCTCTGCCTATCTTCACTACATCTCCTCTCAATACTCTCTCCTTCTATATCTGTGTCTTTCTCTGCACTAATTCTCTCCTTTTTCTTTCATTTTTTTCTCTAAAATCACGACTCTTCTTTTTTTTCTCTCTCTGTCCTGAGATTTCATTATCCAAATAGAAAGGAAAAGGGCATGTGCCCACCGCTCCATTTTGCAGGATTGTTTGCTCTCGAGATGTGGAAGTGGATTTTCAATTAAATTGGCTATTCATTAGGGCTGGCAAGCAGCACGGCGGGCGGCGTCGTGGGCGTGACGCTGCTGCAGTTCCAGGGGGCAGGAACACGCAACCTCTACACAGAGATGCTTTGAAGATGGCCCTTTACCTCTACATTCTAACCCTCCTTCCCCTCTTCCATCAGGACACAGTCTATCTGTCAGTCAGCCCTCTCCTTCTGAGTAAACCGCTGGTCTGGAGGTCAGTCTGTCTCCATGTGAAGCCTGCAGTTAAAGTAGCTTGTCACGGGTCACAAGGTGCTCCTTGATTTTTGCTGGTACCCTGTTGTAGCTGCCTGCTGCCATGTGAACCAAGGACTCCTGTTTCTGTGAATTGCATTGCCATGTAGATGGCCATTGAGAGCATCCCATCTCACATGACAGGTGGTCACAAGATGTGTGGCAGCAATCACGGCATAAATTGCCCTGTAGGTGAATAGAGTTAGTGCTGGAAAGAGAAATCAGCAGCGTGGCGGCAGCCTGGAAGCAGCAGTAATATCAAGTGGATGGGAATGTGATAGGAAGTGGTGGAGGAGAGGGCTGACACACAGGGGAAATGGGCATTGAATGTTGAATCCTTTATGTATTGTTGGACAGTTGTTATCTTAACACAACAGCCCAATAAGTCAGGTCTGTGTGAATGAGTTTGAGGAGGTAGGGGACAGACAGCAGACAGATTACACAGACACGACATACACTCTCCTCTAGGGTCGGCAAATACCACAGTATTTTTCTGATTCTGGTAGTTGGCAGGCCAAACAGACTCGTGCTAGTTAGACAAAGTTGTTGCTGCCATAGATAACTATCATACCATCTGGTAGTGCCTGTCTTGACTGCATCAAATCGTTATAAAGCAGCTAGCTGCAGTAGCCAGCTAAGTTAGCTAGCTAAAGTAGCAAGGCTAATTGAGACTATTTTTGCTGCGCTCCCTGTCCAATGTCTACAACAACTCCATTCATATGAAACAACAGCCTACCTGTTGGTTGATCATTGTAGCGTACTCCTTCTCATTTAGTCAACTTAATGTTGCATTGCTTAGAAACACATGGAGCCTCTGACTGTAGGTCTGCTTTGATTGTCCAACAATAACAACAAGCTAGGTGTGTGAAACCTACAGTATGTAGCCTACTGGCACACTTATCAAAACTGTCATAAAACCGTTGTTTTATTAAACATTATAATGTAATGGTCTATCCTTGTAGGCTATGTAGCAATGTCACATAGATCATTACATTTTAGACAAAGCCTTTTCAACAACAACAAAAAAAGAGGCCTATTTTTGTCTAACGCCCGTTCAGATATTTGAATATTCAAATAACAGTGCCCATTCATGGCTAATCTCCTAGTATCCCTAATCAGCTGAATTCATAGGATCCTCCCTCTCCATGTTTACACTCATACACGACACTATCTCTCTTCATGTTTGGCCTCAGGCTGTGTATGTCTTCTTTATGTGTCTGTGTGTGCTTTCTTAGGATGCTGTTTGACTGTATGTGCATGTTTGACCCAGAGGATGTGTGTGTGTTTGTCCTCAAGGGGTGGCGGTGTGTTAAGAGAATACGCGGTGACAGCTTGCCATTTATTTTATCATCATTGATCATCAGTTGATAAGAGGCACAAAAGCTTTATAACAACATTGATGGTATCAATTAATCAAAGTTATTGTGCTCTGTCAATCATAGACCTCCACAGTCCCATGGGCTGTCAGGTTTATCCTGGGTTCATTGTTTTGTGTGTGTATTTCTGGTTAGCTGGTGTTTTTAGGGGAGTGGAGTGGATTAGTATTGTTTAAAGCAGATGGGCAGTAATTTCATTAGCCACCAGGGCGCTAGCTGCTAACTCATCCACAGGCACAGCGATAGACCGGGCTGCTGCCACATCAGGGTAAAGCCAGGCCGGTGTGGTGGGAGTGTGAAGGGGAGGAAAGGGGGGTTGAACTACTTCCAATTTGTCCCCATCTAGTTATAATCCTGAGGAGGAGCCAGTAGAAGAGATGGGGTGCACAGAGACATATTAATAACTTATTAATAACTTTTCACTCTCCTTTGTTTCCCTCTCCTCTAAATTTCTCCCTTCATTATCACAGTCCCCTGCTCCCTGCGGGGGGTGGTTGCCTTGGTTTTGTCAGGCGAGGCGAGGCGTGTGTTTGTTTCAAGCTGCCATTACGTTCTCTGAGATGCCCAAATCACACTGCTCTCTCTCTCCTCTTCCTCCTCACTCTCCTCCTCTCTCCTCTCCCTCCCCTCTCTCTCCTCTCTCTCTTCTCTCTCCTCCTCTCCCTTCTCTCTCTCATCGTTCTCCTCTGTATCGCTTCTGCTCCTTTTCTTCCTCCTTGCGTTCATATTCTCCTCACCTCCTCCCTCCCTCCTCTCTACATCTTCTCGTCTACTGTCTGCCTTTTTTCTCCTCCTGTTTCCACTCCCACCCCTCCCTCCTCTTCCTCCTCCCCTTCTCTTGTCTTTCTCGCTCTCTCCTTCTTCCTCTCTCTGCCTATTCTTTTCCTCCTCTCTCCTCTCACTCTCCTCTTCTCTCTCCTCCTCCTTCTCCTCTCACTCTCTTCCTGCTCTCCTCCTCCTCTCTCTCCTCTCTCTCTTCCTTCTCGTCCTCCCCTCCTTCTCTACCCCTCTTTTGTCTTCTCCACTCTTTCTTCTGCTCTTCCTCCCTCCCCTTTTCGGCCCCTTCATCCTTCTCCCGCTTCTCATCTCTTCCTCCCCTCTCCTCCCTCCTCTTCTCTCTCCCTCTTTCTCCTCTCTCTTCTTCCTCTCTTTCCTCTCTCTCCTCCTCTCCTCCTCTCTCCACTGTCCTCTCTCTTTTTCCTTCTTTCTCTTTTCCCTCTCATCTCTCCCTCCCTCTCGCTCCTCTCTCTTCTCTCTCTTCTCTCCTCTCCTCCTCTCTCTTCCACTCTTTCTTCTCTCTCTCTTCTCTCTCTCTCTCTCTGTTTCTTCCCTCTCTCACCTTCCCTCTTCTCCTCTCCTCTCTCTCCCTCTCTTCTTCTTCTCTCTCTCCCTCCTTCTCACTCTCCACTCTCTTCTCTCTCCTCTCCTCTCTTCTTCTCCTCCTGCTCCTCTCTCTCCTCCTCCTGTCTCTTCTCTCTCTCCACCACCCTATACAATTTGCAGCATTGCCAAAGCCTGTCCTTTTCTGTATTTCTGTATTTTGTGCTTTTCCCCATGGACAGAAAATGGTCCTTTATCTTCCAAAAGGTCACCGTTACATAAGAGAGAATAAAAGATGGAAGAAAGACAGAGAATCAATAAAATATAGGGCCAGAGCCCTTCCAGTAAATCCCAGAAGTCTGCTAGTAATGACTGCTCTTAACATTCCTCTCCTGTGAAGAAGAGGAACTAGCAGTAAGTGAGCAAGTGTGTGAAGGGGCCAGTCAGCTGCCATGGTTGTCCAAACAGAATCCATCAGAATTGACATGTCATAAAAGCATCAAACAGAACATCAGCCAATTAGATGTGCAAGTTTGTCATAGGGGTGGGGCTAGCTGCGGCGATGTGACTGAATATATAAACAAGGGCGGGGCGTCCGCTAACTGCAGGGTGAAGATACGCAGCCATCAATTCTTGATAAATGTGGCCAGTCAGGAGACTCTGATTGATCACAATAGGAGCCCCCCCCCCCCCCCACGCGCTGCCAGCGTGGTGTGTGCTGTTAAGAACCGCTGTGAGGAGTGGAGGGTGCCTTTCATGTGGCCGGGAGAGAGAGGGGGGGAGAGAGGGGTAGAGAGAGAGAAAGGGAGAAAGAGAGGGATTGAAGGATATTTTGTGTTTTCGGTTAGAAAAAAAAGGGGGGCTCTTCCCTTGAGCTTTTAAAACACTAGAGCAGGCTTCTATTTCTGGAGAAATGGGAGTTGTGGAGGGAGGGAGGGAGGGAGGGAGGGAGGGAGGGAGGGAGGGAGGGAGGGAGGGAGGGGAGACACAGCCTTTTTTATTGGCGCCCATTATACTGTATGTCATCACTCCAGACGAATCATGTCCTGGAAATTGAGGCCTGAGAAGACTGCTGAGCCTTGCTCTTCTCTCCTCGCTTATCTACGCTGCCCTTCCACCTCTCCCCCTCCCTCCCTCTTTTTTCTGTTATCTTCCGCCTCTCTCATCTTTCCCTCGATCCCTCTGCCTATCTTCACTAACTCATCTCTAATTCTCTCTCCTTCTATATCTGTGTCTTTCTCTGCACTTAATTCTCTCCTTTTTCTTTCATTTTTTTTCTAAAATCACGCTCTTCTTTTTCTCTCTCTGTTGAGATTCAATTATCAAATAGAAAAGAAAAGGACATGTGCCCACCGCTCCATTTTGCAGGATTGTTTGCTCTCAGATGTGGAAGTGGATTTTCAATTAAAATTGGCTATCATTAGGGCTGCAAGCAGCCAGGCGGGGCCGGCGTGTGGCGTGACGCTGCTGCAGTCCAGGGCCACGGCAGGAACACCAACCCTCTACACAGAGATGCTTTGAAGATGGCCCTTTAACCCTCTACATTCTAACCCTCCTTCCCCTCTTCCATCAGAGACACAGTCTATCCTGTCAGTCAGCCCTCTTCTGAGTAAACCGCTGGTCTAGTCAGTCTGTCTCCAATGTAAGCCTGCAAGTTAAAGTAGCTTGTCACGGGTCACAAGGTGGGCTCCTTGATTTTGCTGTACTGTAGCTGCCTGCTGCCATGTGAACCAAGGACCTCCTGTTTCTGTAATTGCATTGCCTGTAATGGCATTGAGAGCATCCTATCCTCCACACATGACAGGTGGTCACAAGAATGTGTGGAGCCAATCACTTGCATAAATTGCCCCGTAGGTTGAATAGTAGTTAGTGCTGGAAAGAGAGAAATCAGCAGCGTGGCGGCAGCCTGGAAGCAGCAGTAATATCAAGTGGATGGGAATGTGATAGAAAGTGGTGGAGGAATGGAGGCTGACACACAGGGGAAATGGGCCATTGAATGGTTGAATCCTTTATGTATTGTGGACAGTGTTATGCTTAACCAACAGCCCCAATAAGTCAGGTCTGTGTGAATGAGTTTGAGGAGTAGGGGACAGACAGCAGACAGATTACACAGACACATCACTTCTCCTCTAGGGTCGGCAAATACCACAGTATTTTCTGATTCTGTAGTGCAGCATTTTCATAACATATTTGATTCCTCTCCTTGGCTGTGATTACCAATCACAGTGTTGTCATCTCCATCAAACCGCAGTCAGTAGGTGTGTGGTGTGGTGTTGTGTGTGTGTGTGTTGTGTGTGTGTGTGTGTGTGTGGTGTGTGTGGGTTGTGTGTGTGTGTGTGTGTGTGTGGTGTGTGTGTGGTGTGTGTGGTGTGTGTGGTGTGTGTGTGTGTGTGTTGTGTGCAGGAGGGGGCGGCTATATTAGATTTGGCAGAAGCAGCACAATTTGTTCTGACATGTTGAAGGAGAAGATTAAAGGAGAATACAAAATGACTTCAGCATTACACTCTCATCTCGCAGCTGTAGCAATTGATTTTTTTGTAAGTATACGTTGAAGCGCCCAGAGAGTGCTGATAGTGGAGGGGGAGGTGTGGAGAAGTACCATTATCAGGGCCCAGACTCCATTCACACATGTAGAAATTCCCTATGAAAAGCGGATAAACAGCATTAATCCATTTTTGCGGACGAAAGCTTGTCTAAAGTAATTTCATTCGGAAGCGGATGCGTATGAATTTCTTCACTGCTCTGGCCCATTGTACTGTGGTCCCTGGGCCGGCCTAATCCTGGCCTCTGGTTAAGATTACCCACACTGGGTCCCATATCTCCACTCACAAACCCCCAGCACATCTTATCATACTCACACACATTGGGATATCCTCCTGGTCTGGATATGAAGGGCAGTGTTTTAGGAGTCCACCAGGCTAGCCTAAATCATGTCTGTTTAAAGATGGACTGGATTGGGGGATAAGGTGATGTGATATGAGTAGTATTTAAACCACATCCCCCCAGTTATACAATATTACCCTGTCTTCCAAACCCTACAGGATAACACTTCCATATCTACTGTTGTCATGAATAGCCTGAGGTAACTACAAAATGGATCATGACATTCACTCACAGGCTCTGACAGATCCCCTTTATAGTAATCGACTGGTGTGAACTCCAAATGAACACACTAGTCAGTGTCATCCAATTAATATTGTCCTTTGGCAATAAATGGTTTCTTAATGGCTAGTACATTTTCTTCCTTTTGCGTGTACTTTCATATGAAATGATTAGTGACGCATGGACGTGTGTTGCCAGGGGGAACATCAATCAAACCTGAGAGAATGGAGAGCTAATGACACTTGTCTTTGAGATGGGGGAACAGTCAGGGATCAAAGTTTCACATCTTTGTTCCCTTTGTTCTCTCATTATGTGGCAGGACTTGTCTCCCGACAGATACAGTACTGAGTTGTACACAAGTACACAAACTGGCTCCCTCTCTCTCACCAGTTCCTCGTCCCTCTGGTAAAGAGCCTAGTAGTCGATAGAGATCCAGACTATTGGACGGTTTCTCAGGCAGCCATCCAGTTAACAGTTAACAGCAGGCAGGCTGGCAACACAAACACAATCCCCCTGCTCCTGTGATTCTACAGCTACAATTACACTATTGGTCGGGTTCATTACGTGTGTGTGTGTGTGTTGTAATGTTGCTTACGTAATGGCTGTGTTTTGTTTTTACGAGCCCCCTGCTCCGTGTTTAAGGTCCCTCTGACATCAACGTGGGGAGAGAGCAGCTAGCTCCCGAGGGGGGGGGGGGGTCTCTGAAACACTATGGCCCAAATATCACACAGAGTCTGGGAGAAGTAAAGACTCCTCATCTTTCCCTGGTCTGATGGGCTCTTCAAATTCAAACCAGCTCTCTTCATTTTCTACATTTCCTTTCAGTGTTGAGGAATGTTCTCATCCAGACCTTTTCCCTTTACCTAGGGAACAGGTCTTGGCAGAGGAACAGGACCCGGTTTTAGTTCAGTACCGGGTGCTGCTGTTAGTAAACAGATGCAGAAATGACATTCTTCAGAACCATAAGGAGCTGGTCTCTCTGACTTGCACGGTCTGTAAGCGGGGGTATAAATGTTCACCATCCCTCAAACTTTCCAAGGCTCTGGTTTAACATTCCAGAAATAACATCCAGGCATTGGATCTTTGGCTGCCAAGCTGAGGAGTGGCTTCCTGCTCCGCCTCTGAGGTCTGAGGAGTGATCTGTGTGGCATCCCCGTGTGGAATGGGCTGGATCTGATCTGTTGGGGAGATGCTGCTCCTCTCTCCATCTGCATGGAGCGTTCACATTCTGGCCTATAGGAACCTTGTGCTGAATGACTCCACCCCTCTTTACCCCTCTTAGTGAGAGCTGTATATATAGTTGATGTCGAAAGTTTACATACACTTAGGTTGGATTCATTAAAACTTGTTTTTCAACCACTCCACAAATTACATGTTAACAAACTATAGTTTTGGCAAGTCGGTTAGGACATCTACTTTGTGCATGACACAAAGTAATTTTTCCAACAATTGTTTACAGACAGATTATTTCACTTATAATTCACTGTATCACAAGTCCAGTCGGTCAGAAGTTTACATACACTAAGTTGACTGTGCCTTTAAACAGCTTGGAAAATTCCAGAAAATGATGTCATGGCTTTAGAAGCTTCTGATAGGCTATCTATAGATTATCAGGGCTTTGGGACGGCCAGTCCATACCTTGACTTTGTTGTCCTTAAAGCCATTTTGACAACAACTTTGGAAGTATGCTTGGGGTCATTGTCCATTTGGAAGATCCATTTGCGACCAAGCTTTAACTTCCTGACTGATGTCTTGAGATGTTGCGTCAATATATCCACATCATTTTCCTCCCTATGATGCTATCTATTTTGTTGAAGTGCCAGGCCTCCTGCAGCAAAGCACTCCACAACATGATGCTGCCACCCCCGTGCTTCAGTTGGGATGTGTTCTTCGGCTTGCAAGCCTCCCCCTTTTTCTCCAAAATAAGTGTCCATTATGGCCAAACCGTTCTATTTTTTGTTTCATCAGACCAGAGGACATTTTCCAAAACGTACGATCTTTGTCCCCATGTGCAGTTGCAAACCGTAGCCTGCTTTTTATGCGCGGTTTTGGAGCAGTGGCTTCTTCATTGCTGAGCGGCCTTTCAGGTTATGTCGATATTAGGACTCGTTTTACTGTGGATATAGATACATTTGTACCTGTTCCTCAGCATATTCACAAAGTCCTTTGCTGTTTTCTGGGATTGATTTGCACTTTTCGCACCAAAGTACGTTCATTTCTAGGAGACAGAACGCGTCCCTTCCTGAGCAGTTATGACGGCTGCGTGGTCCCATGGTGTTTATACTTGCGTACTATTGTTTATACAGAATGAACGTGATACCTTCAGGCATTTGGAATTGCCAAGGATGAACCAGACTTGTGGAGGTCTACAATTTTTTTTCTGAGGTCTTGGCTAATTTCTTTAGATTTTCCATGCTGTCAAGCAAGAGGCACTGAGTTTGAAGGTAGGCCTTGAAATACTCACAGGTACACCTCCAATTGACTCAAATGATGTCAAT
>NC_036855.1:23209318-23217497 GCF_002910315.2 Salvelinus sp. IW2-2015 | reverse complement strand
GCCTCTCCAACCCTGGCCGGCTCAGCCACAACAGCACAGCCCCTCTCCAACTCTGGCAGCTCAGCCACTAACAGCAACATACCTCCCCCAGATATCTCTCTCTTGTGCTGTTGTGGCTGAGCTGGCCAGAGTTGGAGAGAGGCTGTGCTGTTGTGGCTGAGCCGGCCAGGGTTGGAGAGAGGCTGTGCTGTTGTGGCTGAGCTGGCCAGAGTTGGAGAGAGGCTGTGCTGTTGTGGCTGAGCTGGCCAGGGTTGGAGAGAGGCTGTGCTGTTGTGGCTGAGCTGGCCAGGGTTGGAGAGAGGGCCTGTGCTGTTGTGGCTGAGCTGGCCAGGGTTGGAGAGAGGCTGTGCTGTTTGTGGCTGAGCTGGCCAGAGTTGGAGAGGAGGCTGTGCTGTTGTGGCTGAGCTGGCCAGGGTTGGAGAGGGCTGTGCTGTTGTGGCTGAGCTGGCCAAGGGTTGGAGAGAGGCTGTGCTGTGTGGCTGAGCTTGCGCAGAGTTGGAGAGAGGCTGTGCTGTTGTGGCTGAGCTGGCCAGGGTTGGAGAGAGGCTGTGCTGTTGTGGCTGAGCTGGCCAGGGTTGGAGAGAGGCTGTGCTGTTGTGGCTGGACTGGTAAGGGTTGGAGAGAGGCTGTGCTATTGTGGCTGGGCTGTTGCTATGGCTGTGCTGTGCTGGCCAGGTTGCTTAATCGATTGGTATGTGGATGCAATGCAATAAAAGGGAATTTGCCCAAATAATAAAAGTAATTGAAAATAATTCATATTAAGACCACAGTCGTCTGAGCCACAATAGTGTTTTTGTCATAGTGTGAGGATATTCATGCTGAAAAACACTAACTGATTATGGCAGCTCTGCCTGAACTAAACCATAAACAGCGATCAGAGGCCCAGGGTATGGTTTAGACCAGTGGTACTGGGACCCCTGGGGGTACTTGAGAAGAATCATGAGACCATAGGCTTACTGGTAAAATGCCCATGAGGGGGTACTTCAGGGGTACTCCAGGCAGAGAAGAATTCAGGTGGTGGTACAATAACTGAAAAAGGTTGGCACAGGTTTAGACAAGGCTTTTGTATAAGCACAAAAAGGCACCTGACATCTCTACCTCAACTTCTTTATTGATGCAGTATCTGCATAAGAAAGAACAAAGGAGCAAGACAATGCGATAGCTTACAACCAGTAATAATTAAGCGTTTCTGTAGCTAAGAGCCATAGATAACGAACTGAAAGGAGTATATGTGGGGATTGGTTTGACGGTCTTCTCTCTGTCTCTCTCTGTCTCTCTCCCCCCCCCCCCTTTCTAAGCACAGTCATTGAGGCCCTTTGTAAATACAGATCAGTTAAATCAGAGTCACTGATAAAACGGATCTGCTCCACAAAGGACACCATGAGTGATGGTAATTGTCTTTCTCAGATGACATTTCTTTCCCCAGCACCCCATTCCTCCAACCTCTCCACTCAGCCCAGCACACATCCACTGTTACGTGTGCTTGGTTGGCTGTTATTATTTTGTTATTTATTAAGATAGGCTGTTATTTTCTGGAAGTTCCAGCAGTGTTTTTGTATACCCTGACTGCTTGTCGTATTTAGTTTTTCCTATGCTGGCTCTGACTCAGGGAAAGAGCCCTGACTTTCTGCCAGATGCAGTACTGCGCCAAGGACGGCCGTGGCAGTGACAAGACACACCCAGTACTGTAGCCTGCAGATTTCTCAGTCCCCTATAAAAAGGGGAGGAGGAGAGGAGAGGAGGGTGAGTCAGCCACATGCTCTGGCACTGACTCCAGTCTCTACTCTCTATCACTACTCTCAGTATGGATGTATGTGGCCTTGGCTTTGTGTGTCTGTGTGTGTCTGTGTGTGTGTGTGTGTGTGAGTGTGTGTGTGTGTGTGTGTGTGTGTGTGTGTGTGTTGTGTGTGTGTGTGTTTGTGTTGTGTTTGTGTTGGTGTGTGTGTTGTGTGTGGTGTGTTGTGTGTGTGTTGTGTGTTACGTAAGTACTTTTTCTTTTGTAATAAGAAATTGTTAAGAAATGCTTTGAAAATAAAATAGAAAAGAAACGGCAGAAGAATAAAGCAGAGCGATACAGAGGGGGGGGGAGATGGTGAAACAGAGAAGAATAAAGCAGAGCGATACAGGGGGAGGAGATGGTGAAACAGAGAAGAAATAAAGCGAGCGCATACAGAGGGGGGGGTGGTTGAAGAGAGAAGAATAAAGCAGAGCGATACAGAGGGGGGGGGGGGGGAAGATGGTGAAACAGAGAAGAATAAAGCACCGAGCGATACAGAGGGGGGGGGGGGGGGGAATGGTGAAACAGAGAAGAATACAGCAGAGCGATTAACAGAGGGGGGGGGAGGGGATGGTGAAACAGAGAAGAATAAAGCAGAAGCGATACAGGGGGGGGGGAGATGTGAAACAGAGAAGAATAAGCAGACGATAACGAGGGGGGGGGGGAGATGGTGAAACAGAGAAGAATAAGCAGAGCGATACAGAGGGGGGGGAAGATGGTGAAACAGGAAGAATAAAGCAGAGCGATACAGATGGGGGGGAGATGGTGAAACAGAGAAGAATAAAGCAGAGCGATACAGAGGGGGGGGAGAGTGGTGAAACAGAGAAGAATAAAGCAGAGCGATACAGAGGGGGGGGGAGATGGTGAAACAGAGAAGAATAAAGCAGAGCGATACAGGGGGGGGGGGGGAGATGGTGAAACAGAGAAAGAATAAAGCAGAGCGATACAGAGGGGGGGGAAGATGGTGAAAACACAGAGAAGAATAAAGCAGGCGATACAGAGGGGGGGGAGATGGTGAAACAGAGAAGAATAAAGCAGAGCGATACAGAGGGGGGGGGGATGGTGAAACAGAGAAGATAAAGCAGAGCGATACAGAGGGGGGATGGTAAACAGAGAAGAATAAAGCAGAGCGATACAGGGGGGGGGGGGATGGTGAAACAGAGAAGAATAAGCAGAGCGGATACAGAGGGGGGGGGAGATGGTGAAACAGAGAAGAATAAAGCAGAGCGATACAGAGGGGGGGGAGATGGTGAAACAGAGAAGAATAAAGCAGAGCGATACAGAGGGGGGGGGGAGATGGTGAAACAGAGAAGAATAAAGCAGAGACGATACAGAGGGGGGGGGAGATGGTGAAACAGAGAAGAATAAAGCAGAGCGATACAGAGGGGGGGGGAGATTGGTGAAACAGAGAAGAATAAAGCAGAGCGATACAGAGGGGGGGAGATGTGAAACAGAGAAGAATAAAGCAGAGCGATAACAGAGGGGGGGAGATGGTGAAACAGAGAAGAATAAAGCAGAGCGATACAGCAGGGGGGGGGAGTGGTGAAACAGAGAAGAATAAAGCAAGCGATACAGAGGGGGGGGGAGATGGTGAAACAGAGAAGAATAAAGCAGAGCGATACAGAGGGGGGGGGATTGGTGAAACAGAGAAGAATAAAGCAGAGCGATACAGAGTGGGGGGGGGGAGATGGTGAAACAGAGAAGAATAAAGCAGAGCGATACAGAGGGGGGGGGGATGGTGAAACAGAGAAAAGAATAAAGCAGAGCGATACAGAGGGGGGGGGGAGATGGTGAAACAGAGAAGAATAAAGCAGAGCGATACAGAGGGGGGGGGGGAGATGGTGAAACAGAGAAGAATAAAGCAGAGCGATACAGAGGGGGGGAGATGGTGAAACAGAGAAGAATAAAGCAAGAGCGATACAGAGGGGGGGGGGGGTGGTGAAAAGAGAAGAATAAAGCAGAGCGATACAGAGGGGGGGGGAGATGGTGAAACAGAGAAGAATAAAGCAGAGCGATACGACATGGGGGGGGGGGAGATGGTGAAACAGAGAAGAATAAAGCAGAGCGATACAGAGGGGGGGGGGGATGGTGAAACAGAGAAGAATAAAAGCAGAGCGATACAGAGGGGGGAGATGGTGAAACAGAGAAGAATAAAGCAGACGATACAGAGGGGGGGATGGTGAAACAGAGAAGAATAAAGCAGAGCGATACAGAGGGGGGGGGAGATGGTTGAAACAGAGAAGAATAAAGCAGAGCGATTACAGAGGGGGGGGGGAGATGGTGAAACAGAGGAGAATAAAAGCAGAGCGATACAGAGGGGGGGGAGATGGTGAAACAGAGAAGAAGAATAAAGCAGAGCGATACAGAGGGGGGGGAGAGATGGTTGAAACAGAGAAGAATAAAGCAGAAGTGACTACAGAGGGGGGGGGGGGAGATGGTGAAACAGAGAAGAATAAAGCAGAAGCGATACAGAGGGGGGGGAGATGGTGAAACAGAGAAGAATAAAGCAGACGATACAGAGTGGGGGGAGGGGGGGGGAGATGTGGTGAAACAGAGAAGAATAAAGCAGAGCGATACAGAGGGGGGGGAGATGGTGAAACAGAGAAGAATAAAAGCAGAGCGATACAGAGGGGGGGAGATGGGTGAAACAGAGAAGAATAAAGCAGAGCGATACAGAGTGGGGGGGAGAGGGGTGATGGTGAAACAGAGAAGAATAAAGCAGAGCGATACAAGGGGGGGGGGGAGATGGTTGAAACAGAGAAATAAAAGCAGAGCGATACAGAGGGGGGGGGGTGGTGAAACAGAAGAAGAATAAAGCAGAGCGATACAGAGTGGGGGGGAGGATGGTGAAACAGAGAAGAATAAAGCAGAGTGATACAAGGGCGGGGGGGGGAGGGGAGGATGGTTGAAACAGAGAAGAATAAAGCAGAGCGATACAGAGGGGGGGGGGGGAGTGGTGAAACAAGGAAGAATAAAGCAGAGCGATCAGAGGGGGGGAGATGGTGAAACAGAGAAGAATAAAGCAGAGCGATACAGAGGGGGGGGGGGAGATGGTGAAACAGAGACAGAATAAAGCAGAGCGATACAGAGAGGGGGGGGGGGATGGTGAAACAGAGAAGAATAAAGCAGAGCGATACAGAGTGGGGGGGGAGATCGGGTGAAACAGAGAAGAATAAAGCAGAGCGATACAGAGGAGGGGGGGGGAGATGGTGAAACAGAGAAGAAATAAAGCCAGAGCGATACAGAGGGGGGGCGGGGGGGGTGGTAAACAGAGAAGAATAAAGCAGAGCACGATACAGAGGGGGGGAGATGGTGTGAAACAGAGAAGAATAAAGCAGACGATACAGAGGGGGGGGGTGGTGAAACAGAGAAGAATAAAGCAGAGCCGATACAGAGGGGGGGGGGTGGTGAACAGAGAAGATAACAGCCAGACTTACAGAGGGGGGGGGGAGATGGTGTGAAACAGAGAAGAATAAAAGCAGGAGCGATACAGAGGGGGGGGAGATGGTGAAAACAGAGAAGAATAAAGCAGAGCGATACAGAGGGGAGGGGGGGAGATGGTGAAACAGAGAAGAATAAAGCAGACGATACAGGGAGGGGGAGAGGATGTGAAACAGAGAAGAATAAAGCAGAGCGATACAGAGGGGGGAGATCGGTGGTATGAAAACAGGAGAAGAATAAAGCAGAGCATACAGAGGGGGGGGGGAGATGGTGAAACAGAGAATAATAAAGAGAGCGATGATTACAGAGAGGGGGGGCGGGGTTGTGTATGTTCTGTTGTTGATTGTGGTGTTTGGAAACAGAGCAAGAATAACAAGCCAGGACGAGCCGATTACAGAGTGGCGGGGGGATGGTTTTGAAACAACGTAGAAATAAAGCAGAGCGATACAGAGGGGGGGGGGAGTAGATGTGTTGAAACAAGAAAAATAAAGCAGAGCGATACAGAGGGTGAGGGCGGGGGCAGAGGGGGGATGGTTGATTGATTTGATTTGATTGTGTGATTTGTTGAAAACAGAGAAGAATAAAGCAGACCACGACAGCGAGACAGACGGGGGGGGGGGGAGATGGTGAAGAGGAGGAAAGAATAAAAGCAGAGCGGGGAAGCGATACAGATGGAAGGGCCAGGCTCAGACGACTGGGTGGGGTCTTAATATGAATATTTTCAATTACTCTGTATGATTTGGGGCCAAATTCCCTTTATTGCATTGCGCATCCACCAACCAATCGGATGTAAGCAAACCCTGGCCAGCCACAGCACCGAGCCATTAGCCAACAAAGCCCAGCCACAATATGCAGCAGCGCCTCTCCAACCATGGGTGAACTTACCAGTACCACGCCACAAACAGCACAGTCCTCGTCAGTGCGACAACCCGAATCAGGCACAACTCAAGCCACCGAGAACAGAGCACAGAGTACAGCTCGTCTCCAAACCGCTGGCCAGGCGTGCGGGGACGATGGAGAGCGTGTGAAACACCACAAGCACGATAACTACAGACCAGTCCAGACTTCCGCAACTCACCTGCACAGGTCGTCGGGGAGCGCGACAAAGCATTGGTCTACATGCCACCTCTCGCTGCACAAAGACCTAAAGCCTCTGCACGACGACTTACAGAGGAGCCACGAAGCGAGGGCGAGCGGAGAGACTCTCTCTTCGCTAGAAAAACAGCAGTAACAACTGGAGCACGAGAGCTCAAATCCACATCAGCGCAGAGCGGAGAAGCGCTACTGACTCCAGGATAACCTAGAGCGCGCAAGCGAGTACGAGCCACAAAGCAGAGGCGGAAGCAAGGCCAGCCTCGTAACGAGCGAGGAGACGCGCTCGAGTCCAGATGACACAAAGCCTCGAACTCTAGGCAACCAAGCCGTTCCCAACATCTCGCACATAAGGCCAGCGAGAGGCTCCTCTAGCTCTCTGCGAGAGCCAAAGCACGAGGGCCTCTCTCCAACCCTTTGCGCGAGTCTCAAGGCCGACAGAACGGCAGCACTGATGCGCTGCGCTCTCCAACTCGCTGGCCAGCCTACGCCCATGCGCCATCAACAGCACTAGTGGGTCCCCTCTCATCTACCAACTTCTCAGGCACCCGTAATACAGCCTCTGACAGCCGACAGACACGCACCAAGCCTCTCTCCAAACCCGGCCGCTCAGCCACAACAAGGCACCACCTCTCTGCGTTCCAATGCTCGACGCGAGGCTCAGCAGTCTAACAACAGCAACAGCACCACTGCATCTAGCCAGAAGCCGGCTGGAGCCAGAGTCTACTGTGCTGCGCGCAGCGACGTCATCTGACCCGCTCAAATCGTGACCTTGCTCAATACCACACACAACTGCGCAGACTGGGCGCTAACAAGTTCTATCAACGCTCCACCAACACAGACCAACACGGCTTAACATTGCCAATCCAAGACTCGAGAGACGCTCACCCTCTTAAATTTAATCCCTCGCTCTCTACAAGAAAACAATAAACACCCCTCGCCTCTTTCATCAATCGCGACACGGAAGGCACAGCTGTTGTTCTCCATCTGCCAGCAGTTACCTACGCTTGATTAACTCACAGGAGTGGAACTGATGCATTCATTTGGGCCTGGAGCAGATATGGAGCCATTACGTCCTAATTAACAGATGCTAATGTGGTGAGCCCACACAGCTAGTCGAACCGCCTGTGGATAGAATGCCTGGCCAGAAACCCAGCTACTCAGAAGCAACAGCACACAATTTAAGAGCATCTCTAGTTTTCTCTGAGCTGTGTAAGCAGGAGAATCTAGTAGAGTGATCAAGGAGCGGAGGCAATTAGAGCGCTATTAAAAATGAAATAGCGCGTGCTAACGATTTCTGGACCATAATCTCGAACAAAACTGATTTATGGTCTAGACCACTGGATCAGAGATTGATTGCTTGTTCTGTCTTTTTTATTTTGAGCCTTCAATCAGGCCGTTGTCAGGAGAGATTCTCACATTGATCACGGTGTGACACGTACAAAAGAGATGACAGAAGATAGATTTGAGATGAGACCTCAGTTTACTTGCGAGTCATATTAGTTCTTCCTTCAACTACACGTCAGCAGATACTGAGACTAGATCATTAGCCCACGTCGAATAGGATCGAGCGGTTCTCGGTTCTCTGTAGGGAGGGGCTTATACGTACCTACAAATATTATTAAGCTATTCAGGAGCGTCTGACATCTCTATGGATTCATCTTAGCGTGCTTTGAAAAGGCTGCTGAGGAAGACTGATGTTTAGTAAGCGGTCTGATCTGAGCATAGCGACTGAACCGGCCCCAGAATGCTTAATATCGAGTACACCGTATAGCCGTCCTATAAATGTCTTCAGCTTCTTATCACATTGCCGAGCTTCTTTCACAACATCCATGACCATTATTATAGCTCCATCTTCTCCGTCTCCGC
>NC_036855.1:23165787-23209293 GCF_002910315.2 Salvelinus sp. IW2-2015 | reverse complement strand
GAGGGCGGGGACGGAGATGGTGAAACAGAGAAGAATAAAGCAGAGCGTACAGAGGGGTGGGGGGGGATGGTGAAACAGAGAAGAATAAAGCAGAGCGATACAGAGGGGGGGGGGAGATGAGTGTAAACAGAGAAGAATAAAGCAGAGCGATACAGAGGGGGGGGGAGATGGTGAAACAGAGAAGAGAAAAGCAGAGCGATACAGAGGTGGGGGGGGAGGATGGTGAAACAGAGAAGAATAAAGCAGAGCGATACAGAGGGGGGGTGGTGGAGAGAGAGTGAATACAGAGACGAAAGCAGAGGCGGGGGGGGAGATGGTGAAACAGAGAAGAATAAAGCAGAGCGATACAGATGGGGGGGGAGATGGTGAAACAGAGAAGAATAAAGCAGAGCGATACAGAGGGGGGATGAGTTGAAACAGAGAAGAATAAAAGCAGAGCGATACAGGGGGGGGGGGAGATGGTGAAACAGAGAAGAATAAAAGCAGAGCGATACAGAGGGGGGGGGGAAGATGGGTGAAACAGAGAAGAATAAAGCAGAGCGATACAGAGGGGGGGGAGATGGTGAAACAGAGAAGAATAAAGCAGAGCGATACAGATGGGGGGGGGGATGGTGAAACAGAGAAGAATAAAGCAGAGCGATACAGGAAGGGGGGGATGGTGAAACAGAGAAGAATAAAGCAGAGCGATACAGGGGGGGGGGGAGTGGTGAAACAGAGAAGAATAAAGCAGAGCGATACAGAGGGGGGGGGGGAGATTGGTGAAACAGAGAAGAATAAAGCAGAGCGATACAGAGGGGGGGAGATGGTGAAACAGAGAAGAATAAAGCAGAGCGATACAGAGGGGGGGGGAGATGGTGAAACAGAGAAGAATAAAGCCAGAGCGATACAGAGGGGGGGGGGGGAGATGGTGAAACAGAGAAAGAATAAAGCAGAAGCGATACAGAGGGGGGGAGATGGTGAAACAGAGAAGAATAAAGCAGAGCGATAAGAGGGGGGGGGGAGATGGTGAAACAGAGAAGAATAAAGCAGAGCGATACAGAGGGGGGGGGAGATGGTGAAACAGAGAAGAATAAAGCAGAGCGATACAGAGGGGGGGAGATGGTGAAACAGAGAAAAATAAAGCAAGCAGATACAGCAGGGGGGGGAGATGGTGAAACAGAGAAGATAAAGCAGAGCGATACAGAGGGGGGGGGGGAGATGGTGAAACAGAGAAGAATAAAGCCAGAGCGATACAGAGGGGGGGGGATGGTGAAACAGAGAAGAATAAGCAGAGCATACAGAGGGGGGGGGAGATGGTGAAACAGAGAAGAATAAAGCAGAGCGATACAGAGGGGGGGGGATGGTGAACAGAGAAGAATAAAGCAGAGCGATACAGAGTGGGGGGGGGAGATGGTGAAACAGAGAAGAATAAAGCAGAGCGATACAGAGATGGGGGGGGGGGAGATGTGAAACAGAGAAGAATAAAGCAGAGCGATACAGAGGGGGGGGGGGATGGTAAACAGAGAAGAATAAGCAGAGCGATACAGAGGGGGGAGAGGGATGTGAAACAGAGAAGAATAAAGCAGACGATACAGAGGGGGGGGGATGGTGAAACAGAGAAGAATAAAGCAGAGCGATACGGGGGGGGATGGTGAAACAGAGAAGAATAAAGCAGAGCGATACAGAGGGGGGGGGGGAGATGGTGAAACAGAGAAGAATAAAGCAGAGCGATACAGAGGGGGGGGAGATGGTGAAACAGAGAAGAAATAAAGCAGAGCGATACAGAGGGGGGGGGAGATGGTTGAAACAGAGAAGAATAAAGCAGAGTGATACAGAGGGGGGGGGGGGGAGATGGTGAAACAGAGAAGAATAAAGCAGAGCGATACAGAGTGGGGGGGGAGAGGTGAAACAGAGAAGCAATAAAGCAGAGCGATACAGAGTGGGGGGGGGAGATGGTGAAACAGAGAAGAATAAAGCAGAGCGATTACAGAGTGGGGGGGGAGATGGTGAAACAGAGAAGAATTAAAGGCAGAGCGATACAGAGGGGGGGAGTGGTGAAACAGAGAAGAATAAAGCAGAGCGATACAGAGTGGGGGGGGAGGGAAGATGGGTGAAACAGAGAAGAATAAAGCAGAGCGATACAGAGGGGGGGTGGGGGATGGTGAAACAGAAGAAGAATAAAAGCAGAGCGATACAGAGGGGGGGGGGTGAAACAGAGAAGAAAAAAGCAGAGCATACAGAGTGGGGGGAGAGGATGAGTGAAACAGAGAAGAATAAAGCAGAGTGATACAGAGGGGGGTGGGGGAGGGGGATGGTTGAAACAGAGAAAATAAAGCAGAGCGATACAGAGGGGGGGGGGGGGATGGTTGAAACAGAAGAATAAAGCAGAGCGATACAGAGTGGGGGGGGGGAGATGGTGAAACAGAGAAGAATAAAGCAGAGCGATGACAGAGTGGGGGGGGGAGATGGTGAAACAGAGAAGAATAAAGCAGAGCGATACAGAGGGGGGGGGGGGGGGGTGGTGAAACAGAGAAGAATAAAGCAGAGCGATACAGAGGGGGGGAGATGGTGAAACAGAGAAGAATAAAGCAGAGCGATACAGAGGGGGGGGATGGTGAAACAGAGAAGAATAAAGCCAGAGCGATACAGAGGGGGGGGTGGTGAAACAGAGAAGAATAAAGCAGGAGCGATAGAGGGGGGGGAGATGGTGAAACAGAGAAGAATAAAGCAGAGCGATACAGAGGGGGGGGGAGATGGTGAAAACAGAGAAGAATAAAGCAGAGGCGATACAGAGGGGGGGGGGGGGGATGGGTGAAACAGAGAAGAATAAAGCAGGAGCGATACAGAGTGGGGGGGGGAGATGGCTGAAACAGAGAAGAATAAAGCAGAGCGATACCAGAGGGGAGATGGTGAAACAGAGAATAATAAAGCAGAGCGATTACAGAGGGGGGGGGGGGGTGATGGTGAAACAGAGAAGAATAAAGCAGAGCGATACAGAGGGGGGGGGGAGATGGTGAAAGAGAGAAGAATAAAGCAGAGCGATACAGAAGTAGGGGGGGGATGGTGAAAACAGAGAATAATAAAGCAGAGCGATACAGAGTGGGGGAGGGGGGAGATGGTGAAACAGAGGAAGAATAAAGCAGAGCGATACAGAGGGGGGGGGAGATGGTGAAACAGAGAAAGAGAGAGGCAGAGAGGGAGAATAGAGAGAGGAAGAAAGAGAGGGATACAAGAGAGAGGGAGAGGAGGGAGAAGAGCGAGAGGGAGAGATGAATAACTGTGTGACAGGTACAATGAAAAAGCAGCGGAGGCTCTTTGGAGCGGTGTGGTAGGAGAGGCGTGTGTGCGGTGTGGAGCAGCCCTGCGTTTGGGTCATACATCACACTAATACAGCAGGAGGACACAGCCCAGCACAGTGCTATGCAGAGTAAGCAGCAGACAGGCAGGGGGGAGAATAATGTGCTGCGTTTGCACCCGCTCAATCTGATTGAAACACACAGCGCAGAGGCTACATTTACTCACCTCCCACACGCACACTTTATGAATCCCCTCAACCTCACTTTTATATTCTCCCTAAAAAACAATAAACAGCCTCGAGGGCTTTTCATCATAGGGAGAGGAGATTGTTTCTGCTAGTTACTCTACGTGATGCTGTGCAGCACCGCTGTAGCCTACCACTACTCAAGGACACACAATTTAAACTAGTATGGTTTACAGAATAATGATCAAGGCAGGCAATTAAAGAATCCTCAGGTGGCCATTATGAATACACTTGGCATGTTGTTTTGCTTCTGTCTTTTTTATTTTGAGCTTCAAGTCAGTGTGGAGATCATGCCGTGTTGATTAAAGAGAGAGACAGAAAGAGAGGGAGACCCATTTCAAAGGTTCCTTATAATTGTCATGCCAAATTAGCCCCTCAATAAATCCCTTTTTGGTTCTTAGTATTTTCTATATGAGCTTTGGCAGGCGTTGATATAATGGATTTCATTTGGTGCTTTTCTGAGGAAGGAGCAGAGTTTGAAGGGGGTGAGAGCAGCCCCCCAGAATCATTATTGTAGATGATGGTCCTATAAATGTTTTAGCTCTCTTCAATGTGCGCCATAATATAACCTTTCATTTAAGCACGCCTTGCTTTTTTCACATCCAGAGTGATTTCCTTTGATCACTGGAACGCGACTCAAAGTATTTGCGAAGAACGCTCTGAGACTTTCTCTCATACCAATGACATTCTCTCTCTCTCTCTCTCTCTCCGTCTGCTGTGATGCAATGTGGCTAACTAGTGAGTGCATTGAAACAGAGCTGTATAACGGTGTGATGATATCACTCCTCAGTAATAGAGGGTTTTGTGACAACCATGATGTGTGATCTTATAGCCCTGACATGCCAAACACTCCGCTGAGCTAGGCAGATGATATTCCACATGCCAATCACATTCTGAAGCAGCCCAGCTCTGATGAATGATATGTATTCATGTTACATGTAAATCTGGTTGAGTGCAGCGCTCTAATTGCCTGATAGTCACAGAGACCAGAGACAGACAGATAGCCACCTGGATGACAGTTATATTAGCATGTAGCTTCTGCCAGTTCCCATCTCTCAGCACCTCTCACCCCTTCAGTGAGGTGTCATCATGACCTCAAGAGGTGATTAAGGAGAAGGGCCAGCCATCCACTGACACCTATAAAGGTGATGATGAGGAGCATTTAAATACCACCCACTCACTCGCTGCTCTTCTATCTCCCTAGGCGTTAAGGCGGCCGCATGCTTCCCAGCCGAAACAGTTCGGAAGAGTTTGTGTATATATTATGCTGACATTTTGTGACGTTTTTGTTCGTTTGTAGTTCGGGCACACCAGTTTTTTCCTCAAGGGCCAGCCAAAGTTCGGAAGCCAAAGTCTACGCCCCTTCGTCCTTCACTGGTGAACTGTAGGGGTGACGCGGGTTTCTGCTTCTTGACGATTCAGCCCGAAACTCAGTGTGGATTCAACATGGCGAACGACAACTTCAAGCATCCATTGACCGAGGGGGTACAAAAGTACAGTACCTGCACATCTACGCTTCTATCCATGCATTATATAAAGACCAGCATGTAAAGGCCAATTCATGGAGGGAGATTGCGGAGACGCTGGGGTCCGACCCAACCACCAAAACGGGGGGTAGGGTTCACGACAAGTTCGTCAAGGCAAAGAAAAGAAGCAAGGGCTGCAGTGGAGCTGCTATTCCAGAAATGTTGCTGCCGGCTTGTTCGGCACGTGAAACATGAGTACACTGAAAGCAACATGCTGTCTTCACCAAAGGATGGGGTATGTTGTTTGATTTTTGATTTGTATTCGACGAGAARCCATGTTTTGCTAACAATAGCTAGCCAGCTAGCGCTAGCTACTTGGCTGGCTAGTGACTAGCTAGCCTAGCAGCTTAGTCATGCAGGGAAAGCAAGCCAACCAGACTAAAGATCTTTACAACTTTTGATCACACATAAGCTTCCCACATTGGTAACACCAAAGTCAAAGTTTGGTAGCATGATCCAGCTAGTCAAAATGTTGCAAACATTCGAGCAGAGTTGAGTAGCTAGGCCAGGCCAGGCCTACTCTGATCAAATGTTTGCAACATTATATAGTCTATTGTAATCTATGTTAATGATATTTGATGTTCATTAATGTTTTGGATATGTGTACTAAATAGCCCTCTACTTTTTTTTCAAGGCACAAACACCAGCGAATGGACACAGCACCTGGTTTTGTTCTCTGCGCCCCAGCACTGCCTGTTCACCGGCCCCCAGCACTGCCTCTGTGCCCAGCACTGACTGGTCATTGGCCCCCAGCCCATCTCCCACACTGAGCTGCAGTGCAGAATTGGAAACCATCTCCATGCAGGACCTGGGAAGCTCTATCCTGGGCCCACCTCCAAGACCTACTCCACTGGCGAGCTCCTCACCAATCCCACAGAGCAGCAGCAGAAGAAGCAGAGGTGTSAGAAGAAAGGAGAAAAGAGCTGCAGACTCAGCCCTTGACACATCATTCGCAAAGGCATTGCAGATGATTGAAGACCGATCTCAGGATCAGGAGAACGTCATGCACCGAGCCACCAGCTTGTCCCAGAGAAAAATAAATAAAAATTATTTCAGACTCTCCTCCTTTAGTCTGATCCCCTTTTCTCTCTCCTGATGTCCTTTTTCTTCCTCTCTTCCCCATGCACACTGCTCTCCAGACACTCCTAATTTCCCCCCTCTTCTCATCCTCTCCACTGGGTCCTGGCACCTATAGCTGATTTCATGGATGAACTCTCGCCAAAACTATGGGAGGAATTTGATCACCAGCTGCATGAGTTTGTGCTGACTTCAAGAAGAGGACATGGACCGAACGACTGGGACTACAACTTGTTGTTTTGATCAGACATCTCAGGAGTCAGACCCTAGATACGTTCATTTTATTCAATAGACACTTTTGTTATTTACATGTCTGTTCATAACAGACACTTTTTTTTGTACTATTGTTCCGAAATATTTATATTGCACATGAATATTTGTGTCTACACTCTTGACACTTTATATTTGACCCTTTTGTTGTTTACATGTCTGTTCTCAGCAGACACTGTTGTATTGTGGTTTACTTTCAGAGSCAAGAATAAAGGTTTATTTGTGTGCTGAAAAAAGCTCTGTTAGCATTTCTTCAAGGTGTTTCAATGCATTCTATTAGATCAAGTGCTGACAACGTACAGAAGAGCTGTGTGCCACAGGCTTTACAGGCTTTCTTCTTCTTGTGTAGTTCAATCTAATATAAATTACTGCACACAGACGTACCATAATCAGGTTTCATTTTATTAATTAACAAGATTAAAACTACTGGTTCAGTGCACACAATGAACTGAGTCTGTGCGTCCAAGAATCCTCATCCTTGCAGCCATGATGCCGAATGCATTCTCTGACTCTCCGACAACAAGAGTGCTAGTACCAGGTACGCTCAGGTTTATTGACATGGACACCTGTGAAGGAGCGGTAACGAGAATATACAGTACCAGTCAAAAGTTTGGACACACCTACTCATTCAAGGGTTTTTCTTTATTTTTTATTGATTTTTTCCTACATTGTAGAATAATAGTGAAGATGCCAAAACCATGAAATAACACATGTGGAATCATGTAGTAACTACAAAAGAGTGCAAATCTGTCAAGGCAAAGGGTCGCTACTTTGAAGAATCTCAAATATAAAATATATTTTGATTTGTTTAACACTTTTTTTGGTTACTAAATGACTCCATATGTGTTATTTCATAGTTTTGATGYYTTCACTATTATTTTACAATGTAGAAAATAGTAAAAATAAAGAACCCCTTGAATGAGTAGGTGTGTCCCAACTTTTGACTGGTACTGTATTTAAAAAAAAATATATATATATATTATTTGGGAAACAAAAAACACCATACCATTTTCCAGGAACCATATTCCAAAAGCCTTGCTAAAATGGCACTTCTCATATAGAGGTRCATACATCAGAAACAGAAAAAGTCAAATTGATTCCAACATTCTATTATCAACATACCTTGATAAGGGTGCACAATGTTCTCATATAGGGGGAGAACTGCGTCTCCCTGGAAAACTTGAGGACTTGGAGTTGTGGTATCTGGCAGGACAGCTGATGGTGGTAAATCGAAGGTCTTCTGCAGCAGTTTGGACCTAAAAGTACTCTCTTGAAACACTCCACCATCACTCTCTCGGCCATATGCCCCTACATCCACTATTGTGAACCTGTAGTGGGCATCTTCTCTGTCTCCATATCTCGCCTATTATATATGTTGCTAGGTACATCAAAGCTAGTAGATCCCGGGCAATTTGCACAAATACAATTTTCTCACCAGTCAAGTGTCTTCTTCTATGATATAATGACGGTCCGCAAACAAACGTTAAAGGTRCATGCTGCCACCTACTGTGCTGGAGTGTGTGGTCAATCACGGTTTACAACATTAGCTCCACATTTCTAAATCCTCCTACCTAACTCAGTACTTCAGAGAAAATTAAAAAGAGCCCTGCTAACTTCTAATCCAGTCAAGTGTCTCTCTGTGTATACTATTTTATTCTCCCACTCGTCTCTTCCTTGTTTGGGTGTCGTCACTTCCTTGTTTGGCCGTAGATGGAAATTACCAGCTCATCACCCTCTACTGTCTCGGGTTAATATTGCAGCTTTCGCCTTTTTTTCCCATATTCAAGCGAATGTATTTTTATGGMGCTTGCAAGCACACTCATTCGGTTCGCCTAGCCGAAGACAGCTGAACTGAAGCATGCTGACACCTTTAGCCTGCTAAATAGAGTCATCTCAACTCCAATGGCCCATCTCAGCCTCTGTTCAGTACAGGGAATAGGATTTCCTGATGTAAGGGTGTGACCAGTGGGGAGTTAGGGGATGGTCTGTTAGGCTGTGTTCAGAGAGAGGTACAGTAGGTCAGAGTATGGAGGTGGGTCAGYAGTAGGAGAACTATCTACAGAGCTCCCCTGGGTCCTACTCCCTCTCCTTTGATGTGGGTAGGTCACTGCAGGCCTGGAGTGCGTTCTTTAGAGTTCAGGGTTTGGGGGTGGGATCTCAGGCGGGGGGGTTCGGGTTTTGCGGGGAGAGGGGTCAGGGGGGTTCCCCTGGGTACGGCACTAGGCCTTTAGGGGACTGCTTCTGTGCTTCATTTTGTAGGGAAGCTATAATTGCTCCATAGAGATGGAGAATAGTCAGCAGCATCAAAAAAGGCCTTTTAAAGGGCTCTGCGCCCTAAAGGAAGGAGTGTAGGATGGGAGGAGAGAGGGAGCGGGAAAATAGTTATTCATCTTGTTTTAATAACATATTTATCTGTGAGGGAAATAACTTCAGACGTCTTTCTTAACCATCTGTCTGGATGGAGTCATCTCTGTCCCTTTCGCTTCTGCCCTTTCTCCCTCCCTCACTCCTTTCCCGAAATCTCTGTTCTTTCCATTTGTGTCCAGGGTCTTGTTTTGAAAAACATGAGGCAGTGCTGCGAGGGGGCGAGGCCCATCTCCCCAGCTCCCCAGGGCCAGAGCTCAGGTTCTATTTCAACATAGGAAGAAGATATCCAAAGGCCCAGTCAGTCAGTCAGTCAGTCTACAGAGTTAAAAGCAGACCGTTTAAGGTCATTCACTGTAATGGCCGTGTCCTGTGCTGCACTGGGTCAGGAGAATGCAGTAGTTCTGGAGGCAGAGGAGGGTTTCTGTGTGTGCGTTTAGAGGATAGCCCATTTATTATAGCTATATCCATAACATGGTCTCTGTCACAAGGAGATGGCAGTGATGGCTCACACTACAGGAGCACAGTTAAATATACTCTGTGGAGCTGATGGCATTACCCTCTGTGTGTGTGTGTGTGTGTGTGTGTGTGTGTGTGTGTGTTGTGTGGCTATATTCAAGTCGTGGTGTGCGTGCGGTGCGTGCGTGCGTGCGTGCGGCGGTCTTGTTGCGTGCGTGCGTGTGGGTTGTGGTGTGGTGTGTGTGTGTCTGGGGGCCTTGAATAAATATGGCTCCGTGATTGACTCGGGTGTCTTGACCGTCACACTTCTGTTTGTCTTGATTCAGCAGCCGCGGGCCTTTAGCTGAAAGGCTGGGACAGCTGCATTCTGTGAGTTTGCGTGTGCGCATGTGTGCGTACATACATGTGTGCGTGCGTGTGTCTTCCAGGGCAGACGGGTCAGTGTTGGAGTGATGGCTGTGCTCTTGGTGGCTGACCTTGCTTCCTCCTCTCTCTCTCTCTCTCCCAGCCGTCATCTCTCCCCCCAGCCACCCCAGCCCTTCACCTGTCGCGTCCCTCCACCTCCCTCTGCCCAACACACTTAATTCACCCTTTACAGGACAGAGTCAGCTCACGTGTCATCCCAGAATAAAAGTGTCATCCCAGAATCAAGTGTCATCCCAGAATAACTTGTTTTAGCTTACCATATCACTATGTTTAACAGTCATACAGTGTGGTAATTAAGCTATGTAACATCACTTCCTGACAGTGTAATTGGACCTCACAGAGCTCATGGCTGACTAGCCAATAGAGATGGCCCTTCTCCATAAACAATGGCTGCTATTCCCTGGGAGTGGGACCTGGGTGGTGACCCATGGGGATCCCCTGACTGGAGCTGCCATGTACCCTTGACATCCCCCTGACGTCCTCCTGAAATCCCCTTGGCTCGCTGTCGTCCTCCATCCTGACTAGAGCTGGGACGATAAACAGAACATTTTCGACACCGACCGTACCGATCACTTATCAAAGGCATTTTGCTGATATTTATTTTTTATAATTTCACCTTTATTTAACCAGGTAGGCCAGTTGAGAACAAGTTCTCATTTACAACTGAGACCTGGCCAAGATAAAGCAAAGCAGTGCGACAAAAGCAACAACACAGAGTTACACATGGGATAACAAACGTACAGTCAAAAACACAATATAAAAATCTATATACAGTTTGTGCAAATGTAGTAAGATTAGGGATGTAAGGCAATAAATAGGCCATAGTGGCGAAATAATTACAATTTAGCATTAACACTGGAGTGATAGATGTGCAGATGATGATGTGCAAGTAGAGATACTGGGGTGCAAAAGAGCAACAAAAAAACTAAACAATATGGGGATGAGGGATATCTTTCATTACAATTACATTTGCTAATATGGGTTATTGTTAATGGGAAAAAATTTAAAGATAACAACTGAGGTGCACATTAATATTATAAACATATTGTTTTATTTATTGTTATCGCATCAATTCAGGCAATTTATTGCTATATGTCCATATCGCCCAGCTGTAATCCTGACATGCAGACAGCGTCTCTCAGACACCCTCAGACACAGGAATGCAAATAGGGGGATCTGTTGAGATAATCTTGACTGCTCTTCCAAACAGCCACGGCCCTTCAGTGTGGAAGTCAACCCACCAGGAGAGGGCTGGCCGAAGGGCCATATGTATCTGGGTTGGCTTTCCTTTTAACTTGGAAATTGCAGTATCCCTCTGTATCAGGGCATTGATTTCCTATTTTTCTCTTGAAGGTACTACTTTCAGAGGGCCTCAAACAGAGTGCAGGGGAAGGAGAGGATCTCCTCCTCTCTGTTCTTTATGCAGCCTGCATGGCTTTAAGTACCTTTAACCTTTTCCTTTCATTCTCCCTAGCTCCCTCTTCGGCTCTCTCTCGCTTTCTGTCACGTTTTAAAACTAATTCAGTAATGGATGGAGAGAAAAGTATTCCACGGGTTCACTGCTTCCGTTTCACAACAAATCTATTAGAGTCCGAGAAGAATGCGTTTGAAGTAGGGCATGCCTCCCTTAACATCACTGAAAGGCCATTTGTAATTTACTTACTGTAAAAACCCTCTTCCATTAGCTACCACCAAGTGTGTTCTGTCATGACAAACTATACACACCTGACCTTATGATTCACTTCCTTTGAAGAAATATGATTTTACCCATTTTAAAATCCATTTGTTGGCCCAAGAAGCATATTTTTTTTTTTTGTCCCATTAAGAATGTTTTAAGAAAAGCTAAGTACATCATACTGCAGTTTTGCTATCACTTTGAGTTCCCGCTAAGTGCCGTGAAACAACATTGTGTAGAGATCTTTCATTTTCAATGGAGTGAATGTGACAGAATTGTGACTCAGTGTCCTTGGATTCAGTATTAAAGAATGGAGGATATGTATATGATTATATCAGATGTTCCCACTTTCTGTGAGTGGAGAGAAAGTCCAGTCTTCCCACATGGTAAAAGACAGTATTGTCTAGCTTAAGCCTACCTGAAAGAGAGGCACATACAGAGGTTGGGCCTGCAATCTGTGTCACGTTCAATCACAGACACGTACCCACACTGGGATTCTATCCCAGACACACCCAGCGAAGGGCCAGGAGGAAAAGAGAGGGATTTGTCTCTCTTTCCCCTTTACTCATCTCTTTTGTTTGTCCTGGTTTCCATAGACGAGCAGCAGCTCACTATTCTCCTCCAGAGCGAGACTAAGTGCCTCTGCTCCTCTCGACCTGCCAGCTAAAATTGGTAGTCTGACTCTCTTTTTCTTCCTCGAGGTGGCTGCACAAAGCCCTACCTCTACCATGGGGGAGAAATGCAATTAGGAGGTGACACGAACACTGAGCACCCACTGTAGTGGTGCTGCCCAGCAAAGGGAGGAGGCCGGGGGGCTGCTGCCATTGTGACAGCCTATGCATAGATACAGGCCCATTAATTGGATGTTTGCCATTGTAGGGTGACTTTGGGGTCAGACCAGGGCTTCAGCAACATCACATGTGGGCCTCATGCAGAAGGCCCTGTGGAGATCAACAGAGAGGGATGTCAAGCCCAGCACTGTGCTAGCTAGGTGTATAGGAATGTATGGGTGTTAGTGGTCTCCAACCTTGGTCTTTGTGTTTTGTGTCTTGTCTCTGTGTAGACATTGGTTATGGTTGTGTTCCTGCGATTCTCTACTTGTTTTTGGATGTGTTGCCAAGGTGTAATTATTTGCTATCCATTATTTGCTATCCTGCTAATTAATGACAACATTCAGATAGTTCAGTAACTATGATATCTAGGAATGTGTGCCTGTTATGAGGAGACCTTTATGGTTTTATTTCTAGTTGAGGAAGCCCATTAAAAAAGCCACTGAGGGGGAGTGTCGTTTTAATTGTCGGCTAAGACGCATGACATTTGGAGCCACACATCGGATTTGGCCCAAAGTCTAAAAGGTGTTGGCGAGGGACTGTAATTACCACACTCTCTCCTGGCTAGGGTTTTAATAAGACAACTCAGAGCTCAGAGCTCGCATGCACACATGTACACTCACACACATGCATACACTTACACATGCGCTTTTCCAATATGAACTGTATGGATTATTCAGTGGCATTGTTTTGTAGCAGGCGCTGAAGGGGAGAAAGATAGCTTCATATGACACAGTGAGAAGTAGAGGGAAATGTCAGGCAGCCCTTTCCAGTTCTCACACCATAGAGATGTGTGTGTGTGGTGTATTATTGTGTGGGTGTATTGTGTATGTTTGGGGTTGATAGAGTACATTGGCTGCTGTTTAGCTTCATAGGAAAGAAGCATGGAGCCTGCTCACTGGTGCTTGACAGTAGGTAGTACTCTCTGTCTGTCTGTCTGTCTGTCTGTCTGTCTGTCTGTCTGTCTGTCTGTCTGTCTCTCTCTCTCTCTCTCTCTCTCTCTCTCTCTCTCTGTCTCTCTCTCTGTCTCTCTCTCTCTTCTCTCTCTCTCTCTCTCTCTCTCTCTCTCTCTCTCTCTCTCTCTCTCTCTCTCTCTCTCTCTCTCTCTCTCTCTCTCTCTCTCTCTCTCTCTCGTCTCTGTCTCTCTCTCTCTCTCTCTCTCTCTCTCTCTCTCTCTCTCTGCTCTCTCTCTCTCTCTCTCTCTCTCTCTCTCTCTCTCTCTCTCTCTCTCTCTCTCTCTCTCTCTCTCTCTCTCTCTCTCTCTCTCTCTCTCTCTCTCTCTCTCTCTCTCCTCTCTCTCTCTCTCCTCTCTGCTCCTCTCTCTCCCCTCTCTCTCTCTCTCTCTCAAGGCTACAGTTAGAGACGCCCCGCTCTGTGGCGTGATTTTATTTCTCATTCAGTCATGCATGAACTGTTGGCTTTTCATTTCTATCGAGCAAAAAGCCATAAACCTTGAAGTGGTGTTTGTCATTCATTTCTAGAGCTGTGTGTCCCAGCTATGATGAGGTAACCCAAAGCCCAGAGCCTTCAGGCTGTTGTTGTGTTTATTTCTATGTCAGCAGGAGTGTCGGATACAGGGGTGTCTCTCTCTCATGGGAAATCTCATCTGGGAGCTGAGGGACTTGATATGCATTTTTTAATTAAAGAGATTTGATTGGAATAAAGGTTGAGGTTGACCACAATGCAGCAGCAGCAAACATATACATATAATGAATAGAACATGCTTGGAACCTCTAACCCTGGCAATTTGACAGGTAAACTCATGGGTACACTCGCATTTGCTGCCTAGTATTGTGATGCAAAAATATCCATGGTAATGTAGAATGTTCATTCAATTGATGTTAACTGATGTGGCTCTTGTAATGGAATGTCTTTTTTTGTAATGTCAGTTGAGTTGAATCAACAAATCACAGCACACATTTTAGCACATATTTCACTTCCTGCTTTGCTCCTATGGGTACACTCGCAATGGCCACCAGCCCACCAATTGTGCCATCATTGACTTGAATGGGCCAGCCATTCTGTTAATTCAAAATGTTTTATTTAAACTGTTGTTACGGATACCGCTGTCATTTGGCTGGCCAATTTCCGTCATCCAAAATTAGTCAAAGCCCTACTACGATGGATTCATCCCAATAGCTATCCCTGCCCCTTCTTAATGGTCCATGGAACCTATTCTCCCCTGTTATTTCTGTGTAGTCACTGACAGTGAAGCCCTGTGCAGCCGTACCGTATGAGTCTGTGTCATGCTCCCCTGTCCCCATCCCTGGGGACCTTTACCTCTTAGCCCCCTGGCAGAGGAGCACAGACAGACCCCCTGTGGGGGACATGAAGCACAACAGGTTGAATTAAATCCCCTCAAGCACTCCAAAAGCCCTCTTCATTTATAGGGACTCTGGGGGGCAGACAGGCTGAAAGGGCTGAAAATGGGGTGGCCAATTTCAGCTGCACAGAGAGAGCATGCTACCACGGGAGGCTCTCGTCCAGCAGAAAATGCTGCATCCCAAATTCTATTCCCTTTGCTGTATAGTGCACTACTTTTGACCAGGGCCCTCAGGCTCTGGTAGGGACCACACATTTTACTGGTACGGACCAATAATGAATGGAGTTCAGGGATTTTGGTGGGAATTCAGGTATTCAATTGATTAAAATCCTTAGAGAACGAACGATATAGATTTTTTTAGGGCCGATGCCGATACCGATTTTTGGGGGTCAAAGAAGCCGATATTTAACATTATTAAATTAGAAAATGTCAATGACAAAATTTCCCAGAGACAGCCATGTACAGTATGCATTAATGCATCACTTTTTAAATCAAACAATAYATGTGACTTTGTTTTTACCAATCTGACTATGACAACATAATGGTAATCACTTTATTTGAATGGTAACTCTCTTGATGAACTGGGTAAATGAAGATGGCATAGGCCTACTCACAATACAGGTGAATGCATATTCAATAAGAGTGTGTGCATGCATTGAGTTATTGAGCTTGTTTTGGCTGATCGGTGGAGTCTATGGTGCTTGGGACTTCTGTTAGCCTACCGATCAACAACATTTGCATAGAAGCATCACTTCAGCATGTCACGCCTTATTGGAAGGACATAAAATAGGCACTGTTGTTAATTTGAGAATATAAACGAGCATCTATTCAATGCAAATCGATGCTTATGAAACGTGTATTTTTAGTCATTTTCCGTGTTCAGGATTCTCTTATTTATTTTTTTGCTGTCGGAACGCATCTCTAAACAACAGCTGCCAGGACGAAATTCGAAACAACTAATTTGGCTAGTTCAGCTATCAGTCAAGAAATGGGCGGGTTGTAACTTGATCCTACTGTTACGATTGGATAGAGCGAGGCTGTAACTCCGCTTCCTTTCACATCTCCTCACATCTCTCTCCATCGCTCATATCACTGCTGCTGTTTACTGCTACTATGAGAACTAGCTCAATGGTGATGACATTTGCTACCAAGACATAAATGTGCATAATATCTAACAAGGAGAGAAAAGGTAGGAAATGCTTATGAAACGTGCAAGGAGAGCAACAGGAGTTTGATTTTGGACACTGTTTGAGAATGAGCTAGCTCGCTGGTGATTTTGCTGCTGTTTTTCCCAGCTAGATATTCCACGGCATTGTGCAGTGCTCGTGGCTCAGGCGGTTATTGGTGGCTGGCATAGCAGCAGTTTTGCTATGTAGAGGGACAATCGACTAATCTGATATAGAAGGGCCGATAGACTAGAAAAGACCGATATCGTCCCGATATATCGGCTCGGCTGATTATTGGTCGTTCTCTAGTTTTTTTATTAGAATGCACTCGTATATACATTTTCTAATTGTACCAGGTTTTTGTTTAATATTTTATGTTAAAATGAAGGAAGTTATATGTGTTTCCTTTGCATGAATACACTGGGTGTATTATACACCCATTGTATTTATACAGTGTATTGCAAAAGTATTCAACCCCCTTGGCGTTTTTCCTCGGAACTATGAAGAGCGAGGAGCTCTCCAAACAGGTCAGGGACAAAGTTGTGGAGACGTACATAAAAAATKGAAAGAATATAGCACCACAACAAACCTGCCAAGACAGGGCCGCCCACCAAAACTCACGGACCATGCAAGGAGGGCATTAATCAGAGAGGCAACAAAGAGACCAAAGATAACCCTGAAGGAGCTGCAAAGCTCCACAGCGGAGATTGGAGTATGTGTTCATAGGACCACTTTAAGCTGTACACTCCACCGAGCTGAGCTTTACTGAAGAGTGGCCAGAAAAAAGCCATTGCTTAAAGAAAAAAATAAGCAAACATGTTTAGTGTTCGCCAAAAGGCATGTGGGAGACCCCCCAAACATATGGAAGAAGGTACTCTGGTCAGATTAGACTAGTGYAAACCCAACACCTCYCATCACCCCGAGAACACCATCCCCACAGTGAAGCATGGTGGTAGCAGCATCATGCTGTGGGGATGTTTTTCATCGGCAGGTACTGGGAAACTGGTCAGAATTGAAGGAATGATGGATGGCGCTAAATACAGGGAAATTGCTGACGGAAACCTGTTTCAGTCTTCCAGAGATTTGAGACTGGGATGGAGGTTCACCTTCCATCAGGACAATGACCCTAAGTATACTGCTAAACCAACACTCGAGTGGTTTAAGGGGAAACATTTAAATGTATTGGAATGGCCTAGTCAAAGCCCAGACCTCAATCCAATTGAGAATCTGTGGTATGACTTAAAGATTGCTGTACACCAGCGGAACCCATCCAACTTGAAGGAGCTGGAGCAGATTTGCCTTGAAGAATGGGCAAAATCCCAGTGGCTAGATGTGCCAAGCTTATAGAGACACACCCCAAGAGACTTGCAGCTGTAATTTCTGCAAAAGGTGGCTCTACAAAGTATTGACTTTGGGGGGGTGAATAGTTATGCACGCTCAAGTTTTCTGTTTTTTTGTCTTATTTCTTGTTTATTTCACAAGAAAAAATATTTTGYATCTTCCAAGTGGTAGGCATGTTGTGTAAATCAAATGATACAAACCCCCCATTTTAATTCCAGGTTGTAAGGCAACAAAATAGGAGAAATGCCAAGGGGGTGAATACTTTCGCAAGCCACTGTACAAAGGAGGCACATATAATTTCCTTTATTTAAACCAAAATATAAACCAAAAACCTGAAATGATGACAACATTAACATAAAGGAGTGTAACAGGGCTGCTACCACACAAACTTCCTCTGTCTAGGTCTACCTGCACTCACCTGGCTGTCTAGGTCTACCTGCACTCACCTGGCTGTCTAGGTCTACCTGCACTCTTTATTGTTCTTAGAGATGGAACGGAAAGACAATGTATTCCATGAAGCCCATTTCAGCAATTTCTGTGGTGTGACAGGTTATTACAAACATTTCCGTGGTCCATGGTTTGCGAAAATGTGGCGCCGGACAACATGACCGGGAAGAGTTTATTTTACCGGCCATTTGAGAAATTTACCAGACCCATCTGCATTGGGTGCATAATTGATTTTGTCCCCCCACACCAAACACAATCACGACATGCAGATTGAAATATCAAAACAAACTTTGAACCAATTATATTAATTTGGGGACAGATTGAAAAGCATTTAACATTTATGGCAATTTAGCTAGCTTGTAGTTGCTAGCTAATTTGTCCTATTTAGATTGCTAACTTGCTGTTGCTAGCTAATTTGTCCTAGGATATACACGTTGAGTTGTTATTTTACCTGAAATGCACAAGGTCCTCTACTCCGACAATTAATCCACACATAAAACGGTTAACTGAATCGTTTCTAGTCACCTCTCTTCCTTCCTGGCTTTTCTTCTTTGGACTTTATATGGCGATTGGCAACTAACTTTCATAATAAGGTCTATTACCACAACCGCTCAGTTCATCTTTCAATCACCCACATGGTTATAACCAATGAGGAGATGGCATGTGGCTATATGCTTCTAAAAGCCAATGAGAAGATGGGAGAGGCAGGACTTGCAGCACGTTCTGGGACACAAATAGAATCAACTTCTCTTTTAGCACCTGGCAACGCAGACGCTCGTTGGCAACGCTCGCTCACGCGAACCGACCGGTGTGGTCAGAATGTTAGAGCGTCCACCCACTCTGCTCAGAATGACAGAAATCACATTTAGGTTATGTGTAATGCATTTTAACAGAACATGCAACTCATGCATTGAAGCAGCCAATAAAACTTCATTTTTCAAACATTTGCCAAAATGCAATTCGCAGGAAAACACCATTCTAAACGGCGTGCCTGGGAAAACACCATTCTAAACAGCGTGCCTGGGGGGAAAAAACATTCTAAACGGCGTGCCTGGGAAAACACCATTCTAGTGCCTGGGAAAACACCATTCTAAACAGCGTGTCTGGGAAACCACCATTCTAGTGCCTGGGAAAACACCATTCTAAACAGCGTGCCTGGGAAAACACCATTCTAAACAGCGCGCCTGGGAAAACACCATTCTAAACAGCGCACCTGGGAAAACACCATTCTAAACAGTGAACCTGGGAAAACACCATTCTAAACAGTGTGCCTGGGAAAACACCATTCTAAACAGCGTGCCTGGGAAAACACCGTTCTAAACAGCGTGCCTGGGAAAACACCATTCTTAACAGCGTGCCTGGGAAAACACCATTCTAAACAGTGTGCCTGGGAAAACACCATTCTAAACAGCGTGCCTGGGAAAAAAACATTCTAAACARYGTGCCTGGGAAAACATAATTCTAAACAGTGCACCTGATAGCGATTCCATACAGTATGTGACACAGATGAAAATCTCTGTTAGAAACTTAAAAAGAAGGGGAATCTGAAGATGCAGCAACAAGCATGGGTTGCTAATATGACTAGGATTGTGCCTTTGGCTTCTGGACAACGAAAGAAAKTTGATATGAAAACCAATAGAACAGGAGAGAAATGGCATAGATGTGGGTCCAATAGGAAAGTAAATGGAAATACATTTGTCAAAGTTATATAATTACTCCTGTCTATACAGAAAGAAATAAAATCATTCAAAATACTTTACCAGAAAGCATGACTTAGCCACGGAGCTTGTAGGCCTATGCCGGCATGGCATTAGGCCTAGCTGATAATTGAGTAGGGCTTCAGTGAAAAGCATCTAAAATATGTGTGAAGACACTGTGTCTTGAGTATAATTTTAAATGTTGAGACAAGAAGGGCAAATGGTATGTGGAGAAGATAGGTGAGTCTTTCTCCAGAATTGTTCAGCTGTCTCCCACCAATTCTTGCACATTCATTGTTTCATTGTGTGAATTGTTTGCCCTTTGATTGTAGATTGTTGATCAATTCCATATTACAGATGTCACCAGTAATATATGTACCGTTAATCCCCGTCATTTGGTTACATACATTTCTGTTAATGCATGTAATAATTAATCCTTTACCGTTCTCATTCCTGGTGTGGAAACGTTGTTTGCAGAGTTCACAACCTGCTACACTTGTGAGAAACAAGTTTTGGTTCATTTCATAACCATCATTTATGAGATTTGTAAATGTTTTCATTATTTTGTTTGGAGTGCTCCATGTGAGCAATGAGCTTGTATCTGGTTTCGACGTCCGTATAATGTTGAGGAGTGCGCTTGCCTGAGCACGCATAGAAGTACCTGGCCCTCAGCGCGGAAATGTAGGAAATCGTTTTTTAACATCCATTGCAAATGATAATACAGTGCATTCAGTAAAGTATTCAGACCCCTTCCCTTTTTCCACATTTTGTTACATTACAGCCTTATTCTAAAATGTATGAAGTTGTTTAATCTACACACAATCTACACACAATACCCCATAATGACAGAGCAAAAACGTTTTTTTAGAAAAACCTTATTTACATACACTAATGTTCAATGAAATGTCCTTGTTTTTGAAAAAGAAATACTATTTTTTTGTCCATTAAAATAACATCAATTTGATCAGAAATACAGTGTAGACATTGTTAATGTTGTAAATTACTATTGTCGCTGGAAACGGCAGATTTTAATGGAATATCTACATAGGCGTACAGAGGCCCATTATCAGCAACCATCACTCCTGTGTTCCAATGGCACGTTGTGTTAGCTATTCCAATTTTATCATTTTAAAAGGTGAATTGATCATTAGAAAACCCTTTTGCAAAACTGTTGTTCTGTTTAAAGAAGCAATAAAACTGGCCTTCTTTAGACTAGTTGAGTATCTGGAGCATCAGCATTTGTGGATTTGATTACAGGCTCAAAATGGCCAGAAACAAAGACCTTTCTTCTGAAACTTGTCAGTCTATTCTTGTTCTGAGAAATGAAGTCTATTCCATGCAAGAAATTGCCAAGAAACTGAAGATCTCGTACAACGCTGTGTACTACTCCCTTCACAGAACAGCGTAAACTGGCTCTAACCAGAATAGAAAGAGGAGTGGGAGGCCCCGGTGCACAACTGAGCAAAAGGACAAGTACATTAGAGTGTCTAGTTTGAGAAACAGACGCCTCACAAGTCCTCAACTGGCAGCTTCATTAAATAGTACCTGCAAAACACCAGTCTCAATGTCAACAGTGAAGAGGCGACTCTGGGATGCTGTCCTTCTAGGCAGAGTTGCAAAGAAAAAGCCATATCTCAGACTGGCCAATAAAAAAAAAAGATTAACATGGGCATAAGAACACAGACACTGGACAGAGGAAGATTGGAAAAAAGTTTTATGGACAGACAAATCTAAGTTTGAGGTGTTCGGATCACAAAGAAGTACGTTCRTGAAACGCAGAAAAAATGAAAAGATGCTGGAGGAGTGCTTGACGCCTTCTGTCAAGCACTCAATGTCAAGCACTGTCAAGGCAATGTGATGGTCTGGGGGTGCTTTGGTGGTGGTAAAGTGTGAGATTTGTACAGGGTAAAGGGGATCTTGAAGAAGGAAGGCTGTCACTCCATTTTGCAATGCCATGCCATACCCTGTGGACAGCGATTAATTGGAGCCAATTTCATCCTACAGCAGGACAATGACCCAAAGCATAGCTCCGAGCTATGCAATAACTATTTAGGGAAGAAGCAGTCAGCTGGTATTCTGTCTATAATGGAGTTGCCAGCACGKATCTCTACCCTATTGATCTGTTGTGGGAGCAGCTTGACCATATGGTACGTAAGAAGTGCCCGTCAAGCCAATCCAACTTGTGGGAGGTGYTTCAKGAAGCATGRGGTGAAATCTCTTCAGATTACCTCAACAAATTGACAACTAGAATTCCAAAGGTCTGCAAGTGTGTAATTGCAGCAAATGGAGGAATCTTTGACAAAAGCAAAGTTTAAAGGACACAATTATTATTTCAATTAAAAATATATTTTTATAACCTTGTCAACGTCTTGACTATATTTCCTATTCATTTTGCAACTTATKTCATGTATGTTTTCATGGAAAACAAGGACATTTCTAAGTGACCCCAAACTTTTGAATGGTAGTGTAATATTCAGACCCTTTGCTATGAGACTCAAATTGAGCTCATGTGCATCCTGTTTCCATTGATCATCCTTGAGATGTTTCTACAACTTGATTGGAGTCCACCTGTCRTAAATTCAATTGATTGTACAGTACATGATCTGGAAAGGCACACGCCTGTCTATATAAGGTCCCACTGTTGACAGTGCATGTCAGAGCAAAAACCAAGCCATGAGATTGAAGGAATTGTCCGTAGAGTTCCGAGACAGGATTGTGTTGAGGCACAGATCTGGGGAAGGGTACCAAAACATTTCTGTAGCGTTGAAGGTCACCAAGATCACAGTGGCCTCCATCATTCTTAAATGGAAGATGTTTGGAACCACGAAGACTCTTCCTAGAGTTTATCCACCCGGCCAAACTGAGCAATTGGGGGAGAAGGGCCTTGGTCAGGGAGGTGACCAAGAACCCGATGGTCACTGACAGAGCCCTAGAGTTTCTCTGTGGAGATGGGATTACCTTCCAGAAGGACAACCATCTCTGCAGCACTCCACCAATCAGGCCTTTATGKTTTAGTGGYCAGACGGAAGCTACTCTTCAGTAAAAGGCACATGACAGCCCGCTTGGAGTTTGCCAAAAGTCATCTAAAGGACTCTCAGACCATGAGAAACAAGATTATTTGGTCTGAAGAAACCAAGATTGAACACTTTGGCCTGAATGCCAGGCATCACGTCTGGAGGAAACCTGGCACCATCCCTACGGTGAAGCATGGTGGTGGCAGCATTATGCTGTGGAGATGTTTTTCAGTGGCTGGGACTGGGAGACTAGTCAGGATCGAGTGAAAGATGAATGGAGCAAAGTATAGAGAGATCCTTGATGAGTGTGCTCAGGACCTCAGACTGGGGTGAAGGTTCACCTATCCAACAGGACAATTACCCTAAGCACACAGCCAAGACAACGCAGGAATGGCTTCGGGACAAGTCTCTAAATGTCCAGCCAGAGCCCGGACTTGAACCCGATCGAACATCTCTGGAGAGACCATCTCTGGACACTCCCCATCCAACATAACAGAGCTTGAGAGGATCTGCATAGAAGAATAGGAGAAACTCCACAAATACATTTACATTTACATTTAAGTCATTTAGCAGACGCTCTTATCCAGAGCGACTTACAAATTGGAAAGTTCATACATATTCATCCTGGTCCCCCGTGGGGAATGAACCCACAACCCTGGCGTTGCAAGCGCCATGCTCTACCAACTGAGCCACACGGCTCCGAAATACAGGTGTGCCAAGCTTGTAGCGTCATACCCAAAAAGACTCGAGGCTGTAATCGCTGCCACAGATGCTTCGACAAAGTACTGAGTAAAGGGTCTGAATACTTATGTAAATGTTATAATTCCGTTTTTTTTTATACATTTGCAAAATTGTGAAAAACCTGTTTTTGCTTTGTCATGTGCGGTATTGAGTGTAGATTGATGAGGGCAATTATTTTAAAATCCATTTTAGAATAAAGCTGTAACGTAACAAAATGTGGAAAATGTCAAGGGGTCTGAATACTTTCCGAATGCACTGTATATGAAAACTATAGTTCCTCACAGTAACCTATTTGAAAAATCTTTCCAACAATCTCCCTCTCGATAATCACCAATCCTCGGTGTGAAAGAGCAATGGAAGTGATAGGCCTACTGCTGCGTTGGCCTATAGGCTATGAGTTCCATGCGCTCATTTCTTTAGCCACCAATGGATTGCAGTGTATTTTTTATTTTTGTTATTTAACCTTTATTTATACAGGTTTTTATCATTGAGATAAAATCAATTTTTCAAGAGAGACCTGGTCCAACAGCAGCAGGGGGAACAAGGTTTCAGACAAAACAACCTACATACACTAACAAAACAGCGTCCAATGTGCCCAAATGGCAGAGGCTGGTGATCTCGCATTAGTTGATTTTCAACTTTTAGGTTTGTATAATTTTTATTCTGATTTTTATGATTAACCACATGGAAATGATTTTGAGAAACAAAAATGTTATTGAAATTAAACTATTCCACAAAAAATTTGCATATGAAAATATTAACTGTCACGCAGAACGGTAGAAATGGTATGATAAATTGTAGGCTAACCCAAACCTGAAACTCACGTGAAGCCTATGAAGTCTTTATAAAGTAATTTTCCTCCACGTTTCCATGGTCAGATTTAGCCTATAGGCTACATTGAAGCAAGTTAAGACATCGCATGCCTCATAAAATGAAATAAAACATACAGGTTTCGTACAATTAGGAATGYTTTTAAAATGCATACTGCCTCCAGCTCACATAGAGTACCACAKTATGAGTCATAATACCCATAAAACCTAGCGGCCAAACAGGGAAAGGGTTCCAATCGTTTTTCCACCATWCATTTTTCCCATWGGGGATTTTAGAAACRCTTMAAATAAGGGCTGTGTTTCGTGTAGGYTTACCCTGGMGTGACATTKTGATAACCAGGTAAATCTCTCTAGGACAAGGTGACTTTTATCAATATATTCGCATGTATTTACTTTCAGATTCAATCCAGTGAGATTTAAATGACAAGTGGATTGTGGGATAGGGAGACAATATTGGAAAACGCAAGGCTGAATATGCAGGCATCTATAAAAGAGAAAAATCAAATACAGTACAGTGGGAAAATATTTTACAGCGCTGAATAATGTGGCTAATACACCATAGGACTGAATAGCAAACAGCACCAGTGAACAGTGGCTCAGAGTAATGTTATATGTTGTAATGTAGTCTAGGTATGTGTACATGAATATCCCTCACACTGGGCTGTATTTAATGACAAGTTATAAGCCAGTGGCCTCCTTAAATGGTCTAAGGTTTGGTACCACCTCATTGCCCGGTGGAGAGGAGCTAGAGTTATGGCAGGGTCTCCTCCAGGGGCTGGTAGCTGTGTGAATGACGGTGGAGAKGTTGGCTACATCATCAGCCAGGGACAGGGTCAGCACTTCCTGGCCACAACGATAGGTCATTCATACAGCTACACCAAGGAGAGGGGTCACTGCCATTCTGTTATGTGTCTCCGAATATCCATTCCTGAAACTCACTCTCTCACACCTCATTGGATGTTACATTGTTCTATTGTAGGACCTGTACTCAATCAAACCACTGTATTGGCACAATGAGGTTAGAAATGCACTGAGGCCTAATACAAATCCCTCAGTCAGTCTGCTTCGGGCAGGCAGCTCCTATAACACAGTCAGTCTGCTTCTGTAATACACCAAGATGCTAACCTGTGGTAAATGAGTTGAGGCCAGTCGAGTCACTAATCTGAGTATGCAGTGACACTGATGTCCATTTGGGAGGTGACGTTGGGGAGCTACACCTAGCTAGGGGTAATTATTAGCATCAGGAGAGGATTTGGTATTCTGCTCGGTGCAGGCTGTGACATTGAGGCTCCCTGGCTTCCATTTCCATTAGTGTTGAGGCCTGCAGCGACAGAACCAACACTCCACTATGAGTGTGCTGTCTCAACGAGCAGCCATTTTAGTTCTGCTGCAGTCATGTACCTCTCCAACACAAAGCTGGTTGACTTTGGGAAAGCTGACGCCATGAGACTGTCATGGGGTCTTTTCACTACTCCACTCCCAGTCAGAGATGTAATTGTCCCATCTCCTTGTGTCCTCCATCTCGTGTAAAGACCCCAGGCTAAGAACCCAGACTGATGCAGGAGGGCTGGGCTGCTGCCTCCAGTGTGTGTCCCTCCCTGGTATTGATCAGTGGCGGTCCTCAGGCCCTCGGGTCACTCTGCTGCTCTTATCAGTGCACCGTAGTGATGGCTGATTGAGAGAGAGCGGTGGTAGTGAGGTAGGGGGAGTGGAGGCTGTAATCTAACAGGGACCTACAGAAGTGACAGATAAAGAAAGAGAGAAGGAGCGCTGGTGTAGGAGAAAGAAAAAATATTGGGGACAGTATTCTGTTGAGAATTAGACAAAGAATGTGAGGAGAGTGAAGGAGAATAAAAGTAAGACATGGTTTCTCCCTCCTCCTCTTTCCTCTTTTCTTGCTTCTGTGACCACCTCCCCTCATACTGTAGCCCCTGCTCGGTGGTGTGGATATGACTCTTGTGATGGATGGATGTGGTGGTCCTCCTGAATGCATGCATGTGAATAAATGGGTGCAATGTGCACTCGTTCTCTCTTTCCCTCCCTTCTTCCATCTTTAACTCTTTCTCCCATAGCTTTTCTCTCTCTTCAGCACACATGCACACACACAGCAGAACTGCACTGCACTCCAGACACCATTACTCCCGGCCACTGTGATTAATTACTTTTAACAAAGCAAACAGAGTCTTGCTTGTCCGGATCAATCTTTTCCCCATCACCGTGCCAGCCGCTGTCACCAGTAATTGCCCAACCCCGTGTAGTATGAAATGAGGGCTCCTGCTTCCTTCTCCCCCAGACCTGAGCTAGCTGTGGCCTCAATTTTCTACACTTGTGCCCCTGCTCCCATGGCTCCTCGGTCCTCTCCCTCTCCAGCCCTCCTCAGACCCTCCACTATGACTGCCACTCTCCCTGGTCAAACAGCCAGCCAAGTCACTAGGGGCTCTGCCTCTGTAGGCCCAGAGCTGGCCAGACACCATCTCATCAGCTCCAGACTGTTCTCAGGTAATGCAGTCTTCTTTAGAGTAACACACACACACACGCACATACACACACACACAGCTCGGTGAGTCATAGCGTGGGTGCCAACAATCAATGGGGCTCAGAGGCCCCAGCTGGCTGTAGTAGTGGAATGTATTTATTTACTCATTTACAAATAGATGAATGATGTTTGATCAGCTTAGCAGAGCAACACAGATTAGTATTCATGGGACTGAGTGGTGTGGTGCACGTTTTGGCCGTGGATAACTTTGATGGTTAGAACTGTTGCCAAAGTTTCAATTAAGATGTTTTGTTATTTCTAATGCTTTAATCTGGCAGCAGGTGGGCAGGCAGGAAAAATGGCTCATCTTATTACTGATTATCAGGCCAACATTGCTCAATAAAGACGATATCAAGGCCAACGAAATGCATCTGACCTGGTTGCCAGGAGCCCAGTTTATGATGAATGATGATGGCCAAAGAACTTGCAGAGGATCATTTGGAAGTTAGTTAACACTAGAAACGCTGAAGCAGTCATTTTGACTCCTCATGAATTAACTTTTTTTAATATTCTGCACATTTTTGAAGTCATGCCTTTCTCCGTCCTTGACTTTTCCTAAATAAGTCTAAATAACACACTGCAGTTGTTTGAATCTTAATATCACAAACAGAACTGGAGTTATAACCAGTTTTATGAGGGCATAACATTTTTTTGCCCCTCCTTCTCCCGACAGTGGGGCCTGCTCCGCTCATTCTCCCAACAGTGGGCTGCTCGCTCATTCTCCCGACAGTGGGGCCTGCTCCGCTCATTCTCCAACAGTGGGGCCTGCGCCGCTCATTCTCCCGACAGTGGGGCTGCTCCGCTCATTCTCCCAACAGTGGGGCCTGCTCCGCTCATTCTCCCGACAGTGGGGGCCTGCTCCGCTCATTCTCCCGACAGTGGGGCCTGCTCCGCTCATTCTCCCGACAGTGGGGCCTGCTCCGCTCATTCTCCCGACAGTGGAATGTGGAATGAGTTGATAATCACCACGATAATTGCTTCGAAACTGAACCTGAACTCTACCGAAACTAATTTCACACATAACAACAGTTGAAATGAATGAAGTAAAGTATGATGGGTGAGTTGATGAGCGAGGGGAAGTGAACATGCATAGTTATGTAATCCCTAATTGTGAATGAAGAACAGGGTGGGCCATTCTATTGTGTTGATCTATTATAATTTCTAATCTCAAAGTGGTATGTACCTTATATCAGTCCACCAAATCCAAGCAGTCTTCTCAGTCTACTCTGGTCTACTTGGAGTAGACAGTGAGAGCGTGAGGAATTTACAATGGCAAGAAGCTCAAGACGAATGGATGCACATGCTGTGTTAGTGTCGCTACTAAATCTGAATGAAAATGACTCAGATGGCGGGGAAGAAATTAATCATGACATCTCTGATGATTATTCTTCTGAGCCTCAACCTGAATAACGTACACCTCCATGGCCTAAGTGCAGAACGGTGTGTACTGAGCAGCTGCCGGCGCCACTACCAAATTAAATGGTGAGACCGGAGAGAGAGGGACTGCACCAGGGACGGCACCGTTTAGATAGAACATGCCGGTGACAATGCTACAGGCCGATTATCAGCACAAAAATGTCATCAATGAGAGAGCAGGCCCTACATCTCAAGCAAAAAACTACGTCAGCAATGCACTCACCAGCTTTTGTTTATGTGACATGTACATGCTACAGCATTCAGGGACTGTACTGTGGCTAAGATGCACACGGAGCAAGGAGACACTGCYTGGGATCTGTCTGTTTATGAGCTGGAAGCATTCATTTCAATCCTCTACAGTATGTCCGTGGAGCATTCGGCGGAAATAGCGTGTACTGTATAATATACAGTAGATACAGTTGAAGTCTGAAGTTTACATACACTTAGGTTGGAGTCATTAAAACTCATTTTTCAACCACTCCACAAATTTCTTGTTAACAAACTATAGTTTTGGCAAGTCGGTTAGGACATCTACTTTGTGCATGACACAAGTCATTTTTCCAACAATTGTTTACAGACAGATTATTTCCCACTTATAATCACTGTATCACAATTCCAGTGGGTCAGAAGTTTACATACACTAAGCTGACTGTGCCTTTAAACAGCTTGGAAAATGCCAGAAAATAATGTCATGGCTTTAGAAGCTTCTGATAGGCTAATGACATCATTTGAGTCAATTGGAGGTGTACCTGTGGATGTATTTCAAGGCCTACCTTCAAACTCAGTGCCTCTTTGCTTGAATTCATGGGAAAATGAAAAGAAATCAGCCAAGACCTCCACAAGCTGGTTCATCCTTGGGTGCAATTTCCAAACCCCTGAAGGTAGCATTTTCATCTGTACAAACAATAATACTTATAAACACCATAGGACCACGCAGCCGTCATACTGCTAGGAAGGAAACGCGTTCTGTCTCCTAGAGATGAACGTGCTTTTGTGCGAAAAGTGCAAATCAATCCCAAAACAACAGCAAAGGACCTTGTGAAGATGTTGGAGGAAACTGGTACAAATGTATCTATATCCTCAGTAAAACGAGTCCTATACGACATAACCTGAAAGGTCGCTCAGCAAAGAAGAAGCCACGCTCCAAAACCGCCATAAAAAAGCCAGACTACGGTTTGCAACTGCACATGGGGACAAAGATGGTACTTTTTGGAGAAATGTCCTCTGGTCTGATGAAACAAAAATAGAACTGTTTGGCCAAAATGACCATATTTGAGGAAAAAGGGGGAAGCTTGCAAGCCAAAGAACACCATCCCAACCGTGAAGCATGGGGTGGCAGCATCATGTTGTGGGGTGCTTTGCTGCAGGAGCGACTGGTGCGTTTCACAAAATAGATGGCACCATGAGGAAAGAAAATGATGCGGATATATTGAAGCAACATCTCAAGACATCAGTCAGGAAGTTAAAGCTTGGTCGCAAATGGGTCTTCCAAATGACCCCAAGCATACTTCCAAAGTTGTGGCAAAATGACTTAAGGACAACAAAGTCAAGGTATTGGAGTGACCATCACAAAACCCTGACCTCAATCCTATAGAAAATTTGGTGGCAGAACTGAAAAAGTGTGTGCGGAGCAAGGAGGCCTACAAACCTGACTCAGTTACACCAGCTCTGTCAGGAGGAATGGGCCAAAAATCACCCAACTTATTGTGGGAAGCTTGTGGAAGGCTACCCGACATGTTTGACCCAAGTTAAACAATTTAAAGGCAATGCTACCAAATACTAATTGAGTGTATGTAAACTTCTGACCCACTGGGAATGTGATGGAAGAAATAAAAGCTGAAATAAATCATATATCAATAATATGATATCAATAATCTCAATATCAATAATCTCTCTACTATTATTCTGACATTTCACATTCTTAAAATAAAGTGGTGATCCTAACTGACCTAAGACAGGGAATTGTTATTTGGATTAAATGTCATCAATTGTGATAAACTGAGTTTAAATGTATTTGGCTAAGGTGTATGTAAATGTCCGTCTTCAACTGTATACTGTATAATATACTGGTAAGATTCTGGTCTGACATGTATGGATTATTTTCCTTGGAGAAACCATGTCATGGGATCACTTCAAAGAGAACATGCTTTACCTCCATTTTGATGACAAAGAAATAGGCAAATTCACCATGTATAAATAATGTACTATTTATGACTGCTTTCATATCAACACTATTCATTATAATGCCATTATTACATTTGTGATAATTTTCACTATTTATCAAGCACACTTCCAACACATACACTTTCWRTTTCATATTTGTATCAAAGGCACTCCACGAATAAAATTGATTGAATTGTAGTGTTTTAGCCTACAGTAACATAAACTAATGAAAATGCTATTGTGTTTTTTGAAATAAAATAAGACATTTATTCTAATCTTACCTTAGACCTTCATAAACACAACCAAATGATTATTTTTGCAATAACACATGTGAAATGTATTCATTACACTGTTAGAATGTTGCAGTCAAAAGGACTGCTCATTAGCCTGAAGGGCGGGTCCCTGGAGGCCCAGTGGTTTTCGTGTTAATGGGGTAAGGATGTATAGGTGTGTTATCAGTGCTATTGCTGTTTATCATTGATATCATTCACACTGGTTCACCCATAATCTTCATTTTCCTGCTTGTGATATTTTCCCCCGGTCTGTCGGTCGGTCCTGGGCCAGTCATGTGCTGGAACATGTAATATATATGATAATTAGTGGAGCCAGTCTGCTTGGGACTCGTCACACAATTAAATTGGTGCGGTATGGAGTTCATATTGCAGCGTGACCGATGGGGAATTAGCCAGTCTATATATAAACCCAGCCGCATGTGTTGGGAATTAAAGTGCATTTATCTGGTAATCGCCGGGGAGATCTCCGCATGCACAACCATGCTACAGCGACCATGCAGCCACCGCAACCAGGATCACAGATCCAGCTAGAGCACACTGCTGCTCTGCTCTGGGAGTGACGTGAAGGAGAATCAGGTCACACTATATAGCCTTCTGATACAACAGCTGTGAGRCTATACAGGGGATATCAGCCTCTAGTTAGAGCCTCCTCTCTCTTTACCTCTTTACCTCTTGACCGTTATCTCTCTCACCCTGTAACTCTGTCTTTCCATCACCCTCTTCTTCTCTCCTCTTTTAACCTCCACATGTACCTCTAACCTCGTGTCTCCCATACTCTGCCCTCTCCTTTCCCCAGCCACCCCAGTCTATCCAGCCTCTTTAAGTCTTACGTGTGATTTGGCCTGCCTTTTACTCAATCATGTATGATTCCTTGCTAGCAGAATCAAAATCAGCCGGGCTCCACCATGCTTTTCATTAGAGCATTCCAGTAGGGAAGGCTGTAAATGAAGTGTTGTGGGTGAGTCTGCCTGGAGAAGAAGCCACACTGCCAGGCAGGCAGGCAGGCAACCACTGCTGCTGATTCCCTTGTGTGACGCAGAAACTCCCCATAAGGCCGGCAGCGCCAATCTCAGAATACTCTAATGAGCCTAGCCCAAGTTATGGCCAGTCGGGGAACTCTGCCCACTGTGTTAAACAGTGTGAGCGAGGGAATGACTTGTTGGACTTTACAGTGCCTTCGGAAAGTATTCAGACCCCTTGACTTTTTCCACATTTTGTTATGTTACAGCTTTATTAAAAATGAATTAAATTGTTTTTCCCCCCCTCATCAATCTAGATACAATACCCCATAATGATGGAGCAAAAAATGTTTTTTAGACATTTTTGCAAATTTATTACAAATTTAAAAAACGGATACATCACATTTACATAAGCATTCAGACCCTTTACTCAGTACTTTATTGTAACATCTGCGGCAGTGATTACAGCCTCAAATCTTCTTGGTATGACGTTACAAGTTTGGCACACCTGTATTTGGGGAGCTTCTCCCATTCTTCTCTGCAGATCCTCTTAAACTCTRTCAGGTTGGATGRGGAGCGTYGCTGCACAGCTACTTTCAGGCCTCTGCAGAGATGTTCGATCGGGTTCAAGTCCGGGCTCTGGCTGGGCCACTCAAGGACATTCAGAAACTTGTTCTGAAGCCACTCCTGCGTTGTCTTGGCTGTGTGCTTAGGGGTGTTGTCCTGTTGGAAGGTGAACCTTCGCCCCCAGTCTGAGGTCCTGAGTGCGCTGGAGCAGGTTCAATTCCAAACATGCATATCATCCCAGACTCAGAAACATTACATGCACGGAAAATGTAGTTGCATTATAGTTAATCATTAGTCAGACTAGAATTGTCAGTGTCTCACAGCTTGTAAATCCAGTCTGAAAAGCCATTCTATTGTGCAACTGCAGTAGATGTTCAACTGGTTCCGTATCAGTTTGCTTCTATAATGTGACTTAGGGAGGAGCCGTGAGTTAAGCCTGTGAAGCGGCATCTATAAGCTGATAGGATGGGAGAAGTGTTACGTTCTCTCCAGGTGTTAAGAGAGGGTCACTAATACCCATCCTAATGGGTAGTGGAAACGCCTGGCTTCCCATCTTGAGAACATGAGTCTCTCACTCAGTGTTTACTAAGAGGTGGCTATTTTTCAGCCATGCTTCAGTTGACTGTCAAAGCCAATTAAGGCACTCCAAATGAAGATGGAGGATGTGGAGCCTGAGGCCAGGCGAGAAAAGAGGAGAGCAGCACCAGGGCCAGACTAGGGACCAGAGACTCTCAGCTCCACCACTAGGATTTACCAATACATGAGGAGCACACATGACATAATGGCTCATAATATCTGCACATTATCATTACATTTATTATTATAATTTAGATTTTTTGTAACTTTTATTTAATCAAGGGGCGACTCATGAGACCAGGGTCTCATTTTCAGTGGTTCCCTGAGGACAACAAATTCAACATGAACATTACAATAAAAGTAAAAACTACAATTTCAGCACCACGATACATTTTTACATTTAATTGTATTTATTTGCAATTGGGCACCCGTGTGGCACAGCTGTCAAAGGCATTGCATCTCAGTGCTAGATGCGTCACTACAGACCCTGGCTCGATTCCAGGCTGTATCACAACCGGACGTGATTGGGAGTCCCATAGGGCGGTGAACAATTGGCCCAGCGTCGTTAGGGATTTGGCCGGGGTAGGCCGTCATTGTAAATAATAATTAATTCTTAACTGACTTGCCTAATTAAATAAAGGTAAAATAAAATTAAAATAAATACACATTTATTTACAGTTATCAGTTCTGCACTGGTGGTTTTTGCACAATTTTTCCAAGAGCCTTTTTCAACAGTTCAGAAGAGCACTTCTGCTGCTGCCTGTGTTTCTATGCTCTTTTTCATGTTCACCATCTGGGCTTGATTGATTAAAGCTCCTTTAAGTAATTAATGCAATGCATGCTTTAATTGAGAGTAGGCCCCTGTGGGTATGTGTATAATGCTCAGGCAGCAGAGGCATAAGAGAGAGCAGAGCCAAGGATGTGTTTTAGAGCACCATAAAATCCTGTTTAGCACCCTGACCCTCTCAGTCTCTCAGCCTCATGGCARWRCACTCTTAGAAAAAAAGGTGCTATCTACAACCGAAAATGGTTCTTTGGCTGTCCCCGTAGGAGAACCCTTTGAATAACTCTTTTTGGTTCTAGGTAGAACCCTTTTTGGGGTCCGTGTAGAACCAAAAAGGGTTCTACCTGGAACCAAAAGTGTTCTCCTATGTGGACAGCCRAAGAACCCTTTTTTCTAAGAGTGTATACTCTTGAGATKCTTGCATACAGTATGCCATCCCGCTACTACACTTCTTAAGGTATGATGTTTGTGTAGTAGTTTGAGAAAATGTTATGGTCGTGTGTGACATGGTTTTATAGCATTGGAACTCTGACACTGATGGGTTATTTCCAGTAAATATGTTTTTACTAATATCTTCCATCTGTCTTATTGCTGTGCCTCTAGTAACAATAGAACTCTGTTATTGTGGTTGACTTCCTGGCAGGCAGGAGTATGGTACATTCTGTCCTCTATTACACACTATAGGACACACTATAGAATCCACTATAGGATCCACTATAGGACACACTATAGGACACACTATAGGATCCACTATAGGACACACTATAGGATCCACTTATAGACACACTATAGGATCCCTACTAGAGATCCATATAGGAACACTAATAGGACACACTAATAAGGACACACTATAGGAGCCACTATAGGATACACTATAAGGATCCACTATAGGATCACTATAGGACACACTATAAGGATCCACTATAGGACACACTATAGAATCCACTATAGGATACACCTAAGGACACACTATAGACACACTATAGGATCCACTATGGAACCAACATAGAATAGGACACACTATAGGACACACTATAGGATCCACTATAGGACACTAATAGGACACACTATAGGATCCACTATAGGACACACTATAGGACACACTATAGGACACACTATAAGGTACACACTATAGGATCCACTATAGGAACACACTATAGGAACACACTATAGGACCACTATAGGATCCACATAATAGGATCCCACTATAGGACACACTATAGGATCCACTATAGGACAACACTATAGGGATCCACTATAGGACACACTATAGGATCCACTATAGGAACACACTATAGGATTCCACTATAGGACACACTATAGGATCCACTATAGTAGGACACACTATAGGATCACTATAGGACACACTATAGGATCCACTATAGGACACCACTATAGAGGATCCACTATAGGACACACTATAGGATCCACTATAGGATCACACTATAGGATCCACTATAGGACACACTATAGGAATCCACTATAGGACACACTATAGACACACTATAGATCCACTATAGCACACTATAGGACACCTATAGGATCCACTATAGGACACACTATAGGATCCATATAGGAACACTATAGGTCCCACTATAGGACACACTATAGGACACACTATAGGATCCACTATAGGACACACATAGGACACAACTATAGGATCCACTATAGATCACCTATAGGACACACATAGGAACACTATAGGATCCACTATAGGACACACTATAGGATCACTATAGGCACACTATAGGATCCACTATAGGACATACTATAGGACACATATAGGATCCACTATAGAACACACTATAGGATCCACTATAGGACACACTATAGGACACACTATAGGATCCCTATAGGACACAACATAGAATCGGACACACTATAGGACACACTATAGGATCCACTATAGGACACACTATAGGACACACTATAGGATCACACTATAGGACACACTATAGGACACCACTATAGGACCACTATAGTATCCACTATAGGACATCACTATAGGATCCACTATAGGACACACTATAGGACACACTATGGAATCCACTATAGGATCCACTATAGGACACACTATAAAGGATCCAACTATAGGACACACTATAGGATCACTATAGGATCCACTATAGACACACTATAGGACACACTATAGGACACACTATAGGACACACTATAGGATCACTATAGGCACACTATAGGATCCACTATAGGATCCACTATAGGACACACTATAGGATCCAATAGGACACACTATAGGATCCCACTATAGGACACACTATAGGACACACTATAGGACACACTATAGGACACACTATAGGACAACACTATAGGATCCACTATAGGACACACTATAGGATCCACTATAGGACACACTATAGGATCCACTATAGGATCCACTATAGGACACACTATAGGACACACTATAGGACACACTATAGGAAAACACTATAGTATCCCACTATAGGACACACTATAGGATCCACTATAGGATCCACTATAGGACACACTATAGGATCCACTATAGGACACACTATAGATCCCCTATAGACACACTATAGGACAACTATAGGATCCACTATAGGACACACTATAGGATCACACTATAGGATCCACTATAGGACACACTATAGGACACACTATAGGACACACTATAGGATCCACTATAGGACACATTATAGGATCCACTATAGGACACACTATAGGACACACTATAGGATCCACTATAGGACACCCTATAGGATCCACTATAGAACCACTATAGGACACACTATAGGACCACACTATAGGATCCACTATAGGACACACTATAGGATCCACTATAGGATCCCTAGACACACTATAGGATCACTATAGACACCTATAGGATCCACTATAGGACACACTATAGGATCCACTATAGGACACACTATAGGACACACTATAGGACACACTATAGGACACACTATAGGATCCACTATAGGACACACTATAGGACACACAATAGTATCCACTATAGGACACACTATAGGACCACTATAGGACACTATAGACACACTATAGACACACTATAGGACACACTATAGGATCCACTATAGGACACACTATAGGAACACACTATAGGACACACTATAGGACACACTATAGGATCCACTATAGAACACACTATAGCACACTATGACACACTATAGGATCACTATAGGACACACTATAGACACACTATAGATCCACTATAGGAACACTATAGGATCACTATAGGCACACTATAGGACACTCATAGGATCCACTATAGGACCACTATAGGACCACACTATAGGACACACCATAGACCCAGGAACCACCATAGGACACACTATAGGAACCACCATAGACACACTATAGACACATCATAGGACCCAGGAACCACCATAGGACACACTATAGAACCACCATAGGACACACTATAGACACATATAGGACCCAGGAACACCATAGGACCCCACATAAGTGACAACATGTTGCTGCAGGACCCCGCTGCTCGCCACCATTTTGCTGTCTCTTCTGCTTGTGATAAACGAGCGATATCAGTTTTTTCCCTTCTGTTTCACTTTCCCTGTCACGTTGAATGTACACGCTGTGACACTTCCTCGATCACAAGGCTTGACCTTCTCTATTGAAGAATCTCTTTGTCTTTTGATCATTGTTTTTAGGAAGCGTTAAAACTCGCCCCCCTTCCCCCGGCCAGATAATGGGCGACATGGTGAATACAGAGTGCTCAGCATTGATTCCACCTACCTGACGCTGACCTTTTACGATCTCAAGTCCTACGCCTCGCAGCGGTTAGATGGGAGCCTCAGTCTAATCGATGGCCCACTGCCATGTGAGAGTATCTAGTCTACTACCATGGCTCTCTCTCTCTTCCTGATGTGTCTAGTGTCTAGTCTACCCTGGCTTCTACCTGGAAGCCACTGCAGCATTTCTGCTATGAGACACGCTGCCGAAGGAGCCTGAATAATTAAAACATTTACCCTTTAATAGCCATCACTGAAAAGACTGATCAGTTTAATTTGCTCTCGTTAAACCCATCTCATCTAATGGGCTAATTAAGGGCTTTGGTTGAAACACCAATCACAAGTCTACAGCTCCCTGAGGGACGAATTCATCAATGCGTCATAAATATTTTATTGTGTCAACCTACGTGCAGATTGTATGGCGCCTTGCGTTACTGTTTAACATGCATCATTGATGTTGCTCACGGAGCCAGTCAGCCAGTACAGAACATGAAATCACTGCAGCCTTGACCCGTAGTGCACCTCAAGGTCTCGTCCCCTTCTCCATTCATTACTGGAGACAAAGACCGCAGAGAAGCAGTATTAATGCATACACAGCGTTAGTAGTACACCCTAGCCTTGACTCCTTTGGTTGTGTCTCCTCTCGCTCACTCTCTCTTTGAGCGTGAATGCATTTACTTGTCTGTGTTGCTTTACTGAGTGAACACACATTTGATCAATTAAGGTCAGCGTCTGTACTGATCCTGTGTTGTGTCTTATTAGATTGGAGAGCTGGTAATGGACGGGCAGCTGTGTCATGGCTGTGTCCCTGTGACCCTCTGGGCTGGAGGTCCCTGTCCGCCCCGGGCCAGGCCCAGGGGTGTAATCTCTCCCCCCTCAGACAACTGATGGCTCACATCTGACCTCCCTTGTCTTGGGGGGGGAAAGACTGGCTTCAACCGGAGGGGAGGCAGAGAGAGAGGAGGACAGACTGTTCTCAAACCATGTGTGAGTGTGTGTGCGCATGCGCATACACACCCTCTGAGCTTTAGCAATATTTTTAATTAAGTGCAGGTACTGTGGTGCCTGTAGCTGTCAGCTTGTCAGACTGCGGGGAGCCCAAAGCACCAATCATTCCATTTGTCTTCTCCACTGTTCTCCCAGCTAATTTGTCATGGGCAACAGTTATCCCTGGATATTAAATTAAGTATTTGACATTTTGTGTATCCTGTGGCAGAGATCTGAAGGGGATGGCAGCAGCCCTGTCTGAAGCCCTGGTAGACATTTCTGGGTCATATTGGAAACCAGACAACGGCAACTATCAGTTTAAAGAGCCAAGATACAGAAAGAAAGGCAGCAATCTCTTTGTTCAGACCTGAACCATTAGTGCTAATCTGTGTTGCACCATCTCAGCTGGTGTCAGGGCTGTTCAGGTGGAGGGGCTGGAGGAGGGGGGCCCAATTTAATGTTTGATGGTAACGGGTGTGTGGTATGTCTGCTGCTAGCATTGTCATGGGAGTTAGTTGTTTGTGTGTGTGTGTGTGTGTTGTGTGTGTGTGTGTGTGTGTTGTGTGTGTGTGTGTGTGTGTGTGTGTGTGTGTGTGTGTGTGTGTGTGTTTGTGTGTGTGTGTGTGTGTGTGTGTGTGTGTGTGTGTGTGTATGTGTGTGTGTGTGTGTGTGCGGGTGTGGGTGTGTGTGTGCGTGCGTGTGCGTGTGTTTATAATGAAGCCTGCTGTCACTGTTTGATGGTCTGATTTGGGTTCCATTATAGTGCTGGCAGGGGTTGTGTTCAGAGACACCACACTGGTACCAACTGCCCTGTGGGCTATCACAAACCATCTGCACCAGCCTCCCTCTGGCCACACACACAACACACACACAGCACACACACACAACACACACACAGCACACACACAACACACACACAGCACACACACAGCACACACACAGCATCAACACAGTGGGGGGAGTGGCGCTGTCTGTCTAAACGGAGCTTGTGTTGCCCTTTTATTGATTTCCTCATTTGAAGCATCTCTATTATGGCTGATATCACCAATCTCTGCCAAGTGAGCGTCACAAGGCTTCTGCTCATTGGAACGCAGCTGGAGCTGAGAGTTAAAAAACTGACTGACTCCTCTTCTGTTGGACACATTCATTGTTTGTTGAAACACATTTGCTGTTGATTGCAGGTAGCCTAGCGGTTAAGAGYGTTGGGTCAGTAACTGAAAGGTTGCTTGTTCAAATCCCTGGGCTGACTATTTGAAAAATCTGTTGATGTACCCTTGAGCAAGTCACTTCACCCTAGTTGCTCTTGTAAGTTGCTCYGGAGAAGAGCAGCTGCTGAAATGTAATTTTTGGGTAGCCTTTGAAGGGAATTTGTTTTCTTTTGGAGTGATAGCATAGATCAGGCTCCAGAATTAGAATGAGAGTGTCTAATGAAACTATTGATAATGCCATTTGTCTGTGCACAGTGCTGGACTCATGATGCATTCCAATACCACACCTGTATTTATCTGGCTAGCTTCTCCCATACTGACCTCCCTGCAGTGCAATACAACCCTACACTATTACTTCCTATAGCMCTCCCTCTGTGTGTGTGAGAGACAGAGGGTGAGAGGGAGAGAGAGGGAGCGAGAACTGAGATAAGGAATGAGTTTGATATGGAGTGTGGTGTATKTCTGTGCTGTGTGTCTGGGTGTGCATTTGTCTGTGAGAACGCATGTTGGCATGTATCGATAGGGCTGAACCGGTAGGAATGAAGCTGAAAGTGGGCTACTTTTGAAGGTGAAATKAAACCAGCAACTTGTGTGCCACTATGAGTAAGTCTGTTGATGGAAAGATGTGTTGAGGATGTTGAGTGTCTGTGTATGGCTGTATGTCAACTATGTAGTGATGACACAACGTGAGTGAGTGCATCTACCTCCTGAARTAGTACTGGTGGTAGAGCTTACATTTTGAGGGAGACTACTGTGAGATGTTGAATAAGATTAGCTAGCACACAATCACACTGGTAAATGAATAGGGGCTCAGTGAACCCCTGGGGGGCTGGTCAAAGGGGCAGACTAACTGGGGAGGGCGCAAGGACAGATGCACAGGGTATTGGGACCTGAATCTGCTAATAAAGAGTGCTTTAACAGTTGGTTCCACACACACACACACACACACACACACACACACACACACACACACACACACACACACACACACACACATCCTGTTATCCTGTAAACGTCCTGTAAAACCACACCAACTAGGGACCCTAGTGTGTGTGTGTGTGTGTGTGTGTGTGCGTGCGTGCATGTGTGACTGTAACACGATCTACCAGTATGTATACTGTATATCTTTTTTTTGCATCATCTTTGCACCTCTCTTCCTCTTAAGCATAAAAATATGAATATTTAAAAGTTCTTCAAACAAGCAGTCATGAAATATTAAAATGTTAAAGAAAAGCTTTTGTCACAGCTCGGCTCTCTTCTCATTCTGTCTCTTCATTTTTTTCTCTCACTCTCTCTCACACCCACCCACACACACTAACGCACGCACGCACGCAAGCCTGCACGCACGCACGCACGCACGCACGCACGCACGCACGCACGCACGCACACACACACACACACACACACACACACAGAAACCACCCTAGGGTAAGAACAACAAGCCTTCCTAGTCGATCCACAGTTATTCTGTGGCATCAGCACATTGTAGCTGAAAACAGAGGAGGCAGGAAGGAAGGTTCAATAATTTAGCTGCTTTTATTTTCAGACTAAACAGAGGTTGAGAAACGTTGGTTGTCATGTCTTACAAGATGCCCAGCGTTAGTCAGGTTAGAAGCTGTATTGTAGTTAAAGTGTCTTTGGGAACAGTGGCRTTTATCCTCCATTTGGCCTTTCTCTCTATGTGGAGAAAGCAAGGCGAGGCAGTAAGGTGATTAAACACGCCGCTCTGCCTTTCCTTTGTGACTGTGTAATATGTTTGAAAGGCAGAGTTAATCTGTGGAGCCTCTCTGATGCTTCCTTCTCCTCTTCAATTCTCTCCTCTCCTCTCTGAGAGCTGGAGGCTGTGCTAATCGCTTGAGCGGCAGCTCTAAGTGGCTGCTGATGTGTTTTCAGGTTAGATCCCGTTAAGTGTGAATAGAAACGTCTAGTAATGGTAATTGATCTCTCCCCACTGGGCACACACTGGTTGAATCAACGTTGTTCTCACGTCATTCCCAACGTGGAATAGATGTTGAATTGACGTCTGTGCCCAGTTTTTCTCCTTATTCCACTGGCATTACCGACCTGTGTAGCACCGATGTGCAGCTTCCCGCCCTCACACACTACACACACTACACACATACACACACTACACACATACACACACTACACACACTACACACACTACACACACTACACACATACACACACACACACACACTACACACATACACCACACACACACACACTACCACACCACACAACACATACACACAACAACACACCACACACACTACACACTACACACACACACACAATACACACACACACAACACACACTACACACATACACACACTACAACACACACTACATACACACTACACACTACTACACACCACTACACACACACTACACACAACTACACCACACATACCCAACACTACACCACCAATACACACATACAACACACTTCACACACAACACTAACACACACACACACCACACATACACACACTACACACACACACACATACACACACTACACACCACACACAACATCACACTACACACTACACACATCACACTACACACACTACACCCACACTACACAACATACACACACCACTACACAATACACACAAACTACACACACTACACACATACACACACACATACACTACACACATACACACAACACACACACTACACACACACCACATCACCACATACACACACTACACACATACCACACTACACACATACACACACTACACACAACTACACAAACACACACTACCACAACTACACACACTACTACACCTACACACATAACACACACACACACACATACACCACACCTACACACATACACACAACTAACACCACTACACACACTCACACTACATACACACACTACACACCTAACACACAATACACACACTACACACCATACACACCACTACACACATACCACACCACTACAACACATACACACCACTACACAATACACACACATACACAACACACACACACTACACACACTAACACACATACACACACACTACACAATCCACACACACATATACACACACTACACACATACACACACACACTACACTACACACATACCACCCACAACACACCCAACACAACTAAGAACGTAGCTGCCGAGTGGGGTTGATATGAAACATTATGTGGTTGACATTTCTAAAACTAAATGTATTGTATTTGTTGAAGATATATGCCTGCTGATGATCCCAATTGAATTTGTCAATGACTAGGACGCATTGTAGCAAGTGAAAAACGAAACACTTCATCATGGTCAGAACACAATAGATATAATTGTTGTTAAGATGGGTAAGGGATTGCTGTTACAAGAAAAATGTTCAGAGTATGTAACATCTAGCACTCCTGAATCAGTGGTTTCACAATCGCGAACTGCTTGCCCATCACTACTATCACGATGTTTACCCTGTTCATGAACATGGTGCCAAGTCTGATGAGGATATATGGAAGCTGTTACCAGGTTTACCCGGTTCATGTGGTACTAGTGATGGCATAGAATGAAAGCTAGTTTTACCAGGTCCCTGTTCGGGACTGGTGGTGGTATAATGGAAGTGTTTTCACCAAGGTCTTGCCCTGTTTAGTAGACTTGTGTGTAGATGGAAGCTGTTTACCAGGTTTACCACTGTTCAGTGGACTGGTTGTGGTAGATGAAAGGCTGAGGTTCTAACCTACCCTGCGTCTCTTACCACTTGAAGTTATCATGTCCAGTTAGATCTGGTTGCTATCCGCTAGGATGGAAGCAGCTTTACCACGTGCGACTGCACATTATCCTACGGAGTACTGGTCCAGTTAGTTTCATTGCGATGGTTCGATCCCTGGGTCCTATCACATCTTGTAGTGAGGAGTAGGAAGTATCTCCTGGTTATATGTGTTATACAATGACCCACCACTGAGTATCGTTACTTCACACTTAGAGTACTGTGTTCGCTTTCTTATAACTAGTCTACGAATTCTCCCTCGGCTATCACCACTTAGATCCTGTCCAGTTATATGGTCAATCCCTCCGGAGTCCTGTCAACACTTAGAGTACTGCGTCCATTTATAATGACTTCCAATCCCCTGGTCCCTATCACTTAGGCAAGTCTGTATATGGCATTCAGAAAAGGTCAGTAAGGCGGCTGTCCCGATACATGTATTGCTTATGATGTAGGTCTCCCTCTGCTATCCCCTTCAGCCGGCTGACCACACCATTCTTGGCTCCGGTCATCACAGCAACTCCATCTGTTCCCAGACGACCAACTTGCTCCCACACTGATCACCCACTCCCCTCCATGATGGCACTGATGGCTTGCTGTGTGCCACGTCTGCCTTCTCCACCGACTTGATGCCAACAAAACTTCGACTCGATCTTCCCTGTTTGTTGACAGAATCTGACAATAAACTAACTCTTCTCTCTTTCACAGAACTGTCTGTGACCATTCCTGACCATGATGAGAGAAATGTTGTGTTGTTCAGATTCTCTCTGAGTGTTGTTCTCTCCACACTGCAATATGGTGATAAACTCTTTGGCCTGCTTCTT
>NC_036855.1:23121215-23165762 GCF_002910315.2 Salvelinus sp. IW2-2015 | reverse complement strand
ATATGTTTTGAAGGCAAGTTAATCTGTGGAGGCCTCTTCTGATGCTTCCTTCTCCTCTTCAATTCTCTCCTCTCCTCTCTGAGAGCTGGAGGCTGTGCTAATCGCTTGAGCGGCAGCTCTAAGTGGCTGCTGATGTGTTTTCAGGTTAGATCCCGTTAAGTTGAATGAAACGTCTAGTAATTGTAATTGATCTCTCCCCACTGGGCACACACTGGTTGAATCAACGTTGTTCTCACGTTCATTCCCAACGTGGAATAGATGTTGAATTGACGTCTGTGCCCAGTTTTTCTCCTTATTCCACTGGCATTACCGACCTGTGTAGCACCGATGTGCATTCCCGCCCTTCACAACACACACACACTAACACACATACACACCACTACACATCCACTACACACACTCTACACTACACACACACTACACACCACTACACACACTACACACACTCTACACACACTACACTACTACACACTACACACACTAACACAACCACACTTCACACTACACTACACACACTACAACACACTACACACACTAACACACACATACACACACATTTACACACACTCACAACACATTCACACACACTACACACACACACACACATCACACACTACACACATACCACACACTCTACACACACACTACACACACTCACACACACTCACACACACACACACTACACACACTACACACATACACACACTTACACACACTACACACAACACTACACACACTACACACACTACACACACACACATACACACTACACACATACACACACTACACACTACACACATACACACTACACACACTACACACTACACACACAGTTACACACATTACACACATAACACTACACACTCACACTACACACACTACGCACACTCACAACACATACACACACACACACTACACACACTACCACTACACACACATACACACACACACTACACACTACACTACACACATCACACACACTAACACACACACCACTACACACACTACACACACATACACACACACTACACACAATACACACACTACACACATCACACACACACTACATTACACATTACACAATACACACATACACACATACTAACACATACACACCCACACACTAAGAACGGTGTCTGAGTGTGGTTGATATGAACATATTGGTGTTGAACATTTCTAAAACTAAATGTATTGTATTTGGTTGAAGATATATGCCTGCTGATGATCCCCAATTGAATTTGTCAATGACTAGAACGCATGTAGAGCAAGTGAAAAAAACAAACTACTTCATCATGGTCAGAACACATATATATTATTGTTGTTAGAATGGGTAAGGGAATTGCTGTTACAAGAAAATGTTCAGAGTATGTAACATCTAGCACTCTGAATCAGGTGTTTCAATCCCTGCTCCCATCACACTTAAGATACTGTCCAGTTATATGGTCAATCCCTGGTCCTATCACACTTAGAGTACTCTCCGGATATATGGTAATCACTGGTCTATCACACTTAGAGTACTGTTCGGTTATATGGTCAATCCTGGTCCTATCACACTTAGATACTGTTCGGTTATATGGTCAATACTGTTCTATCACACTTAGAGTACTGTTCGGTTTATATGGTCAATCCCTGGTCCTATCACACTTAGAGTACTGTCCGGTTTATATGGTCAATCCCTGGTCCTATCACACTTAGAGTACTGTCCAGTTATATGGTTCATCCCTGGTCCTATCACACTTAGAGTACTGTCCAGTTATATGGTCAATCCCTGGTCCTATCACACTTAGAGTACTGTCCGTTATATGGTCAATCCTGGTACTATCACACTTAGAGTACTGTCCAGTTATATGGTCAATCCCTGGTACTATCACACTTAGAGTACTGTCCGGTTATATGGTCAATCCCTGTCTTTATCACACTTAGGTTACTGTTCCGGTTATATTGTCAATCCCTGGTTCTATCACACTTAGGTTACTGTCCGGTTATATGGTCAATCCCTGGTTCTATCACACTTAGGTTACTGTCCGTTATATGGTCAATCCCTGGTTCTATCACACTTAGGTTACTGTCCGGTTATATGGTCATCTGCATCAAAGAAAGATATAAAAAAGCTCCAAATGCTCAAAACAGGGCTGCCAGATTAGCTTTTCATTGCTCTATCTGTATGAATATTATTAAAATGCATCAGAATCTCTCATGGCTTCACGTTGAAAGCAAATTACTATCCAGTCTTTTGATTTTCTTTAAGAATGTTATATTTTTCCAAAAACCACAGTATTTTTCAGGCCAGTTAGTACATACTAGCAACATGCATAACCACCAAACCAGACAGACAAATTCAGGGCATCTAAACAAGCCAAGGACAAATCGCCTTAAATCTACAGTTTTATATAGAGCCATAGCTGAATGGAACTCTTTACCAATCCATATTCTTCAGGCAAAAAGTAAATCGACTTTCAGGAAAAAACGAAAAGAACATCTAATATGACAGACCGTATGACTGGACAGCAAATAGAAAACATCAACTGAATGTTAAATGGGTTTCCTGTCAGGTATTTTAATTGTCTACTTTTAACTGTATGTAACGTCTTCATTTGTAATTGTTTGTAATGTCTTATTAATTGGTGGACCCCAGGAAGATTAGCTAACGTTACGGCGTTACAGCTAATGGAGACACTACACACATACACACCACACACACCCACAACACTACACACATACACACCACACACACCCACACACTACACACATACACCACCACCCACACCCACACACTACAACACATACACACCACACACCACACACACACACACACACACCACACACACACACACACACACACACACACACACACACACACACAACACACACACACACACACACCACCACACATACACACACACACATACACACCACCACACACCCACACACTACACACATACCACACCACACACACATACCACCACACACACACACACACACACCACACACACACACACACACACCACACACACACACACACACACACACACACACACACACCACACCACACACACACACAACACACATACCACACCCAACACACACCACAACACATACACACCATACACACCACACAAACCACACACTACACACAACATCACCACACACAATACAACACCCACACACACATACACACCCACACACTACACACATACACACCACACACACCCACACACTACACACATACACACCACACACACATACACACCACACACACATACACACCACACACACCCACACACATACACACATACACACCACACAACCACCACACACACACACACACCCACACACAACACACACTCTACACCCATACAAACCACACACATACACACCACGCACACATACACAGCCCACACACCCACACACTACACACATACATACCACACACCACACACATACACACCCACACACTACACACATACACACCCACCACACTCACACACATACACACCACACACACACATACACTACCACACAACCACAACCTACACACCACACACCACCCGCACACTACACACATACATACCACACACATACACACCACACACACATACACACCTACAACACTACACACATACACACCATGCACACATACACAACCCACACACACACACATACACACCACCCACAACCCACACACTACGCACACAATTACATACCACACACATACACACACACACACATTACACACTACACACATACACACATACACACACATAACACACACACACACCACACAACACACCCACACACTACACACATACACACCCACACACTACACACATACACACCACACACACCCACATACACACACATGCACACCCACACACTACACACATACACACCACACACACATACACACCACMCACACATAGATGTGAATGGGCCATGGAAATATTGTTAGGGTATATCAAGGTAAACTGTTCTTGCAATTAGGCCTATAGTTTATGTATGACGTGTGGTTGTGCCTGCCTGTGTGTATGTTTGTGTGTTCAAGTGAGTGTTTTTAATTGTGTGTGTGTTCAAGTGTGTGAGCATGTGCGTGTGTGTGTGCATGTGTGGCCTACATGGTGTGTTTTGACTGCTGAGATTAATGGCAGAGAGAGAATTCTTTTAAGGCTGTGTGGTGCATCGATTCTGTCATCTTCCACCGTCGCTCTTTGATTTATGCATTTATGCACGTGCTTGTGTTTGCAATATTTTAATGCCCTCTCCAAAGGGTATAAGCTTTTAAATGCTTGCATGTAGGGCAGGAGGGAGGATAAATAAAGGAGATGTCAGTTTTAGTTTGAAGCAAAGTCTTTTTTCACATTTCTTTCTCGCCTCTCCCTCGCTCTTGCTCTCCGTCATTCCACTCTTCTCTCATTCCACTCTGAGAGCCAAGCAGTGAGAGGTGTGTAGTAGAGCAGTCATATAGTAAATCTAATCAAAGAAAGAAGTGCTTTTAAATGTCTGTTGTTCCCTGGGGCAGAACGTCTCTGAGGCTGTCTCTCTGCTCCTACAGCAAGCAGCCCAAACTCAGTCTCAGCCGCCACCAGGCGTAATTAATATGGAGCGGCGCACTGGCCCTTGCTCCCCTCCTTTAATAACAGTGTTAGAACAAAGGTTAATGCTTTGAATCAAATCTCTGTCCTCATCCGTTTCAGTGGAGTTGTGATGCAGGGAGGGGGGAAGCAGAGAGAGATTGGTAATCAACAGGGGGCTTGGGAAGGAAGAGAAATTAATTACTGTTCTCCATAAATTCAGTGTCATGTCTCATTTTCCCTAATCCCCTCCCCTTTTGCCCTCCCCTACTGGTGCTAGGCGAGAGGTAGGCCACACTAATGAAAGGGCCTCTTAGATGCTAATAACAAATTACCCTCCGTGTCACTTTTGGAAGCTTCTGCTACTGCAGTCAGAGTCTCCTAGCCTCATAGAATGATAGGATCTCTGTGGTTAGCCTGGACTCCCTGTCAGACTGCAGGTTAGCCTGGACTCCCTGTCCTAGTCAGACCATTAGACAGCTCTGGAGAGAGAGGGGAGGGAGAGGAAGCTGGTATCCTGGAAGTGGATTATGTTGGAAGATGGTTGGGTTGTATTGTGTTGTATTACTGAGATCTGTATTATGGCCTAGTTTGGGCTGTTTAGAGGGGAACACTGTAGTGTAACTTTTTGCATTGTTTATATCATCCCAAATCTGGCGGGGATTTAGTGGTTTGGCTGGAGTAGGTTGTAAACTGGGCTGGTTCCATATTTCCCTGAGGCTGCATAGCTGCTGATCCAGGGCTAGAGCTGAGAAGGGCTGGGTTCTGTTCTGTACTGTTATTTGTTTCAGATCAGACAGACAGACAGGCTAGGAAACATCCCTGTTCATCCCTACTGCCTCTGATGTGACGAACTCACTAAACACAAATGCTTTGTTTGTAAATGATGTCTGAGTGTTGGAGTGGGCCCCTGGCTATCCGTCAATAAAAGAAAACAAGAACATTGTGCCATCTGGTTTGCTTAATACAAGGAATTTGAAATGGTTTATACTTTTCCTTTTTCCTTTTGATTCTTAAGTACATTTGTGCAATTCCATTTACTTTTGATACCGAAGTATATTTAAAACCAAATACTTTTAGACTTTTACTCAAGTAGTATTTTACTGGGTGACTTTCACTTTTACTTGAGTCATTTTCTATTAAGGTATCTTTACTTTTACTCAAGTATGACAATTGAGTACTTTTTCCACCACTGCTCTACAGGCTACACATAGACAAGGGAGATGCTGCTGTCATCAACATATTGGGGTTTTGGGTAATGGACTGATTTTGGTCACATGGTCTGTGCCTCTCACTGGTGTTAAATAAATCACACTTCAACCACCATGTGACTTGCTGTCTGTGAGCAGTGGGAACAGACTGGTGGAAGAAGAGAAAGTCAAACAGTTTTTTCTACTTCAAGGCTCCAAACTATTGAAAAGCCCAGATGGATAGAAATAGTCCATGGCAGATTCAGGGTGGGGGTTTATGTCATTATAGCAACGCTGTGAAAAATAGAGTGTCTGGAGTATTTATGTGTCCTTTTATGATGCTACAGAGCATCTCTGTTGTGTAGACTAGCTCTCTCTAACTCTCTAAGTTCTTTCAACAGAATCTAAGAGAAATCCCTATACTCCACACTTGTGTGCTAACGATTCCCACTGCAAACAAAAAATAAACAATTTGTGTGACTAGAAAATAATGCCACGCTCTTGAGAAATGCAACCGATGAGTGTGTATCATGTGCATTTATGTAAAACGTATTATCCAATTAACAAGTATAGGAACACACAACGATCCCTCTATTATGGGAATACAAAGGAGAGTAGAGTCATGTACTCTAAAAACAGCTTATGTTGAAAAAATGCAAATGGCGTTAAATGAGTGTCTGGTAATGTGTTTGTGTGTAACCCCATGCTGTAGGGCTAGACTACATTACTGACGTCTCTCTCTCTCTCTCTCTCGCTCTCGCTCTCTCTCTGTCTCTCTACAGGCATACTTCCGACAGGGTGTTGCCCTTCAGTACCTTGGTCGCCATGCCGACGCGCTGGCCGCCTTTGCCTCGGGGCTGGCCCAAGACCCCAAGAGCCTGCAGCTATTGGTGGGCATGGTGGAGGCTGCCATGAAGTCCCCACTACGAGGTAACGTGTCTCTCATACTGTATGTCTATGTTCTCCTCTCTGCCTTTCTAACTGGCGCTAATCTTCCTCCTTCTGTCAGTCAATAAATGTGTCAGTGTGACTCTAGCAGTCTGTCGGAGTGAATACTGCATATCTTTATATCCATCTGTATTTGCTTGGCAGACTGTCTGCTTGTCTGTCCATCTCAGTGTATTTGTGAAGGAGTCCCCTTGACTGACAGGACTGTTTCACATACTCTAACTACCTGATAAATGTGTTGCCAGTCACGCTGATCAGAAAGATACAGCTTTATCATAATAATAAGCTTCCAACAATACCCCTTTTGAAGCCTATTTTCCAAAGCCAAAGTGGACGTATAAGTAGCTTAGTATCCAGGCCAGGACTTTCAGTAAATTGTGACTTCCCTGCTCCATGATGTGTGTGATATATCAGGAAGCTGCAACAACCTGGCCCTTTGAGGCCCCCTGTCGGGGCCAGACGCATGGGGCCTCCCTCCAAACAAAACTGGAATCCATTTCACTAGTGCAACTGACCGCTGCAGAGGATTTAATAAGCTGCTATTCTAACTCCAACAGAGACTCCGAGTCATCCTGTGCTCTCTCTTTGTCATCACCAAAACCACCAAACTCCTCATATACTATACACATGAATAAATACAAGCCTGTTGTAACAGTTCAATGTTTTACTGGCCTGCACAGGCAGATCAGTGGATCCGCATGGCTTTGTTCTGTTCTTTTCTGTTCTGTTCAGAGAGGAGTCATTGGGATTTAGGCTGCTTGGAGCGCCTCTCTCAATCCCTGTTAGCAAAAGGCTGTATCTGAATACATGGAAAAAACGCAAGCAAAGAGTGAAGAGCTCATCTGAGGTACATTGATTACATAAGCCTTGTCACTGGAAGCGTAACAGTAAAAGKGCTTGGGAGTGGGCCCAGCACCAAACACCAAACACTGTGGACCTGGCTGGGCCTCTCTCAGTAGGAGAGGATAAACCATTTTTTTCAATCTCTTAATTGTTTACCACGTTTCCCGTGGTGCCAGGGAATGAAGCAGCTAGCGACGGAGGGAGGGAGACAGTCCAAGGTGTGTTGGAGGGGGGGGGGGCTATGTCGGGGGATTAAGAGCAATGATCCTCTCAGATTGGCTCCTGACACAGGGGTAGGATAATCAGYGTTACGCCAGCAAACAGGGAGGATAATCAGTGTCACGCAGCCAAAGCCATGTGATAAGGGAAAGGAATGAGAGCGTTGCTTTCTCTCGCTGAAGTCAACGATGGCTGTTTTCCTGCCAGGCCCTCTTATCGGTGGAGTAACACCCCTTCCAGGATTACCTGGGTATTACCAAACCCACCCATTTAATTTCCCCCTCGCTTGGAGTTTGGTGTTGCCAGGGTCTTACTAAATGAACTAAACTCTTTGTCCACCCTGTTGAATTCAGAGTGTAGTAAGGTATAATAAGGAAGATGACTCTCTTTACTGATGATAGACATCAACTAGTAGCAGTCCAGTAGCAACGTGCTGTTTTACGTCTCACTTAACCTGCCTTAAGGACATCCACACAGACATCAATTTACGATCTCTTTACGCTCCAAATTCACTTGAATGTTTTTTTTCCCAACGTGTTTGGTTTTTATTCTGTCATTGGGCATAGCGACACAGATAAAGGTGTGCGCGTGCAAACATTGAACGAAGAACACAAATAATTAAAGCAAGAAAACATATTCAAGGCCCTTGTCTTCAAGGAGACCAACAGTGTGTATAATTCCCCCGAAGCTCACTTTATCACCACTATTTGTGTTTACTTTGCTTTAGCATTGCAGTGTTATTGTGGCTTTGCCCAACTTTCCCCCCCACACAATGCATAAAAGAGATTTTCCATGAGTCCAGAGCTGAGCAGCAGACTCTCATGTGACTCCTACTGTACTGTCCTCCTTTGTGCTTCTCACAACAAAGCTCTCAAAGGAGGGRAAAGTGCTCTCAGAACCCTCTCCGTCTCTGTCTCTCTTCTCTTCCGCCTATGATCATTATGTCAGCTTCCAACTGCTCAGATATCAAGGTTTTGATGCATGTTTTTTTCCCACATTGAATATCATTGAGTGAAATTAAAGAGGGGAAACCAGGCCCAGGCAGTAGCCAGTGTTGAGCACAGATGGGCTTGGTTCTGTTCTGTCTCTGTTTCTCCCATGATCTTGAACCAGCTCTGAAGTTCTCTGAGCGTTGGAGGGGAAACAATGTCACCATAATTATTATGCATTTTTCCAATTCATTGTTACCAATAGATCACACTATTCATATTATGTCATCTTAGAAGGAGTGGAGCAGATACAGAAATATACTACAGAAGTAGAACATTGTAGTAGAAAAGTAGTATACATGTAATATATATATATACTGTTTTAGATTATGGAGATGCAGACAGAAACAGAAGTACAGGAGGGTGTCAGGCCCTCCCTCCCATAGAGCAGAATGGGTGGTGGCCATGGCTCGTGAAATGGGAAGGTGAAATGAGTCATAGTTGTATTCAAAGGCAGGGGAGAATGAATGTACACTACATGGGTTTGTTATTGTCACCAGCCGCCCAGGGGAAATGGTAAAGGCTGTCAAAGCCTACCCTATACCAGACCCAGGCTGAGGCCAAGCCTCCTCTATATGAGGCCAAGCCTGAGAGGAGGAGAAGGAACTATATATGAATGTACTGTATCTGTTTGTGTACATGTGCATACAGCTAGTACATATTGAATGTAGATGATATTTACTCTATGTTTCTAAAATGACCGGTTGAGAAAGAAAGAAAAACTGAGTTTTAGAGAGAGAGAGAGAGAGAGAGAGAAGAAGAGAAGAGAGAGAGAGAGAGAGAGAGGAGAGAGAGAGAGAGAGAGAGAGAGAGAGAGAGAGAGAGAGAGAGAGAGAGAGAGAGAGAGAGAGAGAGAGAGAGAGAGAGAGAAGAGAGAGAAGAGAGAAAGGAGAGAGAGAGAGAGAGAGAAGGAAGAGAAGAGAGAGAGGCAAACAGAGGTTCTCATTACTATTCAGCATGGCTTCCCAGGCAGTGTGTACAGTATGTGTGCAGTGGTGTAAAGTACTTAAGTAAAAATACTTTAAAGTACTACTTAAGTAGTTTTGGGGGGTATCTGTACTTTACTATTTATATTTTTGACAACTTTTACTTTTAATGGTCCATTCACACACTCATCAAGAGAACATTCCCAGTCATCCCTACTGCCTCTGATCTGGTGGACTCACTAAACACACATGCTTCATTTGTAAATGATGTCTGAGTGTTGGAGTGTGTCCCTTACTATCCGTAGATAAAATAAAAACAGAACATGGTGCAGTCTGGTTTGATTATTTTATTATAATTTTTTTTATTATTTATACTTTAACTTTTTATACTTTATTATATTTTAGCAATTACATTTACTTTTGATACTTAATTATATTTAAAACCAAATTCTTTTAGAGTTTTACTCAAGTAGTATTTTACTGGGTGACTTTTACTTGAGACATTTTCAATTAAGGTATTGTATCTTTACTTTTACTCAAGTATGACAATTGGGTACTTTTTCCAGCACTGTATGTGTGTGTTTTATATACATTCAGTGGCCAGTTTATTAGGTACATCACYCCATTCACGAAAATGGTTCGCTCCTACAGATAGTGAGTCACATGGCCATGGCTTGCTATACTGAAGAGAAAAAATACAGACCTTCCATATACCGTCATCTTCAAAAATGAGTGGTTTGATGATTAAATAACAAGAAATCAACTTTCTAGAACATAATAACAATAGACTTCATCAAAAATGCATGACGTGTCACATTCACCCCAATATGCATCGAGGCGTCGAGGCGTTCATGAACTGTTTGATTGAATGTTAAAGGGGGCAAAACAAGTGGCATAAGTGACGTTGAGCGTGGTATGATCGTCGGTGCCAGGCTCGCCGGTTCCAGTATCTCAGAAACGGCCGGGCTCYTGGGCTTTTCACGCACGACAGTGTCTAGGGTTTACAGAGAATGGTGCAACAARCCTAAAACATCCAGTCAGCAGCAGTCCGTTGGTGAGAGGTCGAAGGAGAATGGAAAGAATCGTGCAAAATAACAGGCGGGCCACAAACAGGCAAATACCGGAGCAGTACAACAGTGGTGTGCAGAACGGCATCTCAGAACGCACAACTCGGATCCGGATGGGCTATTGCAGCAGACCACCACACCACTCCTATCAGCTAAAGACAGGAAGAAGCAGCTCCACTGGGCACGCGATCACCAACACTGGACAATTGAGGAGTGGAAAAACATTGCCTGGTCCGGCAAATCCCGGTTCCTGTTTCATCGTGCTGATCTCATGGCTGCTGGCAGAGTCAGGGTTTGGCGTAAGCAGCATGAGTCCATTGCCCCATCCTGTCTGGTGTCAACGGTAACTAGATGGGTGTACCTATAAACTGTGTGTGTTGTGTGTGTGTGTGTGTGTGTGTGTGTGTGTGTGTGTGTGGTGTGTGTGTGTGTGTGTGTGGTGTGGTGTTGCGTGCCGTGCGTGCGTGCGTGCGTGCGTGCGTAGGGCGTCCGTGCGGCGTGCGTGCGTGCGGCGTGCGTCGTGCGTGCGTGCGTGTCTGTGTGCGTGTCTGTTCCTGCCCTTCCCCCTGATGTGTGTGAGACACTGCAGTGCAGGGCTGTCACTGGCGTTGCCCTAACTACCTGTTTATGGATCCAGCAGCCATGACACTTGTTACTGGTATTTCAATGTTTGATTTATGACACCACTCTGTGTGTCACTTTAAATGCAATTACCAGCTATGAATGCATATGATATGCACACGCCGCCTCTGCCAGCGCTACATTCTTCCAACCGCTGGAAAACGAGTGATGCTCTTGAAAGAACATCATCAATTCTATTTTTGAGGGCTTGTGTGGAGCCCTGAGATGTATTTCATATTGTGTGTGGTGAATATTACATTCCAAGTGGGTGGCTTGGTACCAGGCTATTCAGGTAGTGTTCATGTGTATTTTGTTATTTGTCCAATGAGTGTCATGGTCTTTAAGTGCATGGGTATTACTGATATAGTAACAGGTGTATAGTACACCTGACTGCAGTCATGATCTGCCTTGTGCAGGTACAGTATTACAGAAAAACCTCTGTGGGAGAGGAGTTGACCTCTGCAACTCTGCAAAAAATATTTGCACAAGGGGCATGAGTATAGTTATTCCCCATCCCCCTTCATGTACACACACTTGCACTCACATACAGTACACACACTCACACATACAGTACACACACTCACACATACAGTACACACACGCACACACATACATAAGATGTCACCCCTGTTCCCATCCCCCTCCTTGTCAGCCCCAGTCTGCTGCCATGGCTGTAGTCTGCCAGCGGGCTGTCTGGCTGGCTGTCTGTCTGTCTGTCTGTCTGTCTGGCTGGCTCAGTAAACTAGAGGGGCTGTGGATCCCAAAAGCCTGCGTGGCCCACCATTGATTTATGTCATTGTGTGCATTTTCAGCCTTCCCAGAGGTCACCTCGTGTGTCTCCTCTCCGCATTCCTCTGCCTCTGTCCCCTGAGTTACCAGCAGCATGTTCACCATCACTTTTAACACCCAGCAGCCCTCAAAACCCACTCAGGCTTCTCTTCTCTCTCCAACTGCAATATCATTTCAAAGCAGTATAATTTCACTCTGCTGCGAGCTGTCAGAGGATGTGTAAACACAACGTTTTTATATAGTGGTGTTTGAATTTTCCCGAGATTAAATTGTCTATAGTAGTTAAACCTGTCAATGGTGTATTCATTTGCTTGTCTTGTTGTGATGTTGTCAGTGAAATCTATGTTCTAAGGCCATCAGTCAGACAAGCTCGATAAAAGACCCAGGGATTGCTCTCCCTGAAACACACTAGATGCACTAGGACTGGGATGAGTTTAGATGGAGCTTTTGAGATTTTTCATCTTGCAACATATTCAGGTGAACAAATCAACATGGCTAATGTGCAGTAATTTACCGAAGCTGCATACAGTCATTGTTGGTGAGCTATGGAGCACATTGTGTAGTCCATGAAACTGAAAGGAATGCAAAAAAGCTATCTGAATGAATCCAGTTCTTCTCATCATGACCCCCCCTCCCTCCCTCCACACAGAGTCACTGGAACCCACCTACCAGCAGCTGCAGAAGATGAAACTGGACAAGAGTCCGTTCGTGGTGGTGTCAGTGATTGGTCAAGAGCTGCTGACAGCGGCCCACCATACCGCCTCCGTGGTGGTACTGGAGTCCGCGTTAAAGATCGGCACCTGCAGCCTCAAGCTGCGCGGCTCCGTCTTCTCAGCCCTCAGCAGTGCCCACTGGTCCCTGGGCAATACCGAGAAGAGCACCGGATACATGCAGCAAGACCTGGAGGTCTCCAAAACACTAGGTAAGAGACAAGAGTGTGTGTTTATATGTGTGTGTATGTCTGTTCTTATCTGTGTGTATGTGGGTGTCTCTGAGTTACTGTGTGTGTGTGAGGCAGCCCAGATTGGCTGGACTCTCCTGGCCCCACACAGTTTGACACATGAGTGGGCAGAGCAGAGCAGCATGAGAAGGGTCTGGAGTGGAGCAGAGCGCTGTGGTTATCAGGTAGAGAGCCTGGCTCTGGCCCAGTCTGGGGGGCCTGTCTGTCAGATATAATAAGGCCTCTCCCTCACCCCACTGGGGCCTGGAGATCAGGTCTAGCAGGTCGACCTGCAGTCTGTCTGTCACTCAGTTAGCTGCTCTCTCTACTGTGGAGCTTTGTCTGTACAGCAGCTTAGAATGCCCAGCGCTCCATTTAAGGACATAATGGGATGTCAGTGTCAAGGAGCTCCATCGCATCACTGCATCACTGCTCTAAGATGGTAGAGGACCGGGACTGCCCTGTGAAGACCCACCCTACACTGAATGACAGCACATTTAGTTGTGACTTTCCGGTTGTACTGTACATAACCTGAGTGGTAAACAAACAAGGATACAGATGATTGTATTGAAAGTTAAAAGGTATTGATTATGATCTCAGAGGAATTGTATAGAGTACATTGTTTTCTGTCCTGTTCTATCCTGTCCTGGAGTGACCTTCCCTTACTTGTCCTCTCTTCTCTCTGCTCTCCTCATCTCCAGGTGACCAAACAGGTGAATGTCGTGCCCATGGTAACCTGGGCTCAGCATTCTTCTCCAAAGGGAACTACCGCGAGGCCCTGACTAACCATCGCCACCAGCTGGTCCTGGCCATGAAGCTCAAGGACAGGGAGGTAAGAGACTGAGACACACAGGGCCCACAGCTCACTCTGTCCTCTACCTAATACTCCTGGGAGTTTTTGCTGATCTTTTCCAGGTGGTAGTATGTAAGGTAAATCTATCATGTAGTTTTAGGTTATCTTCTGCTATAGAAGGAGGGGTGAGGGCATGTGGGGAATGGATGGCTGGTGTCTTTTCTCTGCTTCCGTTAGTGGTTGTAATAGTGGTGTGTCCTGCAGCTTTCCTCTCCTCTGTCTTGGTTGTTCAGAGGGTGAATCAAGGGTAAGACTGAAAGGCAGGAATGCTCTGCTGCTGGTTCTCCCGTCAGAGAGAGAGAGAGAGGGGTGGAAAGTGGGTTAGGAGAACAAATGAAGGTGACGAAGCGAGGGAGAGAGAGGTGGAGAGACCAATGGGAGGGCTTTAAGTAACAGCCTGTGCTCCTCGTTATCAATGCAAAACATTTATGCAGATATTATGCATATATTTATCCTGTTCATGTTTCAGTAAAACTGGGGTTTTGGCAACGTATGCTACTTAAGGAATGTAATTTGCACAGATTAAGCTGTTTGGATATGAAATAGAGGGAGAAAGACAAAAACAGAAGGACGAGAGAGAAAAAAACAACAGATGAGGGAGAGAGAAAAAACAACAGATGAGGGAGAGAGAAAAAAACAACAGATGAGGGAGGGAGAAAAAAACACAGATACGGGGAGGGAGATAAAATATAACATTGAGAGAGAGGAAAAACAACAGACTGAGGGAGGGAGAAAAACAGCAACAGATGAGGGAGAGAGAAAAAACATAAAAGATGAAGGAGGGAGAAAAAAAAACAGATGAGGAGGAAAAAAAACCACAGATGAGCGGAGAGAAAAAAACAACCGTGAGGGAAGAGAAAAAAAAATAGAGGTAGAGCATGAGGGAAGGTAAACGGAGGAGGAGGGAGGGCCAGAGAGTGAGATAATGGGCAAGTTTCTTTCTCTCTGTCTGTCTCTGTCTTTTTTTCTCTCTCTTTCTGACCTCTGACCTTGCCTGACCTCTGTGGTGTTTGTGGGGGGGTGACAGGAATTTGTTCTTGCACAGCTCCCATCACCCAGCTCAGAGAGAAGAATGCCCCTGCTTCCCCCGTACACCCCTGCTTCCCCCCATCCCTCCCTGCTTCCCCATCCCGCCCTGCTTCCCCCCGTACCCTCCTGCTTCCCCTATCCCTCCCTGCTTCCCCAGTCTCTTATCCTCCCCGCCAGCCCCTCCCCGGCCGCTTCAACTGTTTGTTTTCCCAGATATCAGGAGACGTTTAATCACTCCAGTTTACTGCTCTTAAAGATGGGAAAGATGGGAAATCTTGAAGGGAATTGTGGTATGTGGATGTACTGTGGGGTTGTGTTAGAGAGGGGGAGAGAAATGAAAGGAAAGAGAGAATGGGATGGGTGGTTTAAAAGGCGAAGGGCAAAGCTACAGCTAACGGCCAGAGGCACCCTCACATTTCTCAGACAAATATCTCCAGATATATAGACACAGAGGTGTCGGTATGAGACCACAGCCATCAGTAGGCCTAGACCTATATGCCTGTCATGCACACAGGTTAAGATACAGTAGTGTTAGGGTGAGGTGTATTTAAAGCTGCAATCCATAACGGTGAAACTGCCACGTCAATATTACAATAAAAAACAAATTTCTTCCCCTCAGACGTCATTGCACGTGCGATAGAACAGCAAAGTATGTACCCAAAACCTTTCTCACCACGATGCTGGATGCTGATTTCCTTCAAACAAAAACTATAACAAATGCGCCTGTGGCGGCCAGTGAGGCTGTTTCGCCTATCGCGGAGCTTAGCTTCAAAGGACAACTCCACCCCAAAAACTATCTTTTGGTATTTGTTTCATTAGTCCATTGTTGATATAGTCTCAACATGTTTTGCATGTCAGCAATCAAGTTTTCAAGATATGTAACTTTCAGAATACAGAAATCATCCACATATGATGCATTTTACATCATACAGTATGAGCATCATACGTGGAAGATTTCTGTATTTTGAAACACATAGCCCTCCGAGTAAGTATTGTATTAGTAATTATACTCTTTACTTTACCCCAGTGCAGGTAGTGTTCCCCAGAGTAGGTGGTTTTCTCACATACACATTATACTGCTATTCTACTGTATTACTCCAGTATTGCTATAGTACTACTACTACTAGCCTTTACCCAGTACAATGCAGTGTCGTGCAGCCTGGCCTGGCTGTGGCTGTGATGGAGCAGCAGAGAGAGACAGAAGACAGAGATGTTCCTGAGAACATTCTCCATAAATCACTAGCAGTAATTGGATCCTGTTTTTATCAGTAGAGGAGTAGTGCACCTCTCTTTCATCTCCTAATGCTTTGCCCTGACCGGACGCTGCTGCTGCCACCGACCACCCCTCATGTCTACTACCTGGTCACTGGCCTTAATCATACATAATGCTTCTGACCACTGTGCCGGCCATTATGACTTATTCACTTTCCACTTACTCTACTGTATGATTGTGACCAAAGTCCCTGTTTTCTGCAAGCTTGTACAGCTTTCCTATGGTTTCAAATRATTACTGCTCTTAAAGATGGAAAATCTTGAAGGGAATTATGGTATAATTGGCTTTGTGGATGTACTGTGTGGTTGTGTTAGAGAGGGGCAGAGAAATGGAAGGAAACAGAGAGTGGGATGGGCGGTTTAAAAGCTGCTAGAGTTCTCTGTGAGAGGAGAGGGGGAACCTGGAAATGGCTCCTGGAGTGCAGCGTTTTGTCATCCGCGACCGTGACTCGCTCTGAGCTGTAGTGCAGTGAGGTCACACTGACCACAGAGTTTGTGTTTTTCTTAACTTGCAGCCTTTGGAAATATCTTTAGCAGACTTTCAGCTGTCAGGTATTCTGGAGATATAACATAAACACAGTCTCTCCTCTATCCAGCCATATGTGGCCCTGCCAAGTCCTTCCATACAGTAGGTTAATGTGGCCCCACCTTGTCTACTCTGTCTCTTCTTAGCAACTGTCTAACTGAACAGCTTCATGTTATTCTCCCTTCGTGTTATTCTCCTGACACACTCTGATGGTAAAACTCTCCTCTCCTCTCCTCTCCTCTCCTCTCCTCTCCTTCCTCTCCTCTCTCTCCTCTCCTCTCCTCTCCGTCCTCCTCTCCTCTCCTCTTCCTCTCCCTCTCCTCATCCTTCTGTCCCTCCTTCCCGTCTTCCTTTCTCCCCTCCCTTCATTGCTGTACGTCCTAGTCTGGAAATAGTAGTTTGGCTTGAGCGAGGTAACCCCTAATTTGGGGTGTGCAGATTTAGGAGAAACTGGGCGGGCCTGGGATGGTACACTCTGCTAATAAACGTTACCCTGTGATGTTAAAAAGGAGATATGCCTGCAGCTCTGCTGCTGCTTCCCCCAACGCAATAGGAAATCATAAACAACAGCTATAGAGGTTAGGTAGGGAGAGCAATGTTCTTTCCATGGGGTCTACAGTTTCAACTTTCTCTCCTATAGACATCTCTCACTCCTCCACCTCTAATCTGCGCTGTTTGGTCTACTCTTTGTTCTTTTCTTCCTGCTTGGATCTGCTAAAAGGAATTCATACAAACTAAACTTACCCATTACTCTCTAGTACCATGACATCTAGGCCCCTCCCACTGTCCAGCTGGCCTTTAATGGGGCAAGTTAGGGGAGGGTTAGAAGAGGAGAGAGGAGATGGGCGAGAGGGAGAGAGGAGAGGAGAGCAGAAGAGGGAGGAGGGAGAGAAGGGGAGGAAGGAGAGAGGAAAGGAAGAGGAGGGAGAGAGAGAGATGGGGAGAGAGGGAGAAGAGGAAGGAGAGAAGGGGCGAAGAGGAGAGGAGAGAGGAGAGGGAGAGGGAGAGGAGAGGAGAGAGGGAGAGACGGAGAGGAGAGGGAAGAGGAGGGAGAAGAAGAGATGAGTAGAGAGGGGGAAGAGAGGAGAGGGAGAGGAGAGGAGAGAGGAGAGGGGAAGAGGATGAGGGGAGAGAGGAGAGGAGAGAGGGGCCTGCAAATGGGAGGTGTGTGTGGAGGAGTGCCGTGGCGGGCCTGGTGGGTGTTCCTGGTGTCAGGGTCAGGGTTAGTCAGTGTTTGTCAGCGCTGCAGCTGAGGAGGGGGATAATTAAGGAATCATTAGGGGCCTGGTGCCTCCGCTTCCTTTATGGGGCCTGCTCTAATAGGGGGAGGCAGGGGGAGGGCCTGGCACCCATGTCCCTTTCCTCTCCCTGTCATGCCTCGCTCCCCCCGTCCCTTCTCTGCTGATTGAAAAGGAGGATTTGGTGGTGATTAGGGGGTTCATTTATAGAGTTGGCCCAGCTTGGGGAGAAGGGGGAGGGGATTGGGCAAAAGGGTGACAAATCAAGTTGGTGCAAGTACCCGTCTTTCCCCCTGTATCCACAGACGTCATAGAGCAGCCTAGACAGTCCCTATGTATGGGTCTAGCAAGACAACACCACCACAGACATTAGCCTAGCTCCACATAAATAAGTGTCTGTTTCCTCCAGTCTCATTGTGCTAGGGCTCAGCCCCTGGTGAATGTACTGTATTTGAAGCCACTGTAGCCTGCATGTGGTCCATCTATCCTGGTGTACTGTAATGACACACAGCCAGCCTGTCTCTGCTCTCCTCTCCTCGGCCCAGTGAGTCAGAGCTGCTCTACACCGACGCACTTAGACGTGAATCATGGAAGATGTACAGCTGAGAACAGCCAATGGGCCGTGACCAGTAAGGAGAGGGAAACAGGGCTGTGTGTGTGATCATTAGCTAAACAAAAAGATGAGCATAAAGGCTGTAAGCCCCAGCATCAGACAGTAGAGTATCTCACAACAGCAGTCACTAAATGGACTGTAGGGATGTGGTTTGTATGGATTGTGGAGGTGAATGAATGTTAGATTGTCGTGTGATTTGTCCCGTTGTCCTCAGTGCAGGCAGGTTGGTATGAACCATCTAGCTTCAGGCTGCTACTGGGGATTTATTGCTCTTCGTTTTATTGTTGCAGCACACAGCCTTATCTAATCAGCAGTGTGTGTGTGTATGTGTGTGTGTGGTTATGGCCTGTGGCTGTGTTGTGTGTGAGAGTGAGCAGGTTACGGTGTGAAAGTGTATTTACTGATTTTTCCCCACCCCACAAGCTACTATTGACCCAGAACGTAGACTTGGAGCAGGCTCCCTGGAAAGTACTGTGTGTGAGTGTGAGTGTGTGTGCCCTGTGTGTGTGTGTATGTGTGCTGTAAAGTGTAGAGTTGTAAATGTGTATTTGTGTGTTGTGTGTGTGTGTGTGCTCTGTATTTGCTGCATTGTAGGTGACGCAGCAGTGTCTCCTCCAGTGGGGCACTTGGAGTGCTGTCAGAGAGATGAATGAGTGGCTTTATATCGACTACTGCTCTCTGCCTCTCTGCACCCTCATCCCTCCCTCTCCTCTGCCCGTCCTCTCTTCCCCCTCCAGTACCCTCTCGTTCCCTCTTTTTCTTCACTACTTCACCCTCCCTTTGTCTTTCCCACACTCCCTCCCTCATGCTACCTCACATCTCCTTCAGCCTATCCCCCCCCTCCCTCTATATCCTTTTCTGTCCTTTCCTCCCTGTCTCCATCTCTCCGTCTCTCTCCCCCTTTCTTTTCTCTCTCCAGGTGATGGAGCCTCTCTTTGCGTTATGGTGCCCCCTAGAAAGCACCAGTGCATTCCACTACTAAATGATTCTGTACTGTGTATAGCCGTGCTGTTTGAATGGGCTGATACACATATCAGCTGAGTACACACAGAGGCTGCGTCATAGCGTCGATACGTGGGGGTCAAAGCGCTGTTGTTTAATGCCCACTCTAACAGTGTCTGTCTCTAAGCGCTGTCTGGCTTTATGTAGATTGAACTGCTCCTCGCAACTGGGAAGTGGAGTAATTTGTCTTGAATATTACACCTTGTCTATTTTCTCTCCCTAGCTGCTGCAATCAATGACAATTCAGAGGCACAGATTAGAGAACAAATAGACAGTGTCATGGGAGACTCCCTCCTGCTGACTGGCGTTGTTGTCCTGCGCTCTATGATTATAGATGACAATCCCTGACACACACGTGGTGCTCATCAGGGTGATGGGGGAGGGGGGTTGTAGGCAGGGGGATGAAACTCACTCTCTGTGGGGCTTCCACGACACGGCAGCGACTGCACCGCAGATATTTTAATCATTAGGAAAATCAAACTTCCAATCATCAATCTTGGCAGAGGAATTTGCTGTCACGCGGAGGGAGGGATCAAGAAGGAAAGTGCCAACTCATCTTCCCTCGATACCAGCTGACGATAAGAGATGGAGGCCCATTGAAGACGTCAGCCAGCGGAAAGTTACTTCAGATGGGTTTGATGGAAATGAATTGTGCGTCAGCGTGGCCAATTGAAACCTGCTCTCCCATGTGTTGCTTATGTTCTCGGCGTGGTTTCTACAGTCTGCCAGACTTTCTGGGCCCACATTCTTTGGGGCATATTATAGCATGAATGCCAGGGGCTTGTAGGGGTGCCACTTCACTGTGACCCAATGGAACAAGTCCTAACAGGTTTCCTCATCTCCTGGCCCTACAACGCTGTGCCTAGCTGATCCTCTGCAGTGATTTGAAGGGATTCATACTGGATTCTGAGTCATACTTGTTAACTGTGTGATCACCCCTCGCTCTCTTGGCCTCTTCAGCAATATGTCAAATGTATAGGGCGGTCATGATATCCAAACCTTGTGCTGATCCAACAGGTTCATTTTGAGTGGTCAGCTACAGTACAAGAAGATGTAAGGGCTGTCAAAGTGAAGCAGGTATCTACAGTAGAGTACAGGGTGATGGGAGACCTCCCACTCTAAGGTGTATAGCTGATGTGGGAACACGGTTGTTTTCTCCAGCTCGCCCCTCCACTCCTCCTCCCCCCTCCCCCGCCCCCTCTCCCCCTCCGGCCAAGGTCCAGCCCTCTTCCAGGCTGACCAAAGAGCCATTTAAAGCCCTGGAACTGCATCCTCTCGCTCCAGGCCGATCGATAGTGGAGCTGTCAGCAAGACGAATGGAGGCTTTAGGAAGTCCATTTTAATGAAGGAGAAAGAGGAGAGAGGGGAAGAGAGAAGTAGGGGAGGGGGAGGAGACAGGGAAAGGGAGAGAGAGAGAGACAGAGGGGGGAGGTATAATGGGAGGGAGGGAGGGGAGCATATGAGTGTGTATGTATGTGTGTGTACTGTATGTGTGTTAGTGAGTATGTGTGCAGAGATGTGTGTGTACTCTTTTTATAGTTGTCTCAGGGGAGAGGGATAGGTTTGATTTAGTTAGTGTAAGACCTATTTCTAGCCCAGCAGTGTAAAATGGCTCCTTGGATACTCACTAACACAGAGACCCATATCACTGGACTGGAGAGAATTGATCTGACCTGCGAAACAAGACTATATCTATTAATCATGTCACCAGCACTGTTGTGATAAGGGAGATGCTGAGATGTAATGCACACTACTACTGCCCTTAACCAACCAGATATAAAACATATTCCTAACTGCCAGTTTGGACTTTTCCCACATTTTGTTGTGTTACAGGCTGAATTTAAAATGGATAAAACATTGGAATGTTGTGTCACTGGCCTACACACAAAACCTCAAAAGGTCAAAGTGGAATTATGTTTTTAGAAATGTTTACAAATGAATTACAAATGAAAAGCTGAAATGTCTTGAGTCAATAAGTATTCATACCCTTTTGTTATGACAAGCCTTAATAAGTTCAGGAGTAAAAATGTGCTTGATAAGTCACATAATAAGTTGTATGGACTCTATGTGTGCAATAATGGTGTTTAACATGATTTTTAAATGACTACCCCATCTCTGTACCCCACACACACACACAATTATCTGGAAGGTCCCTCAGTCGAGCAGTGAATTTCAAGCACAGATTCAACCATAAATGCAGCAGCCAATGTTGATTTTAAGATTTTAAGAGTCTAATGGCTGTAATAGGAGCTAACTGAGGATGGATCAACAACATTGTAGTTACTCCACAATACTAACACGAAGGACAGTGAAAAGAAGGAAGCCTGTACAGAATACAAATATTCCAAAACATGCATCCTGTTTGCAATAAGACACTAAAGTAATACTGCAAAAAATGTGTTATACAAAGTGTTATGTTTGGGCCAAATCCAACAYAACACGTCACTTGAGTACCACTCTTCATATAACTTAAAACAAGGCCAAATCTACACTGGAGTTGCTTACCAAGACGACGTTGAATGGTCCTTATTGGCCTTACAGTTTTGCCTTAAATCGGCTTGAAAATCTACGGCAGACTTGAAAATGGCTGTCTAGCAATGATCAACAACCAACTTGACAGAACCTGAAGAATTTTGAAAAGATTCATGGGAAAATATTGTACAATCCAGGTGTGGAAAGCTCCTATACGACTTACCCAGAAAGACTCACAGCCGTAATCACTTCCAAAGGTGATTCTAACATGTATTAACTCAGGGGGTTGAATACTTATCTAATCAAAATATATTATTGACATTACAGAGTTTTCTGTGTAGATCGTTGACAAAAAAGTACAATWGAATCCAGTTTAATCCCACTTTGTAACTCAACAAAATGTGGAAAAAAATCTAAGGGTGTGAATACTTTCTGTATGTATTCTTGGTCCGTTAATACAGGCTGAAAGCTGCATGGTGATTGGTGATTAGGAGCTAGGGTCAGAGGTCAGGGACAGCCAAAGCAGAAAAGCAACCGTGTCCTCTGGGCACTGCTCTAGTCTTGCCCTGATTGTACTTATTGGAACAATTACTGGCCTTGATTAGTCACTGTGACTGTGTGTAAATGGTTATCGATTCTAGATGTGGCCAAAAACTGGTTCTAGCCCTGCAACAACCATGGTCCCTTTTGAGACATTCACTATAGTGATGCATAAAGGCACTCAAATGGCTTTGAATTGACCAGGCTGGGCCATTGATAAGGTTAATATGTTAGAGAAACACACAGCACGGTGGACAGAGTCCAGATAGCAGTGCTGCAGACAAAGGAGGGAGTTTCTCTTCTCACTGCTGATATGTGTGGACTTCTGCTCCCCCTTCTTCTCTGAAACTAGATACAGTATAGGCTAATGGCCATCCCTCCTATCCACCCCTTCCCCTTCTCTCTCTGTACATCTTCAAGGTTTTCTCCAAGCTCAGTGCTCTGTTGCTCTCCTCCTCTTTCTGTTAGTATGTGATGAGTTTCCCCTCAGAGAGTTAGTGGAATTCAGAAGGATCGGTGGACGTGAAGTGTGTGTGTGTGTGCGTGCCGTGTGTGTTGGTGCGGTGGTTGCGTGGTTGCTGCGTGTGTGTGTGTGTGTGTGTGTGTGTGTGTGTGTGTGTGTGTGTGTGTGTGTGTGTGTGTGTGTGTGTGATGTGATAGGTCCGTGTGGAACATACTCCTGGTAGTATGAGGAAGCCGCAGGGCTACCAGAAGATGAGGTCAGAGCAGCTCGCAGCGTTTGATGTGTGGATTAATATAGCTGCTGCACACTGAGGGACGTGGGAGACTGCATTTTTGCTGGGTGAGGAAATGGTCTTTTGCAAGACTCCCTGACATAAAACAAAGAGAGGAATGCTGTTCCACGATTTGGCTATAGCAGCCTTCACCACCCTGTACAGCTCTCACTGTATACACACCAACTCCTTCAACTCGTTTTTTTTTTTTCTTCTCTCTCTCTCCTCTCTCTCTCTCATCTCTTCTCTCTCTCTCTCTCTCTCTCTCTCTCTCTCTCTCTCTCTCTCTCTCTCTCTCTCTCTCTCTCTCTCTCTCTCTCTCTCTCTCTCTCTCTCTCCTCTCCCTTCTTCTCTATCCTCTCTATCTCTTTGCATCTCCTCTCTCTCTCTCTCTCTCTCTCTCTCTCTCTCCCCCTCTCTTTTTCCGTCTCTTTAGTTTTTGTCCCCAGCTACAGCTGCATCAGTATTCCTTGCTCTGTGGCACAGTATTCAAACCAACCCTCCCTTCTCTCTCTCTCTCTCTCTCTCTCTCTCGCTCTCTCTCGTGGACGATGTTTTGGTGGAATGTGCCTGTGTGGAAAATGCTAACAAAAGGAAATAAAATGGGGAGAATATACGAGGTCCCAAGTGATTGAAATGAAAGTACTGCATTTTATTAGGGGATGGGAAACATATAGGAATGGCTTCTGCTCTGCCTCTCACACAGCAATCTGGTCACTTACAAACACACACTCTATTACGAAGATCATTTACACACACGCACACCACAAGTGCACATACACACTCATTGATCGGAGACTCCTTGGATTGCTGTTTTGTGCTTGTAGCAGTAATGTCCACCGTACTGATGGTGCCACTGATATGGCTCTCTTATCATAAATCATAGTCACCATGAGAGTGAGATGCATGTGTGTTTGTGTGTGTTTGTACTTAGCGAGAAGCTTTTGTTTATAGACCGTCACATGTTTACAATATAAGACGACAGTACTTACTATAGAATTCTATAGTGCATTTAATTTTTTTATTTAACCATGCAAGCCAGTTAAGAACAAATTCTTATTTACAATGACGGCCTACACCGGCCAAACCCGGACGACACTAGTCCAATTGTGCTCCGCCGTATGGGACTCCCAATCAGGACCGGTTGTGATACAGCCTGGAATCGAACCAGGGTGTCTGTAGTGACGCCTCTAGCACTGAGATGCAGTGCCTTAGACCACTGCGCCACTCAGGAGTAAACTGTAGTATGCTGTAAAATACTATACTACGCACTGTAGTAACACTCAATCATATATTACTTACAGTAGAATGTTGTAGTATACTGTAGAATACTATAGTAAATACTACATTATTAGCCTAAAAAAAACACTGTAGTAAACACTACAGTAATGTCCTCAAAAACACTATACTTTTTTAAACTAAAGTAAATACTTACAGTATCGAATTTGCATATACCCTTCCCATTCCCCTCCCCCATTTCCCAATTTGTGCCACCCATAAGTGAGAAACCTACATACCAAGTATAGACCATATTGTCTAGTAAAGAGCAGAAGCTCTGAACCTCACTACAGGTTATGGGAAAAACAATTTTTTTAATGGAAAAATCAAAATTAGTATTTCTCCAGTAGGTTTCCTCAAGGAGAAAGCCTCCACTTCTATGTCAAAGATAATAAAACATTATAGTATATAATGTCGTTTTCTTTTTGCTACAGTGTTTATACTATAGTTAACTGTACACTGAGTATACCAACCATTAGGAATACCTTCTTAATTATTTGTTTCACCTCTCCCCCACCACCATTTTYCCCTCAGAACAGCCTCAAACCCAGCAGCGTTGCAGTTCTTGACACAAATCGGTGCGCCTGGCACCTACTACCATACCCTGTTCAAAGACACTTCAATATTTTGTCTTGCCCAATCCATGTATCAATTGTCTCAAGGCTTAAAAATCCTTCTTTAGTCCTTAAGAACCTATTGACACACCTAAGTAACATAATACAAAAATCCCCATCAAAATGTGTCAGTTGAACCCAGAGATATTGCATGTTCTGCGTCTCAATCCACCACATCCGCTACGTCGGCCTTCCCCGTGGAAGGTGGCCGAGCTACAGCAGTGTTTGTCAGACCTCCCAAAAAACAGTTTGTCCTATAAACTATTATGAGCCCTATATGGTATGGGAGTCTCTCACGAACACGATTATTATATATTTTTTAAATGTAACCTTTATTTAACTAGGCAAGTCCGTTAAGAACAAATTCTTATTCACAATGACGGCCTAGGAACAGTGGGTTAACTGCCTTGTTCAGGGACAGAACAACAGATTTTTACCTTGTCAGCTCGGGGATTCAATCTTGCAACCTTTCGGTTACTGGCCCAACGCTCTAACCACTAGGCTACCTGCCGCCTAGAGAACGATGGAGTTCTCCGTTTTGCTCTACGAACCCCACAAGTGACACAGGACTCGTCTGAAGTTGGTATCGCTGATGTGCCAACTTCTGTCTGTAGCGTCCGTTTGAGCTACACACTAATATGACCCCACTATGGAAAGGGGAGACTCTCAACAACACACTGGTCTTCTCTGTTTTCTCTACGGGACTCGTCTGAAGGATTTAACACGTGACRTCAATAAAGGATGTGTGTGATTGTATGTGTGTGTGATTCCTCTATGGATATGTGCATGGGCACGTCTGTGACTTCATTGTCTTTCAGAGAGGCTTAGTGTGATTAGGTTGTGTGATCCTCTGAAGAGTTAATGATGAGAAAAACACTGGCTCCACAGAGGCCAATCTCATCAGCCTCTCTCCCTCTCTCCATTTCCTGATGGCACTCTGGGGCTTACAGCAGGGTGTGTGTATGCGTGAGTGTGCTCACTTGCGTGCATGCATGTGTGGCAACATCATATGCATAATATCGCAGTGAATATGCATATCACTGAATATGCATGCTGTCTGTCTGAATGGATGAGCCTTCAGGGGGGTTATGTACTCTACATACACACCACCCCTCATACAGCTTCATTAGGATTTGATTTCATTTAATTATTCCAGTAGCAGAGTAGAATCCAGAGGCCCCTCCCCCTGGCTCCCGTAGCTCCTCCCCCTGGTCCCCCTAGGTCCTCCCCCTGGTCCCCCCAAGGAAGGCCTTGGCAGGTGAAGAGGCATAAAGGAGGCAGAGGGGAGACAGAGAGGGGCAGAGAGAGAGAGAGGAGGCAGGGAGGAGGAGAGAGGAAGAGAGAGAGAGGAGGCAGAGAGGAGGAGAGGGCAGAGGAGGAGGAGAAGAGACATGAGAGAGACAGAGAGAGAGAAAGAGGCACGAGCAAGAGGAGGAGAGACGGCAGAGGAAGAGAAGGCAGGCAGAGAGGAAGAGAAGAGAGGCAGAGAGACAGAGAGAGGAGGCAAGAGGAGGAGAGAGGAGAGAGACAGAGGGAGGCAAGAGAGGAGGAGAGAGAGCAGAGAGACAGACAGGAGGAGAAGGAGGAGAGAGGACAGAGAGGAGAAGAGAGGAAGGAGAAGAGACAGAGAGGAGGCAAGAGAGGAGGAGAGAGGCAGCAGAGAGAGAGAGGAGGCAGAGAGGAGGAGAGAGGACAGAAGAGAAGACAAGAGGGAGGCAGGAGGAAAGAGACAGAGAGGAGGCGAGAAGGAGGAGAAGAGAGCAGAGAGGAGGAGAGAGACAGAGAGGAGGCTGAGAGAAGGAGAGAAGACAAGAGAGGAGGCTGAAGAGGACGAGAGAGGCAGAGAGACAGAGAGGAGGCTGAGAGGAGAGAGAGACAGAGAGGAGGCTGAGAGGAGGAGAGAAGGCAGAGAGGAGACCAGAGAGGGGCAGAGAGGAGGAGAGAGGCAGAGAGACAGAGAGGAGACAGAGAGGAGGCCAACGGCTGCTCCCCAGCGCCCCAGCAGAGTGACAGACAGGCCTAATGACACTGCCGGGTTCAGCACGTCTCCAACTCATTTTCACAAGTGATTGAAGTTCTCAGTGGGTAGCTTTTCATCAGCGCTCAGCAGACAAAAGATGTCTTTTTCTGTGTCATCTTTATATGCGTGTGTGTGTGTGTGTGTGTGTGTGCGCACGTGTGTGTTGAAAGGATTATGCGAGTGAAACCATTTCCTGGTTATTATCTCTGCGTGTTGGAGTCCTGGAGTGTCTTGAGAGGAAGAATGTAAGTAGCTGTATATTTCACACAGTATGTGCAGGTTGTGAAGCTGCTGTACAACAGGTGGGCTGTGGTTACATGTATGTAATGCAGTATTTCTCTGTAAATACCACAAAACACAAATAGTAGTCCACTGATCCCTGGGTTCTGTTTCTGTGCAGTTCTACTGTACTTAGCCTCTAGTTCCAGTCCACCTCAGCCTGGTGCTGGGCCAGATGTGGTATGACTCATGTACTAGATGTTGGTGTTGGCTCGGCTGCAACTGCTAGTCCTCCACCTCTCCCCTGTCCCTCCGTCCAACCCACCTCCTCCCTCTCTTCCCACCCCCCTCCCCTCTCCGTCCACTCACCCCTCCCCTCTCTCCCACCCTCCATTCCCTCCCGTCCTCCCTCCTCCTTCTCTTTGTTCCTCTCCACTCACCATCCTCTCGTCTAGGGTTGTGACTGTCATGTTATGACTCTTCCAGTTGGTCTGGTCACTCCTTGGGCATGGCTCTGATTTCTACTTTGCTCTCACTCGAACATCAAAGACCAATCTGACACACACACACATCCATATAGTCACCAAAACAGGAGTAGTGTTTTCTTCATCATATTCACCCTGGAATGGGAAGTAAATTAAAAGGCTTTTAGGTCTCTCATCGTTGAAACACACAGACACTTCCAGTGCAAGAGTGGTGAAAAAACTCAACAAGGTTTTCCCAATCCCAAACGCTCCTCCCAGACAGCAGACCCTTCACTAAGCAGAGCTGAATTGAGAGTAGAGGGGAGAGGTAAGCAGAGCCAAGTGTCCTCCTACACTGGCAAATCCCTCTGCTTACATTGCGTGACCTGAACACAACAAGCATTCCAGAAAATCAGGCCTTTAAATTCCAACACCGTCCCTGCAGAGTGTTTGGTAAACATGTCCCCCTCTCTTTCTCTCCACGCTCTCGCCTCCCCCTCTCTCTCCAAACCCTTTCTTCACTATTTTTCTCCCCTCTCTCTCTCTCTCTCTCTCTCTCTCTCTCTCTCCTCTCCTCTCTCTCTCTCTCCTCTCTCTCTCTTCTCTCTCTCTTCTCCTCTCTCTCGTCAGTTGTCTATTCCCCCTCTCTGTGTGTCTCTCTCTCCTAGCCGCGTCATCCCCTCCACATCACATCCTCTCCTCTCTTTCCTCCGTTCTCTGGAGCTCTCTCTCTCTCTCCTCTCTCGTCTCATCCATCTCTCCTCTCTCTCATGCCTCTCTCTCTCTCCTTCTCTCAGTTCTCACGTCCACACTCTCCTGTGTGTCTCTCTCTGAGTGCTGTTGTCTGAGCGGTGTAGCTGTGTCTATGGAGACACTGGGGTGTTTAGGAGCCTATAGCAGTTCTAACTCACAGTGTTGCTCTAGTCCTGGGGTGGTTGCTCAAGTTGCCCAACTAAATTTGTGTCTGAAGGGCTGTAAGGGCAATCAATCCCCCACCCCTTAGGACAGGCTGTGGCTCTCTCTGCCAGGGCCCAGGGACGGGAACCGCAAGGTAGAAATACAATCAGGGCCCCCCGCTAGCAGCCGTTTACCCTCCCTGTCAATCAGAGCCTTGTGGTGCACGCTCATAGCTGGAGCCCGCTACTCGTAAGCGCCCTGTCTGCTGAAGAGCACCGTTTATCCCCCCACCCTGCCCCCACCCCACAACCTGCTGCCTGCCTCCCCGTCCCCACAGATAGATCTCTCCTCTGCCATTATTGTCGGCTCTCTTTCATCTTCTGTGTCTTTCCCCTTTTTCTGTACTCCGCGATGAATGAAAGACACCGATGTCACTCCAGTTGCACCGCCTCAGGAACATTTGGCAGCAAAAAGCAAATTAAACGATTTTTGTGTTTCATCTCTCCCCCCACCAAGCCCTTCCTATTTCCTCACTAATCTGGACCCCCCAGTCAGGAGGGAGATGTGTGGTGCATGTGTCTACATGGAATAGAATGTTGCTGGGATTCCTTCTGGGATTGTTCCCCTGGCCTATAGCTGACTACTGGGGAAGCTTACCGCACCATGCTCCCCTCGCACACGGCTTGCTTAGCTCTTAAATCTGCCTCCTGTGAGCAGCTGGTGGTGTTTCTGTTCCTTGGAAGCTGTCTGATAGTACAGCCAAGTGCTGAGATCCTCTTTCCTTGATCTGTGTGACCAGTGGCGTCGGCTCACTGAGCCCCTGCAGCACCGAAAGTATTGGGTTAACCTGGTGTGGCTGAGAGGCTGAGGTCRTTGAACAGGCAGGTGGCGTGGTGTTGAAGATGTCCCTGTAGCTTCCTGTCCCCTACTCCCACTGAGACAGACAGTGTGCTGTCTGATGGGGTTGCTACTGTACTGTGCTGCAGGGCTTTGGGCTCTGGGCTGTCTCTACAGCCTCAGCCTGCCTGACAACCAGGCCTCGCCAGGCCCATAATTACATTTGGGGAATAAAGGCACAGAGGGAGAGGGGATTTAAACGGCTCGTCTGTCTGTCTGCTGAGCCCAGCCACAGCCATGTCTCTCTCGGCTCTCTCTCGTCCTTCTTCTCTCTCTCTCTCTCTTCTCTCTCTCTCGCGCTCTCTCTCTCTGTCTCTCTCTCTCTCTCTCTCCTTCACTCCTCCTCTTCTCTTCCTCTCTCTCTCTCTCTCTCTCTCTCTGCTCGTCTCTCTCTCTCTCTCTCTCTCTCTCTCTCTCTCTCTCTTCTCGTGTCTCTATCTCTTCTCTCTCTTTCTCTCTCTTTCCTCTCTCTGTCTCTCTCCACTGGCATGTCATTGGGGATTTATTTACCCAACATTCAGGAGAGCATGGTCAGTGTCAGACATGTTGGAGTTTGGCTTTGGAGGTTTATCAGAGGGGTTCTGACTGAGCTGCGTGTGGTGATGGGTGCTGGGCTCAGAGCCTGGATGTGAGGCGCTAAGGTAAAAAGAGTAGGACTGGGTAAGCAGAATTGCCATGTTAACTCTGAGACGGACAACACCTGGATGATGAACAATAGTCGTTTTTACAAGGGCCTTGTATCTTAAGGTGCGACAAGGGGAATTTGCTGCTTGTACCCTTACCTGTCACCAATCTATTTCGCTTAACCATCAGAGACCCCATACCTCAGCCCCGCTCCACGCCCAGCTCTCTGCGGCTGATTGAGCTGGGACCAAGTGAGTCCGAGGAGGAAAGAGGCACCAGCGCATTTAAACCTCCCTTCAGCCACACACGCACTCTGTTCCTTAGGCTAGATAAAGTGTTTTTTAGATTATCACAGAGGAGAGGGAAGAAGAAGAACAGGACAGGAGGAGACGAGAGATGGATTTGGTTGCGTTTACTGTAAACAACCTTTCCTTCTCTCCTCATCATTTATCCATGTCCCCCACTCTCTCTCTCTCTCTCTCTCTCCCTCCTTCTCTTGCTCTCTCCCCCCTCTCGCTCAATTCAATTCAAAGGGCTTTATTGGCATGGGAAACATATGTATTACATTGCCAAAGCAAATGAAATAGATAATAAACAAAAGTGAAAAAAACTAAAAAGATGAACAGTGAACATTACACTCACAAAGTTCCAAAGGAATAGAGGCATTTAAAATGTCATATTATGTCTATATACATTGTTGTAACGATGTGCAAATAGTTAAAGTACAAAAGGGAAAATAAATTAACATAAATATGGGTTGTATTTTACAATGGTGTTTTGTTCTTCACTGGTTGCCCTCTCTCTCTCTTCTCTCTCTCTCTCTCTCTCTCGCTCTCTGTCTCAATTTCAATTTCTGGGGCTTGAATTGACATGGGAAGCATATGTTTACATTGCTAAAGCAAGTGAAATAGATAATAAACAAAAGTGAAATAAACAATACAAAAATTAACAGTAAACACACACACAAAATTTCCAAAAGAATAAAGACATTTCAAATGTCATATTATGTCTGTATCCAGTGTTGTAACAATGTGCAAATAGTCTCCCCCCCCCCCCTTCCCATTCTCTCTCTCTCCCCCCTCCCTCTCTCTCTCTGTCTACCTGGCTCCAGACACACTCTAGCTCTCCCTCGACCTCACCCCTCAAGTCACCATGGAAAAACCAAGTTAAAACAAATGAATCTAAGGGAGTGGTGCCTCTCACAATTTCACTGAGATCTGATTGGGTCTGAGTGTCTGTCTAAACCTATTCAACTTGAGGAGTTTGTTATTGTGGATGGATTTCARAGAGCTGCATTAAAGCTCTCACTCATGCATCTCAGAGACTGGGGCAGAATAAGAGCCGGTGTATGAATGTACCTGTGGGCCGTCAATCTTCATTCCTATCACTGTCTGTCTGTCTGTCTGTCTGTCTGTCTGTCTGTCTGTCTGTCTGTCTGTCTGTCTGTCTGTCTGTCTGTCTGTCTGTCTGTCTGTCTCTCAGCAGTCGGCACTAGGCTACAGGACATATTGATCAGGGCCTTCACATCTGACCTACATGTATGCCTCTCTCATCTCCCCCTTTGTCTCTATTTCTCTCCTCTCTATCTCGTTCTCCGTTTCTTTCAAACTCTCTAATTGTCATTCTCTCTGTAGTCTGTACCCTTTTTTGTAATGGAAGTCTATTCTGTAGTTGTGTTTGTTAGTCTTGCTTTGTACTACCGTATTGGGTGACAGGTAATGCTTTCCAGACCTAGTAGGATCACCATGGTTTCTGTAATGCCCTTGAGTAACCCTGTAGTGTGACGTCCTTGGACTGGTTTCCTGGATGCTTTTAGATGCCGGCTGAGGCCCTGGATGCTAAATATAGTTCCTTGTTCTGTCTTCAGACCCGGCATGCAGCCATAGCAACTGCTAATTAGTTTTTAATGGATGGATGTGGTAAATTCTGTTTTATATCAACTGTTTCTTACCTTCCCTTATAGCTGCCGTTATGTGTTGTATAGTCCTCCTCTTTCCAATACTCACCGGGAATCCTGAGTGAACTGAACTTCTCTCTCTCTCTCTCTCTCTCKCTTTTTCATGAAATGTCTCTAGCCCACATGGTAGAGGGCTGGTAGGAGGGTTTGGATAAGCGTACCCTTTGCTGACCACATTTATCCATGTCACCCCTGCCGTTCAAGTTAACCCCATCAGTGTTAAAGCAAGGAGTCAGCTAATGTACACATCACAACACAGCACAATATCCTATCTGTCCGAGCTACATTTGGTAGATAGATGCTTAGTTAAAAGGCCTTAAATGTTTACCGCAAAAACGATGTTACTGAATAAAATAACAGTGTAATTTACCAAGTACGACCCCTGTTCACCAGAAATGATTGTATTGACTTTGCTTTGACGGTCAGAGATTGGTTGTCTTTCCTTCTGTGCTGGATTTCAAATAGAATTCTAAGTTCCCAGCCACGTCCCCTTCCCCCTCCATGGCAACGTCAGCTGTCTTCACTGATCTACAGACATTACCCAGCTATCCCATTACACCATGGACATTATCATTTACCAAAAGAACAAACAGCAGGGCAGCAGCTGAGCTTTTCTCTGCGAGCTAGCTAGGTGGTATCTAGCATGCTCTCAATTCGGGCCACTTAGCTTCCCCCGATGTGCCCACCGTATTGTTCCTGTTCGACCAGAGGTTACAGTCACACAGGGCTTCCGCTTGCAGTTGAACAATGTTGCCATCCTGCCCTGAGAGGACTGAGATAGAGGAGGGGAGGTAGGGGGAATTCATGGAGGGGCTTCCCTTCTCCTGCTCCCTCTCCTCCCTCTCCACCCTTCCCACCCCTCTCCACTCTCTTCACCCCTCTCTCCACCCTCTCCCACCCTCTCCTACCCTCTTCCCTCTCCCACCCTTCTCACTTGCCTACACCCCAGCACTCTGCAATACTATCGAAACACAACCCCTTCCTCTGGTTTGTGCTAGCGAATTATCAGAGGGTAAGCTTGAGAATATCAACCCTACACCACAACCAGCAAGTAGAGGTGTCAGGGACATATTTACTGCTCACCTCTCACTCTCTGTCCTCTCCCAGTGCCTGATCTGTCCCACCCATTGGCACTCTCCATGCCACAGACACCACATCACACACAGCACAAGACACGCGCATCACACACACACACTCACACAGACACGCATCACACACACAGACACTCACACAGACACGCATCACACACACACTCACACAGACACGCATCACACACACTACACTCACACAGGACACGCAATCACACACACTCAACACAGACACGCTCACACACACACTCACACAGAGACACGCATACACACACTCACACACGACACGCATCACACACCAAGGCACTCACACCAGACAAAACGCATCACACACACACACACAGACACGCATCAACACACACTCCCACAGACATCGCATCACACACACTCACACAGACACGTTATCACACACACACCTCACACAGACCGATGCACAAACACAGCCCTCAACACGACACGCATCACACACACACACACACACTCACACAGACAGCATCAACACACACAACACACACTCACACAGACACGACACACCACACAGACACGCCATCACACAGCACACACTCACACAGCATCGCATCACACACACACTCACACAGATACCGCATCAACAACACACAACACACACACACACACACACACACACACACAACAACCACACACTCAACAGACACGCATCACACACACACACTACACAGAGCACGCATCACACACACACCCACTCACACAGACACACTCACAAGACAGACACACAGCTATGGAGCGGCCTATTAGGGGCCTGTAGTCGGCTGGGCACATATGTTTGTGTGTTGCTATGTGGTACAATATGTGTCTGTATGTGAATGTGTGTTGTGTGTGTGTGAGTGAATACAGTATATTCTGGGACTGACTCTTGTGTGACCACAAATGATCCCTCATTTGCTTGGCACAATTGCACAAGGCTACCCATTTCAGGAAAATAAATGGCATCGCCAGGGCAGAGCATGTAGAACTACTGAAAGAGTGTGTGTGTACACAGCAGACTTGTGAGTCCTGTGTTTGTGTGAATGTTACTGCCTGCCCTGCCGTGTGTGGTGTGTGTGTGTGTGTGTGTGGTGTGTGTGTGTGTGTGTGTGGTGTGTGGTGTGTGTGTGTGTGTGGTGTGTGTGTGGGTGTTTGTGTGTGTGTGTGTGTGTGTGTGGTTGTGTGTGTGTGTGGTGTGTGTGTGCATGGTGCACAGCGTGCTCTATGTCTCGCCATGTGAAAGTGGAGATGCTGTGACGAGTGTTCTTACCCAGGCACTGGCCTTTGTGAACAATCAACCTGTGTGTCCTGAGGAGGCTAAGGGACGATATCACGCTCAGCCCACTGGCTTCATGTATCTGATGCTGGAGGTCACAACAGGTAATGCTGCTGGAACAATTGGATCTTTATTTTGATTCACTTCCTGAATTAAAATGGGATCGACCCAGCCTGAAGATGACCATGATGAATGATAAATAGTGAGATAATAGTATGAACAAATGTTGAAAATGTGGTTTTTTTTTTGAGGGTAGCAACGTGGTCAAATGTATATTTATTTTGTCTAGCAAATGCCTAATGGGGTAACTACTGGACACACTTGGTTATTGGCCCACTGTGAGAATTGCCCCCACCAGAAGAGCTGCACACTGCTGTGTGTGTGGTGAGAGAGAGGAGCAGCTCAGCCACAGGCTGTATGTGCCCCCGCTTGGCAGGCACAGCTTACTGCCTGCTTAAAAACAGAAGGCTTTTGATATGGCAGAGAGGCAGTCATTTGGTGATATATGGTGCTCCCAGAGGATCCATACCAGGGTGCAAACACACGAGAGAGAGAGGGGGAGAGATGTAGATAGAGGAAGATGTAGCAGAGAGAGAGAGAGAGAGATGTAGGAGAAAGAGTCGAGAGAGAGTGTGAGAGAGAAGAGAGATGTAGAGAGAGATGAGAGAGAGATTGTACAGAGAGAGAGAGATGTAGAGAAGAGAGAGATATGTAGAGAGAGAAGATGTAGGAGAGAGATGTAAGATAGAGATGTAGAGAGTAGAGAGATGAGAGAGAGAGTAGAGAGAGAGAGAAGTAGAGAGAGAGAGAGATGTAGAGAGAGAGAGAGAGGAGAGGCGGGATTGGAGTTGATACTATAAAGCTCATCTGAATATTTTACCATTACACACGTGATCATCAGCCTCTCTTTCTCTCTCCCCTCTCTCTCCCCTCTCTCTCCTCTCTCTCCTTCCTCTCCACCTCTATCAGCTTGCGTTTCCCTCTCCCCTTGTTTATTCCAGTTGAGAATGTTTCCTTTGTTGTCAGAATGCATCACTGCAGGTGAATCAGAATCTGGAGACATCCTCACCCCTGGGATGTCTCCACGTTCATCTTCTCTCATCCTTCAACACGAAACCCCTCTAGCCTTTTTCTCCCCGTTTTCTAGCCTCCTCTCCTCTCCTCTCCTCTCCTCTCCTCTCCTCTCCTCTCCTCTCCTCTCCCTTCCTCTCTCTCCTCTCCTCTCCTCTCCTCTCCTCTCTCTCTCTCCTCTCCTCTCCTCTCCTCTCCTTCCTCTCCTCTCCTCTCCTCTCCTCTCCTCTATGTAGCAGGCTCCTGGCGCTGCGCTGGATTCTGTTCTGTTCTCAGCCTGTTTCTTCTGACTGGTTCCCATCTCATTAAGAGAACACTTGAGCATACTCCTTTTCACCTTCCTTCTACACAGCCACTTAATTAGCTACATAGGAGCGTGTGTGTGTGTGTGTGTGTGGTTGTGTGTTGTGTGTGTGCTTGTGTGTGTGTTGTGTGTGTGTGTGTGTGTGTGTGTGTGTGTGTGTGTGTTGTGTGTGTGTGTGTGTGTGTGTGTGTGTGTGTGTGTGTGTGTGTACAGTGCTTCAGAAAGTATCCACACTCTTGACTTTTCCCACAGTTTGTGTAGCCTGAATTTCAGTCTGCTTTCCAACAGACACTGGGAGACAAATCTCACCTTTCAGCAGGACAATAACCTAAAACACAAGGCCAATTACACTGGAGTTTGGCTTACAGAAGACATTGAATGTTCCTGAGTGCCTAGTTACAGTTTTGACTTAAATCGTTCTGAAATCTAGGGCAAGACTTGAAAATGGCTGCCAGCATGATCAACAACCTTGACCAGTTCAATTTTGAAAAGACTAATGTGAAAACATTGTACTATATAGCGTGTGAAAAGCTCTTACCGACTCAACAGCTGTATTGACTCAGGGGTGTGAGTACTAGTATACTTTTGCATATGTTCTGTATTTCATTTTCAATACATTTGCAAAAATTATTTAAAACATGTTTTCACTTTGGCGTTATGGGGTATTATGTGTAGATAGGTGATATTATTATAATAATTTTTTTAATCTATTTTGAATTCAACCTGTAGTACAACAAAATGTGGAATAAGTCAAGGGGTATGAATACTTTCTGAAGGCACTGTATGTGCGTATGTTGACAGTGTGACAGAGATGTTGTTCCCACCTCCTCTGTAATGGAATCAGCGGTGGTTACCGTATCCTCTGGATCTCACACATAATCCCATTAACACCACTCTGCTGGATGGTAGTCTTCCTCTGACCAGCCCAGGCCTCCCTCAGTCCACGCTATCTGGGACAGGGGGGAAACCAACGCCTCTAACACCTCCTACCTCCCTCCATCCCTCCCCCTAGTCCCCCTCTCTGCTTTGCTATCTCTGAAACACAGGCGAATCACTGTCCTCATCATCCCAAATGGCACCCTATTCCCTAGTTAGTAAACCATTTTTTACCACGACTACTCATAACTGATGGAGCCATTGACCAGGGCATAACCACGTGCTTCCTATCTATTAACCTGTCGGCCGGCGGTATGCTTTGATGGGTATTTCAAAAATACCAGTGACCAATTTGTTTTGGCTGTGCTTTCACATGTTTACTGACTGTTGCTGGGTGTGTGTTTTACAGGAACAGCTGTAGCATGGACCCGGTTGTGTCAGTAAAATATGTTGTTATTATTGTTGTTGTTGGCCGTCATCAGGGATGTACTACTGTTGGTATGAATGAGACCGTGTCAGTGAAGATGGCTGTCAGTAAACACAGACAGCTTAGCAGTCTAATCATCATAGCAACAGGCAGCCAGGGGCCTTCCAGAGGTAGAGCTCTGTGGAAACAGTTTAGTCTGAGCAGCGGGTGGCAGGTTGTGCAGTGGGCCATGCCTTAGTTTGCCTATTTGTGTGTGCTCAGGAGGAGGTAGCATGAGTGGCAGACTCTCCCCTACTGCCTCGTGGGCTGTAATCAAACCCTCTCAGGTTCCCATGGAAACCACCTCCATCCTATCAGCCCTGCTGCTAGGCGATGGTGAAGATGATTATGGTGGTTGTTGCAGTTGGGGCTGTAGTTAGCAGTGTCCTGGGGTCCTGAGAGGTTGACGCATACTCCCTGTCACAGCTGAAAAGCAACGTTTAACCACTCATTAAACACAGCAGAGCAGTGTGGGTTGTTACTGGCAAGGAAATGAAACACACACTAGGGGCCCAGTGTCACAGAATTCACACAGACCCAGCGACCAGGAGCAGAAGTGGTACTGCAGCGTGACTTTAAAGGGTCATTTAAGACGATGCATGACCTCTATCATGTGGTATATAAAAAAAAAGCAATTTCTCTAATATGTTGTACAATATTAACATCCACCTCTCACTGGATACGTCTGACACTGGAGTAGCAGCCAGCCAGGCATTTTGAAACCCCGTACTTGTCTGAGTTCTAAAAATGGAATAGTGTTGTTTAGCCAAGCCGTTCTGATTAAGATGTCATCTCAGCCCTCTTGAGCTCCCCACACCCCCGCCCCTCCCTCAGGGGGCTGCACCAGTTTACCTTTCATTAGGGGACCCTCTGTGCAAAACGTGTTTGCTGATAAGAGCCAGCAGTTTATCAACAGTTTATAAAGGCTGACGTTTGGATTAATCAAATCAGCACACATCCGGAGAAGGGTCGGACTCTGTAAACACRATCAGATCTGACTCCACAGATGGAATGAGAGAGGTGGGGGGAAGGGAGGGAGGGAGGAAGGAAAGATAAGTTAAGAAATGGAATGGAATTAGCAAAGTCACCTTTGCAGAAATCAAATGTTTCGAGGAGATGTTTGCTTCCTGGACTGCTGGGTGATTTCAGTCAGTCTACATGAGCAGTGTTGAGGGAGGGCTGTAGTCACAACTGGCTGTAGAATGGGTCCCAGCATCTGTCTATCTGTCCATCCGTCTGTCCCTAAGCCTAGCAGAGCACCTCTACAGTGACAGGCAAGACTGGCTCCTCACTATCTCCCATCAACTCTCTATCTGGGGAGAAAATGCGGCATTGCAGTCTCACTTTAGAGGGACACCGATCACAAGCGCAACTCATCTCAACTGTGGAGAGCTCTATCTCTCTCCCCCTCCGTCCTTGCCTCACTCATTTTCCAAGACACATAGAGAGCAGAGGATTCCGCTCGGTTTCTCTGCTCACAGAGTGGAAGTTGGAGTTGAAGAGATGGAGCTAAGCGGAGCTTCAAACAGCACATGTAATTGAGCAGCCCCTAGATAGGCTATCCGGGAACATGAAACAGCAACAGTTGTGACGGGAGGTAATTGCCTCCTTGGGCCCGTATAATGTCTTGTCGAGGCTTTAAACTCCAGCAAACTGCTGGAAGTCCTTATGTCTGCAGGTAATAGGTTCCAGGCATCAGCAGTCATGTGAAATGCAAGAAAGATAGCACTGCTGTGTGTGTGTGTGTGTGTGTGTGTGTGTGTGTGTGTGTGTGTGTGTGTGTGTGAATGAAGGCTCAGAACCAAGAAAGGAGAACAGCCAGAAGGAAGGCTCAGAAAACAGCACAGAAGGAAGGCTCAGAAAAACAGACAAGAATGAAGGGCTCAGAAAACAGCACAGATGAAGGCTCAGAAAACAGCAACAGAATTGAAGGCTCAGAAAACAGCACAGAAGGAAGGCTCAGAAAACAGCACAGAATGAAGGCTCAGAAAACAGCTACAGAAGCGTGATCTTCAGTATAATCCATTACTGGAGTTGTGTTTGACTTCCCAGTCATCCTTTCCTTTGTTACCTTCTAAATGCACTCAGTGTAGACTCCAAGCATCTCTGTCAGTGTGACTCCAAGCATCCTGTCAGTGTAACGCCCAAGCATCCCTGTCAGTGTAACTCCAAGCATCTTGTCAGTGTAACTCCCAAGCATCCCTGTCAGTGTAACTCCAAGCATCCCTGTCAGTGTTAAGCTACCAAGCATCCTGTCAGTGTAACCCAAGCATCCCTGTCAGTGTAACTCCAAGCATCCTGTCAGTGTAACTCCAAGCATCCCTGTCCGTGTAAGATACCAAGCATCCCTGTCAGTGTAACTCCAAGCATCCCTGTCAGTGTAACTCCAGCATCCTGTCGTGTAAAATCCAGTCGATCCTGTCAGTGTAACTCAAGCATCCCTGTCAGTGTACTCCAAGCATCCTGTCAGTGTAACTCCAAGCATCCATGTCAGTGTAACTCAAGCATCTGTCAGTGTAACCTCAAGCATCCTGTCAGTGTAACTCCAAGCATCCTGTCCGTGTAAAAACAAGCATCCTGTCAGTGTAACCCCAGATCCCTGTCAGTGTAACTCCAAGCATCCCTATCCGTGTAAATACCAAGCATCCCTGTCAGTGTAACCCAAGCATCCCTGTCAGTGTAACTCAAGCATCCCTGTCCGTGTAAATACCAAGCATCCGTCAGTGTACCTCCAAGCATCCCTGTCAGTGTAACTCCAAGCATCCCTGTCAGTGGAACTCCAGCATCCCTGTCAGTGTAACTCCAAGCATCCCTGTCAGTGTAATACCAAGCATCCATGTCAGTGTAACCCCAAGCATCCCTGTCAGTGTAACTCCAAGCATCCTTGTCCGTGTAAATTACCAAGCATCCCTGTCAGTGAAATCTAAGCATCCTGTCCGTGTAAATACCAAGCATCCTGTCAGTGTAACCCAAGTCTCCCTGTCCGTGTAATACAAGCATCCCTGTCAGTGTAACCCCAAGCATCCCTGTCAGTGTAACGCCAAGCATCCTGTCAGTGTAAATCCAAGCATGTCCTGTCAGTGTAAATCCAAGCATCCTACAGTGTAAGCCCCAAGCTCCTGTCGTGTACTCCAAGCATCCCTGTCGTGTAAAAACCAAGCATCCCTGTCAGTGTAAATACCAAGGCATCCTGTCCGTGTAATACCAGCATCCTGTCAGTGTAGATCCAAGCATCCCTGTCCATGTAAATACCAAGCATCCTTGTTAGTGTACCCAAGCATCCCTGTCAGTGTACTCCAAGCATCCTGTCAGTGGTAAACTCCAAGCATCCCTGTCAGTGTAACATCCAAGCATCCCTGTCAGTGTATACCCAAGCATCCCTGTCAGTGTAACTCCAACATCCCTGTCAGTGTAATCCCAAGCAATCCCTGTCAGTGTAACTCCAAGCATCCCTGTCAGTGTAACTCCAAGCATCCTGTCTTGTACATACAGCATCCTGTCAGTGTAACTCCAAGCATCCCCTGTCAGTGTAACTCCAAGCATCCTGTCAGTGTAACTCCAAGCATCCTGTCAGTGTAAACTCAAGCATCCTGTCGTGTAACAGAGCATCTGTCAGTGTAACTCAAGGCAGTCCCTGTCGTGTACATCAAGCATCCTGTCGTGTAACCCAAGCATGCCCTGTCAGTGTAACTCAAGCATCTGTCCGTGTAGAATCAAGTGCGACCCTGTCAGTGTAACTCCAAGCATCCCTGTCAGTGTAACTCCAAGCATCCTGTCGTGTAATCCAAGATCCTGTCATGTAACTCCAAGCATCCCTGTCAGTTAACTCAAGATCCGTCAGTGTAACTCCAAGCATCCCTGTCAGTGGTACCAAGTCCCTGTCAGTGTAATACCAGCATCCTGTCAGTGTACCAAGCATCCACTGTCAGTGTAACTCCAAGCATCCTTGTCCGTGTAAATACCAAGGCATCCCTGTCAGTGTAACTCCAAGCATCCCTGTGTCATGTGTAACTCCAGCATCCCTGTCAGCTTGTAACTCCAAGCACCGTTTTCCGTGTAAAATACCAAGCATCCCTGTGTCAGTGTAACTCCAAGCATCCCTGTCGTGTAATCCAAGCATCCTAGTCAGTTAAACTCCAGCATCTTAGTGTAACTCAAGCATCCCTGTCTGTGTAACTCCAAGCATCCCTGTCCGTGTAAATGACCAAGCATCCCTGTCGTGTAACTCAAGCAATCCCTGTCAGTGTAAAACCCCCTTCCAATGCCCATCGCATCTGTAGTGTAATCCAAGCATCCCTGTCAGTGTAACTCAAAGCATCCCTGTCAGTGTAACAAAGCATCCGCTGTCAGTGTAACCCAAGCATCCTGTCAGTGTAACTCCAAGCGATCCCTGTCAGTGTAACTCCAAGCATCCCTGTCAGTGTAACTCCAAGCATCCGCCTGGTCAGTGTAACTCCAAGCATCCTTTCAGTGTAACCCAAGCATCCCTGTCAGTGTACCCACGCATCCTTTCAGTGTAACTCCAAGCATCCCTGTCGTTGTAAATACCAAGCATCCCTGTCAGTGTACCCCAAGCATCCTGTCAGTGTAACACAAGCATCCCTGTCAGCTGTAACCCCAAGCATCCTGTCAGTGGTAAACATCAAGCATTCCCTTTCAGTGTAACCCAAGCATCCCTGTCATGTAACCCCAAGCATCCTGTCAGTGTAACCCCCAAAGGATCCGCCTGTCCGTGTAATACCAAGCATCCTGCTGTCTAGTGTAACTCCAAGCATCCTGACAGTGTACCCAAGCTATCCCTGTCGTGTAAATACCAAGCATCCCTGTCAGTGTAACTCCAGGCTCCCTGTCCGTGTAAGACCAAGCATCCCTGTCAGTGTAACTCCAAGCATCCCTGTTGTGTAAATAACAAGCATCCCTGTCAGTGTAACCCCAAGCATCCCTGTCCGTGTAAATCCAAGCATCTTCAGTGTACCCCAAGCATCTGCGTGTAAATACCAAGCATCCCTGTCATGTAACTCCAAGCATCGCCTGTCCGTGTAATACCAAGCATCCCTTGTCCGTGTAAATACCAAGCATCCCTGTCCAGTGTAACCAAGCATCCCTGTCGTGTAAATCCAAGCATCCCTGTCAGTGTAACCCCAGCATCCCTGTCAGAGTAAATACCAAGCATCCCTGTCAGTGTAACCCCAAGCATCCCTGTCAGTGTTAACTCCAAGCATCCTCTGTCAGTGAAAATCCCACAGCCATCCCCTGTCAGTGAAAATCCAAGCATCCCTGTCCGTGTAAATACAAGCATCCTGTCAGTGTAACCCCAAGCATCCCTGTCCGTGTAAAGTACCAAGCATCCCTGTCAGTGTAACTCCACAGCATCCCTGTCAGTGTAACCGCAGAGCATCCCTGTCAGTGTAAATCAAGCATCCCTGTTCAGTGTAAATCCAAGCATCCTATGCAGTGTACCCAAGCATCCCTGTCCGTGTAAATACAAGCACCCTGTTCCGTGTAAACCAAGCATCCCTGTCAGTGTAACATCCAAGCATCCCTGTCCGTGTAAATACCAAGATCCCTGTCAGTGTAACTCCAAGCATCCCTGTCCGTGTAAATACCAAGCATCCCTGTCAGTGTAACTCAAGCATCCCTGTCCATGTAAATACCAAGCGATCCCGTGTCAGTGTAACCCCAAGCATCCCTGTCAGTGGTAACTCCAAGCATCCCTGTCAGTGTTAACCCCAAGCATCCCTGTCAGTGTAACTCCAAGCATCCCTGTCAGTGTAACCCAAGCATCCTGTCAGGATCGTACTCAAGCATCCCTGTCAGTTAACTCAAGCATGCCCTGTCAAGTGTAACTCCAAGCATCGCTGTCAGTGTAACCCAAGCATCCCTGTCAGTGTAACCCCAAGCATCCCTGTCAGTGTAACTCAAAGCATCCTGTCAGTGTACTCCAAGCATCCCTGTGCCGTCCGTGCATAAGCATCCCTGTCAGTGTAACTTCAAGCATCCTGTATTACCTCCAGATCCTTCAGTGACTCAAGCATGACCTGTCAGAGTGTAACTCCAAGCATCCCTTAGTGTAACGCCAAGCATCCCTGTCAGTGTAAACTCCAAGCATTTGTGTCACAGAGGCTCCTACGCGGCAAGAAAATCAAGGCAAGAGTTGTGGGCCTTCATTGTCAGGTTTTTTACTCTTCCCTGACCCCCAACCAACCGCTCCAGTCCCCTCATGTTCTGTAAGACACAAGAGCACACAGAGACACCAAAGAGAGAGTAGAGAGCCGAGACGCGAGAGAGAGGGGAGACCTCAGAAGGAGATGTGTTTATTAAGCGTGGCCCTCTCCTTCGCGATTAATGGAACATGCTGTCCACAGCAAAAACAGCCGCCCAATTCCCAGCAGTTTACCCTCTATATAAACAGCTAAATAAGGCTACCGGTGCGTGCGTCACTTAGGGGGTCAGGCTGCAGAACACTCCACTTTACTGGCCACACCCTACACTTTATATTAGCACTTCATATTGATGCAGGTGGATGGGGTGAGTTTAGGGAGAAAGAATCAGCCGTTGAGAGGGTAGGAGGCGATATAGATAGAAATATGCCTAAACAGATGATATATTCCGCAGAATCAGCCCTCCTGATAGAGAAGTGTTGCCGATGGGTGAATAGATTGAGGAGACTAAGTCAGTCAGTCGTGGGTCTGTTTTCCTGCACGCATTGAAGAGTGAATGCTAAGCCCCTCTCCCTCGTTCCCTGATTAAACTGGCCTTTGTTCATGGTGGTGTGACGCGCGTCCGTGAGCAGTATTGCAGTGGGCAAACTGTAGCTCTTTAAAACAACCTACCGCTGTGCTATCTGCAGCAGGGTTTACACCCCCCCCCACCCAGATCACAAGAAGGAGCAAAGCGAGTTTTTAGTTGGTTTGTTGTTTTGCCTAACAAGGTATTGCTTCCAAATATCATCTTTTCGTTATATATTGGGGAATGGGATGTTGAGGATGTTGAAGGATGGGAAGGTGATGTTGAGGGACGTGAGAGGACTTGTGAAGTGGAGGAGAGGGGCGTTGGGTGGAGAGGGGTGTTATGGAACGGAGAGGGGTGTGTACCGTAAGTGAAGATAGGTGTG
>NC_036855.1:23109605-23121190 GCF_002910315.2 Salvelinus sp. IW2-2015 | reverse complement strand
GTTGAGGGGTGTTGAGGGATGGAGAACGGTGTTGAGGGATGGAGAGGGGTGTTGAGGGATGAAGAGGGGTGTTGTGAAATGAAGATAGGTGTGTTGAGGGGTGTTGGGGGATGGAGAACGGTGTTGAGGGATGGAGAGGGGTGTTTAGGGATGGAGAGGGGTGTTGAGTGGTGTTGTCAAATGAAGATAGGTGTGTTGAGGGATGGAGAGGGGTGTTGAGGGGTGTTGAGAGATGGAGAGGGGTGTTTGAGATGCAAAAGCAACCAACTCAGTTAAATGTGGGTCAATTTCACGAATCTTTAGTGTTTTTACTATSTGACCTTAATTACTTGCCTGATGTTTGTGTGCCTGTGTTCTCTCTGTGCCTCCAGGCAGCCTCTATGGCCCTGAGCAGCCTGGGTCATGTGTACACAGCCATCGGGGACTACCCTAATGCCCTGGCCAGCCACAAGCAGTGTGTCCTACTGGCCAAGCAGTCCAAGGACCAGCTGTCGGAGGCACGAGAGCTGGGCAACATGGGCGCCGTCTACATCGCCATGGGCGACTTTGAAAACGCTGTCCAATGCCACGAGCAGCACCTGGGCATCGCCAAGGCCCTGACCAGCAAGAGGGAGGAGGCCCGTGCCTACAGCAACCTGGGCAGTGCCTATCACTACCACCGTAACTTTGACAAGGCCATGTCCTACCACACCCATGTGCTGGAGCTGGCCCAGGAGCTGGAGGAGCAGCCTATAGAGATGAGGGCGTACGCTGGACTGGGGCACGCTGCTCGCTGCATGCAGGACCTGGAGAGAGCCAAGCAGTACCACCAACAGCAGCTGGCCATCGCTGAGGGCCTGAAGGACAGGGCTGCAGAGGGAAGAGCCTCCTCCAACCTGGGTACGTAACAACACAGAGGGGTAGTCTGTGGTGGGTGGGTCGGGAGACTGGGCTGGGGATAGCATCATATCTATCTATAACATCCTAATTTTTCGGTTTATTTTCAAACATGGCTAACAAAGAATATTTCTCGTTTAGTACAGTGTTATTATGCTTCCCCTTAGATCGGCCTCTAGGCCTGTCCCTGGCATTTTACATTTACATTTACATTTAAGTCATTTAGCAGACGCTCTTATCCAGAGCGACTTACAAATTGGAAAGTTCATACATATTCATCCTGGTCCCCCCGTGGGGAATGAACCCACAACCCTGGCGTTGCAAGCGCCATGCTCTACCAACTGAGCCACACGGGACCATTTGACTGCATTGTAAAGGGTGCATTGCTAATCATTTTATTTCTGCAGGTTTTGACCGTCAGATGACTAGGGCTTTGAAAAGGGGACAATAATTAAATAGAGCTCCAATCAAAAGGCCTGATCTTCTAGACTTAATTCCCCCCTCTCTGTCTTTTCTATGTATCTATTTTGAATTATCTACGGCACTAGGATTCATTTGCTAGATTTGATTAAGTCCTTGCCAGTGGGGGGGGGGGGAGCAGAACAGAACGGAACAGCGTGGGTATTAATGTGCAGAGAGTTCCCATGAAAAGATGTAAAGTGTTTTTATGGGCTTCTTTTCTCCTGTGACAGTGTGATAGTTATATGTTAGTGTTCCATCACTCTAGCACATCCAGCCAGTGATAACTCAGTCACTGAGGCTGTCTGTCTCCTCTGCTCTGCTCTGGCCCATGCAGAGACTCCTGTCCTGACCAATCACATCACAGCTCCCTGACCAAGCTGAGGTATCGTGTATCACGCAACACTGCAGTAAATCTACGTAACAGTAGTCGACCTGAACCTGGACGGGAGTTATAGCAACACATTTAGCTGACTACTGTTTTTCAATGGTCTTTGTTCTCACACCAGTCACTATGTAGGGCTCCATTTTAAAACAACATTTAAACACTTAAAACAAGGTTGTGATAATGAACATCCAATAAAAAATCGACAGCAAGAGCTAGGTTCAGGTAACTATCAGTAAATACGAATGTGGAATACCCAGAGACAGGTAAACAACTACTAGTGATATATAGTAGTACCTGGAACCCACAACAAGCAGAGACAGGTAAACAGGTACTAGTGATATAGTAGTACTGGAACCAACAACAAGCAGAGACAGGTAAACAGGTACTAGTGATATAGTAGTACCTGGAACCCACGACAAGCAGAGACAGGTAAACAGGTACTAGTGATATAGTAGTACCTGGAACCCAGACAAGCAGAGACAGGTAAACAGGTACTAGTGATATAGTAGTACCTGGAACCAACGACAAGCAGAGACAGGTAAACAGGTACTAGTGATATAGTAGTACCGTGGAACCCACGACAAGCAGAGACAGGTAAACAGGTACTAGTGATATAGTAGTACCTGGAACCCACGACAAGCAGAGACAGGTAAACAGGTACTAGTGATATAGTAGTACCTGGAACCCACGACAAGCAGAGACAGGTAAACAGGTACTAGTGATATAGTAGTACCTGGAACCCACGACAAGCAGAGACAGGTAAACAGGTACTAGTGATATAGTAGTACCTGGAACCCACGACAAGCAGAGACAGGTAAACAGGTAACTAGTGATATGTAGTACCTGGAACCCACGACAAGCAGAGACAGGTAACAGGTACTAGTGATAAAGTAGTACCTGGAACCCACGACAAGCAGAGACAGGTAAACAGGTACTAGTGATATAGTAGTACCTGGAACCCACGACAAGCAGAGACAGGTAAACAGGTACTAGTGATAATAGTACCTGGAACCCACGACAAGCAGAGACAGGTAAACAGGTACTAGTGATATAGTAGTACCTGGAACCCACGACAAGCAGGACAGGTAAACAGGTACTAGTGAATATAGTAGTACTGGAACCCACGACAAGCAGAGACAGGTAAACAGGTACTAGTGATATAGTAGTACCTGGAACCCACGACAAGCAGAGACAGGTAAACAGGTATCTAGTGATATAGTAGTACCTGGAACCCACGACAAGCAGAGACAGGTAAACAGGTACTAGTGATATAAGTAGTACCTGGAACCACGACAAGCAGAGACAGGTAAACAGGTACTAGTGATATAGTAGTACCTGGAACCCACGACAAGCAGAGACAGGTAAACAGGTACTAGTGATATAGTAGTACCTGGAACCCACGACAAGCAGAGACAGGTAAACAGGTACTAGTGATATAGTAGTACCTGGAACCCACGACAAGCAGAGACAGGTAAACAGGTACTAGTGATATAGTAGTACCTGGAACCCACGACAAGCAGAGACAGGTAACAGGTACTAGTGATAGTAGTACCTGGACCCACGACAAGCAGAGACAGGTAAACAGGTACTAGTGATATAGTAGTACCTGGAACCACCGACAAGCAGAGACAGGTAAACAGGTACTAGTGATATTAGTAGTACCTGGAACCCACGACAAGCAGAGACAGGTAAACAGGTACTAGTGATATAGTAGTACCTGGAACCACGACAAGCAGAGACAGGTAAACAGGTACTAGTGATATAGTAGTACCTGGAACCCACGACAAGCAGAGACAGGTAAACAGGTACTAGTGATATAGTAGTAACCTGGAACCCAGACAAGCAGAGACAGGTAAACAGGTATTAGTGATATAGTAGTACCTGGAACCCACGACAAGCAGAGACAGGTAAACAGGTACTAGTGATATAGTAGTACCTGGAACCACGACAAGCAGAGACAGGTAAACAGGTACTAGTGATATAGTAGTACCTGGAACCCACGACAAGCAGAGACAGGTAAAAGGTACTTAGTGATATAGTAGTACCTGGAACCCACGACAAGCAGAGACAGGTAAACAGGTACTAGTGATATAGTAGTACCTGGAACCCACGACAAGCAGAGACAGGTAAACAGGTACTAGTGATATAGTAGTACCTGGAACCCACGACAAGCAGAGACAGGTAAACAGGTCACTAGTGATATAGTAGTACCTGGAACCCACGACAAGCAGAGACAGGTAAACAGGTACTAGTGATAATAGTGTACCTGGAACCCACGACAAGCAGAGACAGGTAACAGGTACTAGTGATATAGTATACCTGGAACCCACGACAAGCAGAGACAGGTAAACAGGTACTAGTGATATAGTAGTACCTGGAACCCACGACAAGCAGAGACAGGTAAACAGTACTAGTGATATAGTAGTACCTGGAACCACGACAAGCAGAGACAGGTAAACAGGTACTAGTGATATAGTAGTACCTGGAACCCACGACAAGCAGAGAACGGTAAACAGGTACTAGTGATATAGTAGTACCTGGAACCCACGACAAGCAAGACAGGTAAACAGGTATAGTGATATAGTAGTACCTGGAACCCACGACAAGCAGAGACAGGTAAACAGGTACTAGTGATATAGTAGTACCTGGAACCCACGCCAAGCAGAGACAGGTAAACAGGTACTAGTGATATAGTAGTACTGGAACCCACGAAAGCAGAGACAGGTAAACAGGTACTAGTGATATAGTAGTACCTGGAACCCCGACAAGCAGAGACAGGTAAACAGGTACTAGTGATATAGTAGTACCTGGAACCCACGACAAGCAGAGACAGGTAAACAGGTATTAGTGATATAGTAGTACCTGAACCCACGACAAGCAGAGACAGGTAAACAGGTAAAGTGATATAGTAGTACCTGGAACCCACAACAAGCAGAGACAGGTAAAACGGTACTAGTGATTAGTAGTACCTGGAACCACGACAAGCAGAGACAGGTAAACAGGTACTAGTGATATAGTAGTACCTGGAACCCACGACAAGCAGAGACAGGTAACAGTACTAGTGATATAGTAGTACCTGGAACCCACGACAAGCAGAGACAGGTAACAGGTACTAGTGATATAGTAGTACCTGGAACCCACAACAAGCAGAAGACAGGTAAACAGACTTACTAGTGATAAACTGTAAGTAGTAACCTGGAACCCACAACAACGCAGAGACAGTAAACAGGTACTAGTGATAAACTGTAGTAGTACCTGGAACCCACAACAAGCAGAGACAGGTAAACAGACTTACTAGTGATAAACTGTAGTAGTACCTGGAACCCCACAACAAGCAGAGGAAAAAGCAGGAGCAGAGAATAACAACATGCGAGGGAATACGATATCACCCCACCATCAAAGTCTGCTATTTGGCACAGGCCAGTGCTAAAATACAGAGAGAATCACTGATGCTGCCTCTCCTCCACGCATTCTTCTCTCCTGGCAAAACCATGACTCTACACTGCTATTCCTAGCCTGTTCCATCACATCCTGCCAAGCTCCTTGTGAGGAAGCATCCGGGTCTTCTGCAGGTCAGTGACCTGGGTAACCCCACACTGTCGGGCTGTAGCAAACAACAAGCCAACCTCCCTCCAGCTGCCTGGGACCGCCTTCCCTTCTACAATCTACATGACCTAACTTCTAAACCCAGGTGGTTCCTCATCCTGTAGCGATGGACGGGGCCAAAAAAGAGGAAACTCACATGCTCATCAGAGTAGGGAAGCCCACAACAATGAGGACTGCTCTGTACTTGACCTCAAATGGTCCCGTGTGGCTCAGTTGGTAGAGCATGGGCGCTTGCAACGCCAGGGTTGTGGGTTCATTCCCCACGGGGGGACCACGGATGAATATGTATGAACTTTCCAATTTGTAAGTCGCTCTGGATAAGAGCGTCTGCTAAATGACTTAAATGTAAATGTAAATGTAAAATGCCAGGGACAGGCCTAGAGCCGATCTAAGGGGAAGCATAATAACACTGTACTAAACGAAATATTCTTTGTTAGCCATGTTTGAAAATAAACCGAAAAATTAGGATGTTATAGATAGATATGATGCTATCCCAGCCCAGTCTCCCGACCCACCCACCACAGACTACCCCTCTGTGTTGTTACGTACCCAGGTTGGAGGAGGCTCTTCCCTCTGCAGCCCTGTCCTTCAGGCCCTCAGCGATGGCCAGCTGCTGTTGTGGTTACTGCTTGGCTCTCTCCAGGTCCTGCATGCAGCGAGCAGCGTGCCCCAGTCCAGCGTACGCCCTCATCTCTATAGGCTGCTCCTCCAGCTCCTGGCCAGCTCCAGCACATGGTGTTGGTAGGACATGCCTTGTCAAAGTTACGGTGGTAGTGATAGGCACTGCCCAGGTTGCTGTAGGCACGGGCCTCTCCCTCTTGCTGGTCAGGGCCTTGGCGATGCCCAGGTGCTGCTCGTGGCATTGGACAGCGTTTTCAAAGTCGCCCATGCATGTAGAACAGGCGCCCATGTTGGCCCAGCTCTCGTGCCTCCGACAGCTTGTCCTTGGACTCGCTTGGCCAGTAGGACACACTGCTTGTGGCTGGCCAGGGCATTAGGGTAGTCCCCGATGGCTGTGTACAATGACCCAGGCTGCTCAGGCGCCATAGAGGCTGCCTGGAGGCACAGAGAGAACACAGGCACACAAACATCAGGCAAGTAATTAAGGTCACATAGTAAAAAACACTAAAGATTCGTGAAATGACCCACATTTAACTGAGTTGGTTGCTTTGCATCTCAAACACCCCTTCTCCATCTCTCAACACACCCCTCAACACCCTCTCCATCCTCCAACACACCTAATCTTCATTTAAACACCACTCACCCCTCTCTCATCCCTAAACAACCCCTCTCCATCCTCAACACCGTTCTCCATCCCCCAACACCCCTCAACACACCTATCTTCATTTCACAAACACCCTCTTCATCCTCAACACCCCTCTCCATCCCTCAACACCGTTCCTCCATCCCTCAACACCCCTCAACACACCTATCTTCACTTGGTAACACCCTCTCCGTCCTCAACACCCCTCTCCATCCTCAACACCCCTCTCCGTCCCTCAACAGCCCTTCACGTCCCTCAACATCCCTCCTCCATCCCTCAACATCCCTCAACATCCCATTCCCCAAAGTATATAACAAAAATTATATTTGAAGCAATATTGCTTAGGACCAAACAACAAACAAAAATGCTTTGCTTCCTTTCTTGTGATCTGGGTGGGGGGGGGGGGTGTAAACCCTGATGCAGATAGCACAGCCGGTAGGCTTGTTTTAAAGCTGACAGTTTCCCACTGCAATCTGCTTCACGGAGCGCGCCACCACCAATGGAAACGGCCAGTTAATCAGGGGAAGGGAGGAGAGGGGCTTAGCTTCACTCTTCAGCTGTGCGGAGGAAACAGACCCACGACTGCCTGACTGATTCTCCTCAATCTATTCACCATTGGCAACACTTCTCTATCAGGAGGGCTGATGCTGGGAATATATCTGTAGCATATTCTATCTATCGCCTCAACGGGATATTTCTCCACTCACCCCATCCACCTGCATCAATATCGAAGTGTAATATAAAGTGTAGGGTGTGCTAGTAAAGTGGAGTGTCTGCAGGCCTGACCCCCTAAGTGACGCACTCACTGGTAGGCTTATGCTGTTTATATAGAGGGTAAACTGCTGGGAATTGGGGGCGGCTGTTTTTGTGTGGACAGATGTCCATTAATCGCAGGGAGAGGGCCAGCTAATAACACATCTCCTTCCTGAGGTCTCCCTCTCTCTCGCTCTCTCTCTCTCACTCTCTCTTGTGTCTCTTGTGTCTCTGTGTCTTACAGAACATGAGGGGACTGGAGCGGGTGGTTGGGGGTCAGGAAGAGTAAAACCCTGACAATTAAGGCCCAACTCTGCATTGATTTTTCTGCCTGCGTAGGAGCCTCTGTTGACACAAATGCTTGGAGTTTACACTGACAGGGAATGCTTGGCGTTAACCTGACAGGGATTGCTTGGAGTTACACTGACAGAGGATGCTTGGAGTTACACTGACAGGGATGCTTGGAGTTTACAGCTGACACGGGGATGCTTGAGGTTACACTGACAGGGATGCTTTTGGTATTTACACGGACAGAGGATTGCCTTGCCGAGTTAGCACTGACAGGGATGCTTATGCATGTTACACTGACAGGCGATTGCTTGGTGGGTTACACTGACAGGGATGCTTGGGGTTACACTGACAGGGATGCCTTGGAGCTTACACTGACCTAGGGATGCTTGGGAGTTTACACTGACAGGGATGCTGTGAGTTACACTGACAGGGATGGATTGGGTGTACACTGACAGGGATGCTTGGAGTTAGACTGGACAGGGATGCTTGGTTCACTGCTGGAGTGTAACACCTAGCATCACGGGATGCTTGGAGGTGCTTACACTGACATGGGAATTGCTTGGAGGTTACACTGACAGGGATGCCCTTGGTATTTACATGGACAGGAGCCTGCTTGGAGTTTACAACTGACAGGGGATGCTTGTATTTACACGAACAGGGATGCTTGGAGTTACACTGACAGGGATGCTTGGTATTTACACGCGACAGGATGCTTGGTTATTTACACTGACCGGGATGCTTGGTTTTTTACAAATATGCTGGACAGGGATCGCTTGGTATTTCACGGACAGGGCATGCTTGGGTTACACTGACAGCGATGCTTGGATTTACACTACAGGGATGCTTGGATTACACTGACAGGGATGCTTGGATCGTTACACTGACAGGGATGCTTTGGGGTTAACACTGACAGGGATGCTTGTATTTACACGGACAGGGATGCTTGGAGTTCACTGACGGGATGCTTGGTATACACGAACAGGGATGCTTGGATTTTCACTGACAGGATGCTTGGGATTTCACTGACAGGGATGCTTGGAGTTACACTGACACGGGATGCTGAGGAGTTACACTACAGGGATGCTTGGTAATTTACTCTGACAGGGATGCTGTTGGGATGTTACACTGACAGGGATGCTTGGTATTTACACGGACAGGGATGCTTGGAGTTACACTGACAGGGATGCTTGGTATTTACCGACAGGGATCTTGGTAACCGGACAGGGATGCTTGGAGTTACACTGACAGGGATGCTTGGATTACACGGACAGGGATGCTTGGAGTTACACTGACAGGGCTGCTTGGTATTTACACGGAACAGGGATGCTTTGGGGTTACACTGACAGGGTGCAACAGGGTGCTTGGAGTTAACTGACAGGGATGCTTGGTACTTCTACACGGACAGGGATGCTTGAGTTACACTGACAGGGACTGCTTGGTACAGATGTTGTAGACACGGACAGGGGATACTTGGGGTTACATCTGTCAGGGATGCTTGGGTTACACTGACAGGATGCTTGGTATTTACACGGCAGGATCTTGGTTACACTGGAAAGGATGCTTTGGTTACATTGACAGGGATGCTTGGGTTAGCACTGCAAGGGATGCTTGTGGGTACACTGACAAGGGATGTATTTGGGTTACACTGACAGGGATGCTTGTTGGTTACACTGACAGGTGCTTGAGGTTACACTGACAGGGATGGCTTGGTAACACGGACAGGGATTCGGAGCACTAAAGTTTGGGGTATCCAACTGAAAGGGATGCTTGGAGTAACTGACAGGGATGCTTGGAGTTACACTGACAGGCTTGAGACTGACAGTCTGGCGTAATACAGATAGCTAGGTTATTCAGGCGGATGCTTGAGTTACCACTGACAGGAGTGTATTTCGGCTGGGCGGTATTACACTGACAGGGATGCTTGGTGTTTACACGTACGGGATGCTTTGGTATGGTTACAACGGACAGGGATGCTTGGGGTTACACTGTACGGATGCTTTGGATTTACACTGACAGGCATAGCTTGGACCGTTACAACTGACAGCGAGATGCTTGGGTTTACACGACAGCGGATGCTTGAGTACACTAGACAGGGATGCTTTGTATTACACTGACAGGTGATGATTGGAGACACTGACAGGGATGCTTGGTATTTACGACGGACAGGGATGCCAATCTTGATGTACTACTGACAGGGACTGCTTGGTAATTTACACGGACAAGGGATGCTTGGCATTACAGCAGGGATGCTAGGGTTTATGACCCTGTGTGGCTATTCTCAGGTATATGTACACTGACAGGGATGCTGCAGTCTAGGGATGTTACACTGGACAGGGATGTGAGTCATGGATCCTGGTATTTACACGGACCAGGATGCTTGACGTTATTCACTGCACAGGGATGCTTGGGGGTTACAACTGACAGGCGATGCTTGGTATTTTCACTGACAGGGATTGCTTGATCGTTCTGTCCTTGCTTCCGTTCTCTCGCTGTGGTGTGTTGTTGCTGTTGTCGTATGTGTGGTCTCCTGTTTGCTGGGTTCTCTTTCGCTTCTTGTTCTGTCCTGTTCCGTGTCCTCCATTTGGTTGGGTCTCCCGCTCTGTCCGTGTAACCCACAGCGCATTCTGGTCGGTGTCGCTTCAGCATTGTTTGTCGTCCTATTGTCGTGTAATCAGCTCTGTTGTGTTCCCGTCAGTGTACCCAAGCTTCCTTGTTGCAGTGAGCTCCAACCACCAAGCACCCCTTCCGTGTATACCAACATCCCTGTAGTGGTAAATGTCCAAGGCAAGTGTTGCCTCAGATGTCGCCCAGACCTGTCAGTGTAAGCTTCAAGCATGTTGTGCCCACTGGTCAGTGTAATCCAGAAGCATGCCCGGTTAGTGTAAATATCTTACAGCATAGTTCTCTGTCATGTGTAGATACCTCTCTTCCTGGTTCAAGCATTTGATCTGGGTCAGTTGGTACCCAAGCTCCCGTTGTCCGTTTGTAAATAAACGCATGTCTGGTGCGTCTGTTCAGTGTAACTCCCAAGCCAAGCATTACGCCTGTCAGTTGTATAACTTCCTAGCATATTCGCGTCCGTGTACTCAAGGCATTTTATTGCCCTGATGGTCGTGTAACTTAAAACTCCTGCCCGGCTGCACCCCACCTCCGCATTGCCTGCGAAGGCAGATTTCCTGTCGGAGTGTATACTGCAACAAAGCATCTTCAGGATGCCGCCTGTCGTGTGTGTGGAGGTAATGAGATTCCAAGCATCGTGTGGGCCTGTCAAGTGTTATCGCCATAGGCATGATGTCTGAGCCTGTCGGTTTGTAATATTCCCAAAAGCGAAGAATGCATTCCCTGGTCTGTGTACTCAAGCAGTGCGCTGTCCTTAAAATACGGTAGCAAATGATGCCCTGTCAAGTGGGGTAACTTTGCCAAGGCATTGTGTGGTCGTGTTTATTGCCCTCTGTCGTTGTATACTCTTGTTTATTTCCAGTCAAGCATTCATTCCTGTCAGTGTAACTTTCCCACATGCCCTGTCAGTGTACGTCCACATCCCTCGTGTCGAGTTGTAGAACTCAGTTCCACGTAAGTCAGACTCAAACAACTATTCTCTCGTGGGTCAAAGTGTGCAGTGTAACCCTTCGGCCTCCCACTCCGTGTTGGTCAGTGTAAACCCCGAGCCCTCAAGCGCCAAGCATTTGTTTTCGCCCGTCACGTGTAACTAACTGTCTTTCTGCAGTCTCCACCCAAGCATATATGTTCTCCTTTGTTTTCCTGTCAGTGTATACTTTTTCCATCCATGTGCTAGCGGCGTGGGTTGCAGCTTTGCCTCTCCAAGCATGACTCCGTGCGGTTGCTCTCGGTCCGGCTGTGTGCCCTGTGCTGTCAGTGTAATGCTCCAAGCAGTTTTAGTGGTCGCCTGTCAGTGTAACTCCAACATTGGTCCTTTCTAGTGTAACG
>NC_036855.1:23102931-23109580 GCF_002910315.2 Salvelinus sp. IW2-2015 | reverse complement strand
AAACCCACGACAAGACAGAAGACAGGTAAACAGGTACTAGTGATATAGTAGTACCTGGAACCCACGACAAGCAGAGACAGGTAAACAGGTACTAGTGATAGTAGTATACCTGGAACCCACGACAAGCAGAGACAGGTAAACAGGTACTAGTGATATAGTAGTACCTGAACCCACGACAAGCAGAGACAGGTAAACAGGTACTAGTGATATAGTAGTACCTGGAACCCACGACAAGCAGAGACAGGTAAACAGGTACTAGTATAGTAGTACCTGGAACCCACGACAAGCAGAGACAGGTAAACAGGTACTAGTGATATAGTAGTACCTGGAACCCACGACAAGCAGAGACAGTAAACAGTACTAGTGAATAGTAGTACTGGAACCCACGACAAGCAGAGACAGGTAAACAGGTACTAGTGATATAGTAGTACCTGGAACCCACGACAAGCAGAGACAGGTAAACAGGTACTAGTGATATAGTAGTACCTGGAACCCACGACAAGCAGAGACAGGTAAACAGGTACTAGTGATATAGTAGTACCTGGAACCCACGACAAGCAGAGACAGGTAAACAGGTACTAGTGATATAGTAGTACCTGGAACCCACGACAAGCAGAGACAGGTAAACAGGTACTAGTGATATAGAGTACCCTGGAACCCACGACAAGCAGAGACAGTAAACAGGTACTAGTGATATAGTAGTACCTGGAACCCACGACAAGCAGAGACAGGTAAACAGGTACTAGTGATATAGTAGTACCTGGAACCCACGACAAGCAGAGACAGGTAAACAGGTACTAGTGATATAGTAGTACCTGGAACCCACGACAAGCAGAGACAGGTAAACAGGTACTAGTGATATAGTAGTACCTGGAACCCACGACAAGCAGAGACAGGTAAACAGGTACTAGTGATATAGTAGTACCTGGAACCCACGACAAGCAGAGACAGGTAAACAGGTAACTAGTGATATAGTAGTACCTGAACCCACGACAAGCAGAGACAGGTAAACAGGTACTAGTGATATAGTAGTACCTGGAACCCACGACAAGCAGAGACAGGTAAACAGGTACTAGTGATATTAGTAGTACCTGGAACCCACGACAAGCAGAGACAGGTAAACAGGTACTAGTGATATAGTAGTACCTGGAACCCACGACAAGCAGAGACAGGAAACAGGTACTAGTGATATAGTAGTACCTGGAACCCACGACAAGCAGAGACAGGTAAACAGGTACTAGTGATATAGTAGTACCTGGAACCACGACAAGCAGAGACAGGTAAAAGGTACTAGTGAATAGTAGTACCTGAACCACGACAAGCAGAGACAGGTAAACAGGTACTAGTGATATAGTAGTACCTGGAACCCACGACAAGCGAGAGACAGGTAAACAGGTACTAGATATAGTAGTACCTGGAACCCACGACAAGCAGAGACAGGTAAACAGGTACTAGTGATATAGTAGTACCTGGAACCCACGACAAGCAGAGACAGGTAAACAGGTACTAGTGATATAGTAGTACCTGGAACCCACGACAAGCAGAGACAGGTAAACAGGTACTATGAATAGTAGTACCTGGAACCCACGACAAGCAGAGACAGGTAAACAGGTACTAGTGATATAGTAGTACCTGGAACCCACGCACAAGCAGAGACAGGTAAACAGGTACTAGTGATTATAGTAGTACCTGGAACCCACGACAAGCAGAGACAGGTAAACAGGTACTAGTGATATAGTAGTACCTGGAACCCACGACAAGCAGAGACAGGTAAACAGGTACTAGTGAAAAGTAGTACCTGGAACCCACGACAAGCAGAGGACAAAGGTAAACAGTACTAGTGATATAGTAGTACCTGGAACCACGCACAAGCAGAGACAGGTTAAACAGGTACTAGTGATATAGTAGTACCTGGAACCCACGACAAGCGAGAGACAGGTAAACAGTACTAGTGATATAGTAGTACCTGGAACCCACGACAAGCAGAGACAGGTAAACAGGTACTAGTGATATAGTAGTACCTGGAACCCACGACAAGCAGAGACAGGTAAACAGGTTACTAGTGATATAGTAGTACCTGGAACCCAGACAAGCAGAGACAGGTAAACAGGTATTAGTGATATAGTAGTACCTGGAACCCACGACAAGCAGAACAGGTAAACAGGTACTAGTGATATAGTAGTACCTGGAACCCACACAAGCAGAGACAGGTAAAACAGGTACTAGTGATATAGTAGTACTCGGAACCACGACAAGCAGAGACAGGTAAAACAGGTACTAGGGATATAGTAGTACCTGAACCCACGACAAGCAGAGACAGGTAAACAGGTACTAGTATATAGTAGTACCTGGAACCCACGACAAGCAGAGACAGGTAAACAGGTACTAGTGATATAGTAGTACCTGGAACCCACAACAAGCAGAGACAGGGTAAACAGACTTACTAGTGATACTGAGTAGTACCTGGAACCCACAACAAGCAGAGACAGGTAAACAGGTACTAGTGATAAAACTTAGTCAGTACCTGGAACCACAGACAAGCAGAGACAGGTAAACCAGACTTGCTACTAGTGATAAACGTAGTACGTACCTGGAACCACACCAACAAGCAGAGGAAAAAGCAGGCAGCAGAGAATAAACAAACATGAAGAGGAATAACGATATCACCCCACCATCAAAGTCTGCTATTTGCCACAGCCAGTTGCTAAAATACAGAGAGAATACTGATGTGCTCTCTCTCCTCCACGCATTCTCTCTCTCACTGGCAAAACCATGACCTCTACACTGCTATTCCTAGCCTGTTCCATCACATCCTGCCAAGCTCCTTGTGAGGAAGCCATCCGGGTCTTCTGCAGGTCAGTGACCGGGGTAAAACCCCACACTGTCGGGCTGTAGCAACACACAAAAGCCAACCTCCCTCCAGCTGCCTGGGACCGCCTTCCCTTCTTACAATCTACCATGACTAACTTTCTAAAAACCAGGTGGGTCCTCATCCTGTAGGATGGACGGGGCCAAAAAGAGGAACTCACCATGCTCATCAGAGTAGGAAGCCACAAACATGAGACTGCCTCTGCACATTGAACCGGCTAACATAATGAGAAAGCAAAGGTACCCCTGTGGTTATTCAATACCAGCAGAGGGAGAGCTGGGCCATATGGACAACAATCCATATAGCGATAAATTGCATGAATTTATGTGATAACAATACATATATAACATTAATGTGCACCAGTTTTTTTAAATKATCCTWTAAACTACTAGTTTGATGGTTGTAGGCATCACATTGTCCCATTAACAATCACCCATATTAGCAAACTTGTTTCATTTCAAACTTCACATTTCTTCAGTATAGGCAACTTATCCTAATGAATGATATCAGAAAAATGCCTGCGATAACTGATGGTCAATGTCGATGTCGATCATTTTCAGTTTATCGTCACAGCTCTAAGGAGAGGTCTACGACATAGCACATTCAGCTGTATTTGAGTCCAGCCATTACAATATGTAGTAGGTTGGTGGCATGGCTTACGACAGCCATCAAGACAATATGTAGTAGGTTGGTGGCATGGCTTACGACAGCCATCAAGACAGTTGTAAAGCTGACTCTGATGGACAACTAAGAGACGTAATGGTTATCCTCAGAAGAGAGAGCGTGGAAATAGGGAACAAGACCAGCATAACACCCAACCAGTGGTTGGTTCCATCTATGAATATTCAGAAAGGTGGCCTGATTACTCGTGGTCGTAAACAGGGCCTCTAGCGAGTAAAGTTTAGTCCCACCAGTAACAGCAAGAATACATCTGTAATGAACACGATGGGAGACAGAGAGCTGGTTTCAAGCGTAGGGAGCAGCAGGTGTTTATTGTAAAGGACCACAGGAGGAGGCAGGTAGCTGGGTCCAGGGGCAGGCAGAAGGTCATACACAGGGGCTCCAAAAGGGCAACAGTACAGGCAGGGAAAAGGCTAGTAACGTCGTCCGGGAGATCAGACAAAAGGTTGATAACAGGAAATCCGATAGGCTAAAGTACAGGCAGGGAATAGGCAAAAGGTGTCGTTAGTGAGGCAGGCAAAAACTATCATACACGGACGGATTAAATTACAGGGGAAAACAGCACGCCGAATAGAACTGTGTCACAAAACAAACAATACCTCACAATGATGGGGTGTGAAGAACTGAACTAAATAGTGTGTGATAATGACGTACAGGTGTGTGAACAGGTGATCAGAATTCAGGTGATTGGGATCTGGAGAGTGAGCTGCGTTCAGGGGATCTATGTGTTTTGAGAGTGTGAGCTGGAAAGTGGGCTGGAGAGTGAGCTGCGTTCAGGGGATCTACATGTTTCAGAGTGTGAGTTGGAAAGTGGGCTGGAAAGTGAGCTGCGTTCAGGGGATCTACATGTTTGAGAGTGTGAGNGGAAAGTGAGCTGCGTTCAGGGGATCTACATGTTTGAGAGTGTGAGTTGGAAAGTGGGCTGGAGAGTGAGCTGCGTTCAGGGGATCTACATGTTTGAGAGTGTGAGTTGGAAGCAGACGTTACATCAGCAGCAACAATACTTCAAATTCCATGACACAATAATTACAGTGTATTTGATGTACTGTCAAAAACCCACAGCTGGTGACAAAACCAAAGCACAATGGATAGGAGGAGGAGAAGGAGGAGAGTAGGCCTGTTGCTCCGTACTGCCAAGGACAAGCTGCAGTGTTTCATGGTGATGGCTGGGAGGGAGGCCCAGTGGAGTGTTAGGTGATTGTGTTGATGTTGCCCTCCTGTCTCTACCTCTTGTTTCTCCATTCCCCTCTCCTTCCCTCTGCCTGACAGTGCCTTGCCTTTCTGTCTTTCTTTCTTCTTTCGCTCTCTCTCTCTAACTCTCTCTTTTCCCCTCACCCCTAGTGATTGTATTCTGCGGCTGTGAGGCTCCAAGTAATTGATAATGACTTGATGAATCGCTTAATTACCTTTAATAGCTGATTTTCCAAGAGCTGAATAATGTAGATAACAGAGAATTAAGTGGTTAAAAAAATACATAATTTCTCTGATTACACTGTTGTTGTTTGTGGTGATGGTGGTGGGGGGAATGTTGTTGTTGCCTTGTCATTCACCCCACATACTGTAGCCAACTTGACATACTGTAGCTTACTGTACAATCCTCTTGCTTTGAAGCACCACCATGCAGAGATAAAACATGTTGCACACAAAACGAGAAGACATGATCAAGTGTAAGATTAACAAGCGTAAGAGAGGAGAAGAATAGCGGGGTGTTGTAGAGAGGAGAAGAATAGCAGTGTGTTGTAGAGAGGAGAAGAATAGCAGTGTGGTGTAGAGAGGAGAAGAATAGCAGTGTGGTGTTGTAGAGAGGGAAAGAATAGCAGTGTGTTGTAGAGAGGAGAGGAAAAGCAGTGTGGTGTAGAGAGGAGAAGAATAGCAGTGTGTGTGGTGTAGAGAGGAGAAAGAGAATAGCAGTGTGTTGTAGCGAGGAGAAGAATAGCAGTGTGGTGTAGAGAGGAGAAGAATAGCAGTGTGGTGTTTAGAGAGGAAAGCATAGGAAGTGTGGTGTAGAGAGGAGAAGAATAGCAGTTGTTAGGTGATAGCAGAGGAGAAGAATAGCAGTGTGGTTGTATGAGGAGAAGAATAGCAGTGTGGTGTAGAGAGAGGAGAAGAATAGCAGTGTGTTGTTAGCGAGGAGAAGAATAGCAGTGTGTTTGTAGAGCGGAGAAGAATAGCAGTGTGTTTGTAGAGAGGAGAAGAAAATAGCAGTGTGTTTGTAGTGAGGAGAAGAATACGCAGTGTGTTGTAGAGAGGAGAAGAATAGCAGTGTGTTGTAGAGAGGAGAAGAATAGTGTGTTAAGTAAGAGAGGAGAAGAATAGCAGTGTGGTGTAGAGAGGAAAGAATGGCAGTTGTGGTGTAGAGAGAGAAGAATAGCAGTTAGTGTTGTAGAAGAGGAAAGAATAGCAGTTGGTGTAGAGAGGAGAAGAATAGCAGTGTGTTGTTAGAGAGGAGAAGAATAGCAGTGTGTTGTAGAAGAGGATATAGAATAGCAGTGTGTGTAGAGGGGAGAAGCAATAGCAGTGTGTGTAGAGAGGAGAAAATAGCATGTGTTGTAGTGAGGGAGAAAGAATAGCAGTGGTGTGTAAGAGAGGAGATGAAAAGCAGTGAATGTTTGTAGCGAGGAGAAAAGAATAGCAGTGTGTTGTAGCGAGGAGAAAAATAGCAGTGTGGTTGTAGAGGGAGAAGAATAGCAGTGTGTTGTAGCGAGGAGAAGAAATAGCAGTGTGTTGTAGAGAGGAGAAGAATAGCAGTGTGGTGTAGAGAGGAGAAGAATAGCAGTGTGTTGTAGAGAGGAGAAGAAATAGCAGTGTTGTGTAGAGAGGGAGAAGAATAGCAGTGTGGAATGTAGAGAGCAGAGATAGCAGATGTGGTTAGAGAGGAGAAGAATAGCAGTTGTGTTGTAGAGAGGGAAGAATAGCAGTGTGGTGTATAGAGAGGAGAAGAATAGCAGTGTTGGTGTAGACGAAGGAGAAGAATAGCAGGTGTGTGTAGAGGGAAGAATAGCAGTGTGTGTGCAATGCTTGTGGAGCGAGGAGAAGAATAGCAGTGTGGTGATAGCAGAGGAGATAGAATAAGCAGTGCTTGGTTGGTAAGACGCGCGG
>NC_036855.1:23088494-23097927 GCF_002910315.2 Salvelinus sp. IW2-2015 | reverse complement strand
TAAAACTTCCAACTTCTCCACTACGTCCATTCAATGTAGATAGGGTGGTGCTCCCTCTGCTGTTTCCTGATGTCCACGGTCATCCTTTGTTTTGTTGACGTTGAGTGAGAGGTTCTTTGCTTGACACCACACTGAGTGCCCTCAACTCCTCCCTGTACAGCTGTCTCGTCGTTGTTGGTAGTCAAAGCCCACTACATTTCTGTATTCATGAAACAGAATCTAAATTGCAATATTTTCTCCTGCAATTCACTTCAAAGAGGTTTTTAAAAGTTTGTTTGGAAGCTGTTTTTACCCTTCTCTCCCTCTCTCTTCCCTCTCTTCCTCCCTCTCCTCTCTCCCTTCTCTCTTTCTTTTTCGAACCCACTACTCATTGTTTCGTTTTTTTCATCTAAAAAAGTCATTAGAAATTGCGACTCCATCAGTTAACAAGCCGGAGGTAACAGTTTTAATTAAGCTATCACTTTCCTTGTTTTCACCCTGGTTCCCAGAGGACCTCTTAATGCTGAGACAAAGCTAAATCAAACAGGAAACACAACAAAACAACAGCACTTACCCCCTGGGCACCCACTGGTTGAATCAACGTGTTTTCCACAAATTACATTGAACCAATGTGGAATAGACGTTGAATTGATGTATGTGCCCAGTGGCAGAGTCCAACAAAACAGAGGTATAGAAGAACACTGTTCTGGGTGTACTACTCACTGGGGCAGGAGAATTCAGGGGAGGGAGAGAGAGAAACTGAGTTGAAATGGCTTTAGGCCTTTCCTAGTATACTCTCCCTAACCCCAACAGGAAAAGTCTTCTGTGGAGTCCTGCAGGGTTTGGCTATATGGCTCACACAGGAACACAGCCATGTGTCTGGTGCAGACAGCAGACTGAGGCAGTCAGGGAGGAGAGATCTCAGGTTGGTTGTCGTTGGAAACAGCCTAGTGTTTTTTAAAGGAGGAGGGAGAAGGCAGGACAGCGAGGGCAGCGGCTGGATTTATGAGGAAATTTTATCCAGCCAAATGGAACAGGGCAGAGTGAAATGGAAGAATGCATAGGGAAGGAGACAGGTATTGAGGGAAACCAACATAAAATGTGTATTTTCCTGTTGAGGTGTCATCTCAAGCTCTTTCTCAGGATCATTAGGCCAACAGGGCCGTGCTGTTAATGTTCCACAGGTAAATATATCCTGCTATGCCTGGTTCAGGGCACACAGACAGGAAGGACTGAAATGGAAACCTAGTTACTAGTTACGGAGGGGGGGTGGGGGGGGTGGGGGGTTGTGATTCCTATATACTTTACTATGTACAGAGGGAGGGGAGGGGGGTTGAGGTGATTACATTGTTACATTGGATGCCATTCTCCTTCTCCTCTTCTAGAGAGTTCCTAGTGTAGCAGATCTGTGCTGCTTGGCCCACTGTCATGTTCATGGAAAAGCAGCAGTTAGTTCCCCCTCTCCATGGCCCCGTTCAGCCTAGTCTCATGGCAGAAGACAATGCCAAATACTGGACTGGAAGCCTGCTCCAACATTCTCCCACACTCCCACCTTCCACATATAGCTATGAGCTGTATGTGTTTATTTTGAATCCATTCACTATGTCACTATTAACTCTAACAACACAGAAACAGCATTATTTTTTCCTTAGCCCATCCACAACTTCAACATGGAATTTGAAGTCTTCACTAAACGGAAAACCTGAGGCACAATAAAACGAAAGGGTCTTGCTCAATGCTCTGGACATTGAAGATTAGATACATAACTGTCCAGAGCTATCATAGATTCAGAAGTAACAGAGGTTTCGCTGTGGTTAAGCAGGGTTAGGTGTAACAGTCCTGAAGGATAGTGACGGGTCAGCTGGAGAGAGCGGAGAGGAAGCCAGCCCAGCTGGGCCTGCAGGCAGGCAGAGGGGTGGAGGGGTGCAGCGGCCTGTCTGTGTGTGCTTGTGTTGGCAGGCCTCCCACTCAGCACACGTCCATCTATCCATCCCCCTTTCTTTTTATCTTCCACCTTCCTGTCTCTCTCAGCGTGTCTGTCGGGCCGTGGGAGATGTCTGTGTTTGTGAGTGAGGATTTGGTACCTAAGCCTAAACGCAGACCCCCACTCCACTCCACCCCACCCCACCCTACTCAGTACCTTGTCTGCCTTCTCTGATTCAGCTCTCTACCGCCTCCCACAGGTCTCAACACACACAGCACTCAGTGTTAATGTCTAGAAAGCAATTATGCATCTGCTTTTTTACACTCTAACCACTTTATATTGGTCCTGTAATTTTCTAGACCATTAATTTGTACATACCAATTGAAAATGTTGTTTTGTATTCATTCTTCAGGTCCTTGTGTTGACACAGTGTTGCGCTAACTGAAATATGAATGGAGGGTAGGCTAGAGTTTGGATTCTAGGACAGGGCCGATGGCTGCTTGGTGATTGGCCATCTTTCTTCTATCCCTGGTATCACCCCGGCACAGTGGCAGAGACTCCATTGTTGCTGAAATCCTCTTAGCTGGGCAGAGCAGAGCAGAGCAGCAGAGAGGCAGCTAGCAGACAGCTCCACATTGCTGTGGACCTCCACACACAGCACAGAATGACACAGTGATTTAGTAAGAACAAGAGACCATCCCTCAAAGTCATCACTGCAGCATTTCCCTCTCACACTGTGCGCCTGTGTAATGCAAAGTGACAACGCATCGCCCGCCTTTTAATGTCTTTTGATACGGGGTGGTGAATGGGATAAAGTAGGTGTGTGTGTGTGGTGCGTGAGGGATATTTTGCTTGTTGTTTGATTCCTCTTTTTTCACAGTCATTGTGCTCACTGTGCAGATGGAAATGATGGAGCTGCAGACTCATATAAGCTCTGGGGTTTAGTTTATGTACTGTATGTAACATAACAAACCTTATTGTGCAGTCTGAGTGAATTGCATGGCCATAACAGGGTCATAACAGGGTCCACAGGAGTCAATCCCTCCTCTCTCTTAGAATTTTTTGATGGGGTCATTTGAAATCAGTGTATCTATCACTACCCCTTTCTTATCAATCTGTCCAGCCAATCGCCATCATTCCCCTGGTTTGTGTACCAACAGCATTTACCACCTGAGGCCCAAAACATGCTATTATTTATTATCAAACAGGGACCCAGGGGTTCTTGTAATCCTCTTACAATTTGGCGGAGACAGAGATTGTTTTCTGACCCCTTGTGTGGCCCCCGGCATAGCCTTAGGTCCTCATCTCTTCCGGCTCCAGGTGTAGCTCCGGCGCCAAACTCACCTCAAGCCCCCCCAGCCCAACTCTAGCCTTTCTCCCCAGCCCAACTCTAGCCTTTCTCCCCAGCCCAACTCTAGCCTTTCTCCCCAGCCCAACTCTAGGCCTTTCCCCAGCCCAACTCTAGCCTTTCTCCCAGCCCAACTCGTAGCCTGTTCTCCCAGCCCAACTCTAGCCTTCTCCCCAGCCCCACTCTAGCCTTTCTCCCCAGCCCAACTCTAGCCTTTCTCCCAGCCCCAACTCATAGCCTTTCTCCCCAGCCCAACTCTAGCCTTTCTTCCCCAGCCCAACTCTAGCCTTTCTCCCAGCCCCCCCCCCCCAGCCCCAACTCTAGCCATTCTCCCCACCCCCCCCCCAGCACCAAACTCTAGCCTTTCCCCAGCCCCCCCCCCCCCCCAGCCCCAACTCTAGCCTTTCTCCCCAGACCCCCCCCCAGACCCAACTCTAGCCTTTCTCCCAGCCCCAACTCTAGCCTTTCTCCCAGCCCCAACTCTAGCATTTCTCCCCACCCCCCCCCCAGCCCCAACTCTACCTTTCTCCCCAGCCCCCCCCCCCCCCCAGCCCCAACTCTAGCCTTTCTCCCCAGCCTAACTCTAGCCTTTCTCCCCAGCCCAACTCTAGCCTTTCTCCCCAGCCCCCCCCCGCCAGCCCCAACTCTAGCCTTCTCCCCAGCCCCCCCCCCCCAGCCCCAACTCTAGCCTTTCTCCCACCCCCACCCAGCCCCAACTCTAGCCTTCCCCCAGCCCCCCCAGCCCCAACTCTAGCATTTTCTCCCCAGCCCCCCCCAGCCCCACTCTAGCCTTTCTACCCAGCCCCCCCCCAGCCCCAACTCTAGCCTTTCTCCCAGCCCCCACCCCAGCCCCAACTCTAGCCTTTCTCCCCCAGCCCCCCCCCAGCCCAACTCTAGCCTTTCTCCCAGCCCCCCCCAGCCCCAGCCCCAACTCTAGCCTTTCTCCCCGCCCCCCCCCCCCCAGCCCCAACTCTAGCCTTTCTCCCCAGCCCCCCCCCCCCCCCCAGCCCCAACTCTAGCATTTCTCCCCAGCCCCCCCCCCAGCCAACTCTAGCCTTTCTCCCCAGCCCCCCTCCAGACCCAACTCTAGCATTTCTCCCAGCCCACCCCCCCAGCCCCAACTCTAGCCTTTCTCCCAGACCCCCCCCCCCCCCCCCGACCCAACTCTAGCCTTTCTACCCAGCCCGCCCCCCAGCCCCAACTCTAGCCTTTCTTCTCCCCAGCCCCCACCCCAGCCTTAGCCTCAGATCCAGCTCCAATTTAGCCTCCAGCAGGGGACTCAGCGTGAGGGCTGGGGCCATGTTAGCTGGTATACATCAACAGGCATATTATACCCTCTGTGTGCTAAGCTCCAACGGAAGACATAACCTGGCAATGACTTTGTGGAGGGAGAAGGCTGTCAGTGTCCTCCTCCGCATATTAACACTGCTCTTGAGGCCAGGCTGGCTGGAACTGGGACTGGGACTGGGCTGGCATGGGGGGGAGGCTGGGGCCTGGGTTAGGGTGGCCTGGTTAGGGCTGGGGTGTGGCTGGGGTGGGGTGGGCTGGGCTGCCTGGGGGGGCTGGGATGGGGTGGCTGGGAAGGGGTGGCGTGGCGTGGCGTGGGCTGGCCTGTGGTGTGGGGCTGGGGGTGGGTGGCTGAGTGGGCTGGGCTGGTGGTGGTTGGCCTTGGGTGGGGTGGGCTGGCCTGGGGCGGGGTGGGGTGGGCTGGGGTGGGCTGGGTGGGGGTGGGGTGGGGTGGGATGTGGCTGCGTGGGGCTGGGGCTACGGCCTGGGCTCTGTCCTTGATATGTGAGGTCTACTGTAACTGTAGGACATGCAATGCCAAAAGCCTATTCTTGCTACCATTTGTCATTATAAAAGTGTTAGTAACAGTTTATCAATTCTTTATACAGTATGTTACTTATCCATATTGTATTCCTTCTAGCAATCTGTACAAAGAATTGTACTGTCTCTTGTTTGTTTTGTCTGTAGTATGCTTAGCATGTTCATTCCTTCAGGTGTTGACCTGGTGGTTACTGGGCCAGGTAAGGCTATGACACTCTAACCTTGAGACAGAAATACACAGAAACAATCAAGCTGGACTACTGATCCTAGCTACTTTGCAATTACTTAGCATGTTAGCCAACCCTTAACTCTTAGCCTATCTAACGTTAGCCAACTAGCCCTGAGTCCAGGTTGGCTAGTAAGGCATCCCAATGACCTAATGAATTGATTTTTATATATATATATGTATATTATTTTTACCCCTTTTTTGTGATATCCAATTGGTAGTTACAGTCTTGTCCCATCACTGCAACTCCCGTACGGACTCGGGAGAGGCAAAGGTCGAGAGCCATGCGTCCTCCGAAACACGAGCCTGCCAAGCCTCACTGCTTTTTGACACACTGCTTGCTTGACCCAGAAGCCAGCCGCACCGTGTCAGCGTGCATGCGCCTGGCCCGCCACAAGAGTCGCTAGAGCGCGATGGGACAAGGACATCCCGGCCGGCTAAACCCTCCCCTTACCCAGACGAGGCTGGGCCAATTGTGTGCCGCCTCATTGATCTCCCGGTCGCGACCGGCTGCGACAGTGCCCGGGATCAAACCCGGGTCTGTAGGGATGCCTCTAGCTCTGCGATGCAGTGCCTTAGACCGCTGCGAACACTCGGGAGGCCCATGAAAGGCTTTTAACTGAACAAACAACTCTAATGGGCTCCACATCTATAGCACCAGTAGTCATGTCATTTTGGGTTTGTTAAGTTGGCTGTTTACCATCTGTTTATTTAGCCTCTGCATGCGCCAGTACTGTGGCAGGTTCTGGTAGGGAAAAGTCAGAAAACAGTGACACACATGGTGGTAGCTAATCCCAATGGCACCATCAAGTTCCCACCACAACCCATAAATGCCCCCCTCTCCTGTCCTCCCTGTTACGCGGTGCTAGGTCACGGTTGGTCTCATGTAACGGCTGGCTATTGACAGAGCTATGGAATTGATATGGTATGATATAGCTATTGGCTGGCGACTGGTTCTTGCTGTAGTAAGCTCTATATTTTAGCGGCCTGTTGTTTTCTGTGTAAGGTGGATAGGCTTCTGGCAATTCGTAAGTTGGTAGCTGATCTTGTTCCGCGCTCTGGCAGATCCTCGTTCAGGTATGGATCTGCTCTGGCAGATCTCTGTTCTGGTTGGCGGTGGGCGATCTGTCTGGTTGGCGGTCTGGCAGATCCTGTCTGGTTGGCGGCTCTGGCAGATCCTGTCTGGTTGGCGGCTTGGCAGATCTGTTGGTTTGGCGCTTCTGTGCGATCCTGACTGACGAAGGCTTAGCGGTCCTGATGATCTAAACGGCTCTGACGGCTTCGGGAAGAGGGCTCTCTGGTACCGGAGGGTGGAGCATAGCTATATGGCGGTATTCGGCCATGACGCGAGGTGGCTCAGAACGGGATGGGAGCCAGGCTGGCATACAGTGCATTTCTTCTCGGCGTGGACGCGGAGAGCTGTTCGGTTGGAGCCTCAAGACGCAGGCCGGGGCGGTTGGTGGAGTGGCATGGCAGATTCGGCAAACGGGAGATTGGTGGTCTGAAGGGACGGCGGTGGCGGGAAGACTGGGGGGAGAATCAGAGGATGGCTCAGACGGCGGCGGTAATAGGGCTGGCCATATAGAGATGGCTAGACGAGAGTGACGCTGCGTGGGAGAGATGTGGTGAGCGCGCTGCGATTTGCAGACTGGGTGAGCTCGGTGCGACCGGGCGGAGACGATGGTTCGGCGCTGCGGGAGTATTGGGTGGGGACCCGGGCAGAAATTAAGCGCAGCACTTCGGTGTGTAGGGCTGGTAGGCACGTCTAGCTTGTAGCGGAGTGCAGTGCTGCTTGTAAGACACGCCTGGTGGCGGGGCGAACCTGGACTTGGAAGCACGGGACTGGAGACGCACTTCAAGCCTAGTGCGGGGAGCAGGAACAGGGGCACAACTGACCTCTGAAGCGCATCTGGATAGGGGGCCATGAAAGGGTTCTTTTAGCTGGGTACGACTCTATTACATGGGGGGCTTCACATCTATGCACCAGTAGGGGATCATTTTTGGGGTGTGTTACAGTTGGCTTGTTTACCATCTGTTTATTTAGCCTCTGCATGCGGCAAGTTGAGCTGGATGGCTGGGTTATGGTAGCGACATCGAAAAGGACGAGGTTACAGGTGAGAAGCACAGGGACCTAGGTGTCGGGGCTAAATGGTCAACGTGGCAGCATCAAGGGTTCCTGACGAGACGCAAGGAGGCAACTACAAATCGTGCTCGTCGTTCGGCTTTGTCCCCTTCTTGGTTCCCACACAAGGAACTCCGGAGGCACTCAGGGGTGGGCATTGGCATCACGAAAGGTGCGCTTCGATAGATAGGTGGCTGGGGAGGGTGAGTTGGTTATGTGTCGCGGCGGACAGCCGGTTGTCATGGGGATGGCAATGGCGCACGTGGGAAGCATAGGTTTGGGTGGCAAGTTAGCACTGGTTCTCTGGATGTAGGTACTTGGGGTTGTCGTTTTATAGAAGATTAGGGCTGGGGCGGACGCGTCATGAGGCAATATTGCCAGCGGGCATACCGGAGAGCTTTTCTGTTTTTATTTTGTACACTCATCTCAGTTTTGAAGAGTTGTTAGCTTAGAGTTCAATGCTCTTGGCCCACTCTTCTCTCTTTTTCGTCTCCTTCTCTCCTCCTTCTCAGTTGTTTGGTCCTTGCGGAAAAGTGGTTGGTTTTGGCTGATATTCTTTCAAGACACATCATCAAGACTTTAGAGAATCTAATGATTCCATTTTGATGTCTTTATACACTGTGTGATTGTGCTTAATTTTAATGACATATTTTGTGTGGAAGTGTGTTCCCTGATCAGGGAACAGATGGCTCAGCAGAAGCATATTTTAATACCAACATGACTGTTGCTTTCTACATATGTGGCTGTCTGATGAGGCACTTGAAGTGAATTCTATTTTCTGTGAATGGGATATTAATCTTGCCTTTCCTCTTCCTTCCCTCTCTCCTCTCCCTGTCAAGGCTATAACAGATGAGAGGAGACATGAAACCTGCCTGAGACTGCACAACCACTCTTCCACGCCCAGAGAGCTTGACTAATCTGCTCGCAGGCGGTGCCTAGGTACATGGGCAACGACTTCGGTCTTGAGTGGCTGCAGGCTGTTGCGTACGACTCAGGGTAGGCTGACTAGCGTGAGTACATGCGCCTACATACGCGTTGGGGCCGAAGGATCTTGGCTCAATTGCGATGGTCAAATGGGACGAGCTCCAGGCTCACGCTGGTGAGACCTAGCCGTGGCCTACAGGCTCTGGGGCACGACGGCCTGCAGCTGCAACTGCAAACGGCGACTGGAAGTCAGAGAGGCGGCACTGGAACTCATGCTGGGAGAGTTCCCAGCCGTGCCCTACTACGAGCATACTCCGCTGCCTGATCAGGAATGGAGGTGAGGGGAAGTCTGCCACAACTGGGCTACGCCCACTACTGCCTGGGAAGCTACAGACGCTGTCAAGTATAATGGCAGGACCTGCTCTGGCTAAGGACCTGCTGACAAGCTGAGCCAGGCAAGGCCTACTGTAACCTTGGACTGGCTTCAAAGCTCTGGGTAACTTCACCAAGGCAGAGGAGTGTGAGAGTACTGCTCTCTCTAGCCCAGTCTCTAATAATGCACAGGCCCGCTTCAGAGCCCTGGGCAACTGGGGACATCTTTGTCTGCAAGAAGGATGTGACCGGAGCTATCCAGTTCTATGAGCAGCAGCTCGCTGGCTCACAGGTGAATCACTAGGTCCTGATTATAGTCATAGTCACAGGATAGGTCTCCACTTTGTCTGCATACAGTAAGAGAGATTAGCATGATATACTGTAGTAAGTCGCGCTCCATTGATTTTGAAAGGCGGGTGGTAAAATGTAATACTGTTGCTGTTGCTCATTTTGCTGATGCACTGATCTTGTCTGTGCTTTGTTTCAGATGAAGGAGCGCAGGATGGAGGCGTGCGCTTACGCTTCCTGGGTGCCACTACAGACTGGTGCAGAAGTACGACAAGTCCCTGGCTACCACACCAGGAGCTGGAGGTGTACCAGGACGTGGGCGATGTTCCGGGAGTGTAAAAGCAACGCCTGGAGCTGTCTACATGGCCTGGGGAAGTATGCCATGGCCTTTCAAGAGTTAGAGGAGCAGTCTAGAACTGGGGC
>NC_036855.1:23081355-23088469 GCF_002910315.2 Salvelinus sp. IW2-2015 | reverse complement strand
CCACACAACACCCCGGCCAAGGCTGGCCCATCCCCATCCAGTGCCTCTGAGTTGGTGGCTGGTTAGGCGTGGTTCCCCTTATCTCCAGGCCCTTAGCCCACACTGATCTGAAGCAGGGGAGCCAACTTTATCCAGTCCTGTTAGTGAATGCGCTGCCGTTTTATAAAAAGATCATACGCTCATCAATACACAAGTTTTCCTGTTATTTATTTTGTACACACTCATCTCAGTTTTGAGAAGTTGTTAGCTTAGCTTCAATCGCTTGGCCACCTCTTTCTCTCTCTTTCGTTCTCTCTTTCTCCTTCTCAGTTTGTTTTCGGTCCCTGCGAAAAGTGGTTGGTTTGCTGATATTCTTTCAAGACACAATCATCAAAGACTTTAGAGAATCTAATGATTCCATTTTGATGTCTTTATAACACTGTGTATTGTGCTTAATTTTAATGACCATATTTTGTGTGGAACGTGTGTTCCCTGATCAGGAACAGATGGCTCAGCAGAAGCATATTTTAACTACCAAATGACTGTTGCTTTCTACATAATGTGGCTGTCTGATGAGCACTTGAAGTGAATTTTATTTTCCTGTGAATGGGATATTAATCTTGCTCTTCTCTCCTTCCCTTCCTCCTCTCCCTGTCCACAGGCATTAATCCACCAGATGAAGGAGACTATGAAACTGCACTGAAACTCACAAACACCCACCACACTCTCCATCGCCCAGGAGCTCACTGACTAATGCTGCTCAGGGCGTGCCTCGGTAACATGGGAACGCCTACAACGCGTTGGGGGCCTTTGACCAGGCTGTGCGCTACCATCGCCAGGAGCTACAGATCTCCATGGAGGTCAATGACGGCCTCACAGCGCTCCACCCATGGTAACCTGGCCGTGGCCTACCAGCTCTGGGGCGCACGACCGCGCCTGCAGCACTACCAAACCACCTCAATATCGCCGCGAGCTGCGAGACGTCCAGTGAGGCTCGCTGCCTGGGCAACCTGGGGAACTTCACTGCTCCGGGGAGAGTTCCCAAAGCCGTGCCCTACTACGAGCAGTACCTCCGCTTGTTCCCTGACCTCCAGGACATGGAGAGTGAGGGGAAAGTCTGCCACAACCTGGGCTACGCCCGACTACTGCCTGGGAAGCTACAGACGCTGTCAAGTACTGATGGAGCGGACCTGGCTCTGGCTAAGGACCTGCTGACAAGCTGAGCCAGGCAAGGCCTACTGTAACCTGGACTGGCTTCAAAGCTCTGGGTAACTTCACCAAGGTCAGAGGATTGTTCAGAAGTACCTGTCTCTCTAGCCCAGTCTCTTAATAATGCACAGGCCCGCTTCAGAGCCTGGGCAACCTGGGGGACATCTTTGTTGCAAGAAGATGGACCGGAGCTATCCAGTTCGTATCGCCAGCAGCTGCGCCTGGCTCCTTGTGTCACTATGTGTCCTGATTATAGTCATAGTCACAGGATAGGTCTCCACTTTGTCTGCATACAGTAAGAGAGATTAGCATGATATACTGTAAGTAAGTCAAGCACTCCATTGATTTTGAAAGGCAGGGTGGTTAAAATGTAATACTGTTGCGTTGCTGCTCATTTGCTGAGACTGAAGGACCCGGGGGTAGAGGCCCAGGTCTACGGCAACATGGGCATCACCAAGATGAACGTAGGGGTGATGGAGGAGGCTATAGGCTACCTGGAGCAGCAGTTGGCCACCCTGCAGCAGCTGAGTGGCAACGAGGCCGTACTGGACCGGGGCAGGGCCTATGGTAACCTGGGAGACTGTTACGAAGCCTTAGGAGACTTTGAGGAGGCCATTAAATACTACGACCAGTACCTGTCTGTGGCCCAGAGCCTGAACCGCATGCAGGACCAGGAGAAGGCTTACCGAGGTCTGGGCAATGGACACAGGTCAGTGACATCGCTCATTAGCCCCTACTAAACACACTTAGAAACCTGTAATGTGATTGGTTATACACTGGACAAAAGTATGTGAACACGCCTTCAAATGAGTGGTTTCAGCTATTTCAGCCACATCCGTTGCTGACAGGTATATAAAATTGAGCACAAAGCTATGCAATCTCCATAGACAAACATTGGCAGTAGAATGGCCTTACTGAAGAGCTCAGTGACTTTCAACGTGGCACCGTCATAGGATGTCACCATTCCAAAAAGTAAGTTTGTCACATTTCTGTCCTGCTAGAGCTGCCCAGTCAACTGTAAGTGCTGTTATTGTGAAGTAGAAACATCTAGGAGCAACGACGGGTCAGCGTGAAGTGGTAGGCCACACAAGCTCATAGAATGGGGCCGTCAAGTGCTGAAGCACATAGCGCGTAAAAATCGTCTGTCCTCGGTTGTAACACTCACTACCGAGTTCCAAACTGCCTCTGGAAGCAAAGTCAGCACAATAACTGTTTGTTGGGAGCTTCATGAAATGGGTTTCCATGGCCGAGCAGCCGCATGCACAATGCCAAGCGTCGGCTGGAGTGGTGTAAAGCTCGCGGCCATTGGACTCTGGAGCAGTGGAAACGCGTTCTCTGGAGTGCTGAATCACACTTCACCTTCAGGGAGTCCGACAGACAGATCTGAGTTTGGCGGATGCCAGGAGAACTCTACTAGCACGAGTGCATAGTGCCAACTGTAAAGTTTGGTGGAGGAGGAATAATGGTCTGGGGCTGTTTATCATGGTTCGGGCTCGGCCCCTTAGTTCCAGTGAAGAGAAATCTTAATGCTACATCATTCAATTACATTCTAGACGATTCTGTGCTTCCAACTTGTGGCAACAGTTTAGGGAAGGCCCTTTCCTGTTTCAGCATGACATTGCCCCCATGCACAAAGCGAGGTCCATACAGAAATGGTTTGTCGAGATCGGTGTGGAAGAACCTGACTTGCCTGAACAGAGCCCTGATCTCAACCCCATCGAAGACCTTTGGGATTAAATGGAAAGCCAACTGCGAGCCAGGCCTAATCACCCAACATCAGTTCCCGACCTCACTAATGCTCTTGTGGCTGAATCCCCACAGCAATGTTCCAACATCTAGTGGAAAGCCTTCCCAGAAGAGTTGAGGCTGTTATAGCAGCAAAGGGGGACCAACTCCATATTAATTCCCATGATTTTGGAATGAGATGTTCGACGAGCAGGTGTCCACATACTTTTGGTCATGTAGTGTAGCTCCCTATCAGGTCACTCAGTAGGTAAATGATGCTAATTTGCTTTAGCCCTAACATCATACAGAATATTGGCGTTTCTCTCACTCCCTGCAGTAACTCCACTTTTCCCACTGAATGAGCCACTTAGATACTGTTCCAGGTAAGCACTGTCATCTGTCCAAATGTCCTCTTCTTGAAGTAGTGATTGGAATAAAGTGTCACTAAAGGATTGGATTGGGTATACAGGGTGTCTCTGCAGCTCCCCACTGAACAGTGCTGTAGCTTTATAATGAAAATCTGTGGTTGGATGAAAAGCACTCTAAAACCATGAAATCTCTGATTGCCTGTTACGAAAAGCTAATATCTGAATCATAGATGAAGAGTCCTGCTGATGAAAGTAGAAATAGAACTTGAATTTGTCTTTTTCTCGGTTAATAATATTTTTTTTATTTAACCTTTATTTAACTCTATTTAAATTTAAAGGCATCATATTTCTAATACACCTAAGCCACCATTGCAATCAGAAAGCCATTCTGCATGGGCCTCCCGAGTGGCGCAGCGGTCTAAGGCACTGCATTGCAACGCTAGAGGCGTCTCTATAGACCCGGGTTTGATCCCGGGTTGTATTGCAACCGGCCGTAATTGGGAGTACCATAGGGCGGCACACAATTGGCCCAGCATTGTCCGGGTTAGGGGAGGGTTTGGCCGGGGGGGGGCTTTACTTGGCTCATCGTGCTCTAGCGACTCCTTGTGGCGTGCCGGGACTCCTGCAGAATGACCTCGGTCGTCAGTTAAATGGTGTTTCCTCCGACACATTGATTAAGCGGGCGGGTGTTAAGAAGCGCAGTTTGGCGTGTCATGTTTCGGAGGACGCCTCCCGAGCCCGTTGGGCAGTTGCAGCGATGAGACAAGATCGAAAATTGGAGAGATAAAAAAAAACATTCTGCCTTTGAATAAGCTGCGGATATCAATTTATTCTGGTTGTTGCTTGTGACTGATAATTTGCTAATAATCCTAGTAATCCTACTTTGCATAATCTTTTTTCTTGTTGTGCCCACTGCTGTTTTTTTGCTTGTGCTGGCACTTGCACTTCAGGACCACCATAGTTTAGAGACACCTTGACGGTTGGTGTTGAGGATCCTGAGGCTGAGTGAGGCTGGTGCTAGCTGCTTCAGCACTGAGCCTACTGGCCCCCAGCTGATCGGTCTGCAAAGAGGCTTTGGCACACAGACGTCTGAAACCGGGGGAATCGCAGTTAATTCGAGACGACCTTTTACATTCTTTCTCTTTTCTCCACTTTCTCTCCCCCCGTGTGAGTCTGATAACATCCTGATAGAATATAGGGCGAAACAAAACGCGATGGCAGCAACGGAGTCCTAATTTCAAAGAATATTTTTCCCTCTTATTGTGCATCAACAGCAAGCCACCATAACAATCAGACAGAACCCTGCATTAGCCATGCATGAGCTGACTGGGGAAGAATGTAAATCTGACTCCTATCATCCTCACTTCCTCCTCTCTATCCCCCTCGCACTCTCGCGCTCCATCTCTCTCTCCCAGAGACTTTACTCAACCATCTCACATTAACACACAACATTAATTAATCTCAAGCCTTTTATTCTTTTAATGGTCCTTTTCAAATGACATCGAGCAATTGTTGCTCTGCCGGGGAATGTGAAAATGGTCTATTTGCAAGGTTTCTGCAGCATGTGCAAAGCATTGAAGAGAACAACACCGTGGTATGAATGCAGGTTTTAGCCAGTGTGTAAGCCTATTCACAGAGATAGACAGAACCTGTGTCCATGTGACATCCCATCTAGGCCAAGGGTGAATGGGTGAGGGTGAGGAGGGTGAATTATATTATCTAGCCCCCAATCAAGTTTGCTGTGTTCGGCCTGATTACCAACAACGATGAGACAGGCTACAGGGAGGAGGTGAGAGCCCTGGTGGAGTGGTGCCAGGAAAATAACCACTCTCTCAATGTCAACAAAACAGAGCTGATCGTGGACTACAGGAGACAGCAGAGAGAGCACGCCCCCATCCACATCGACAGGGCCACAGTGGAGAGGGTCAAAAGCTTTAAGTTCCTTGGCGTGCACATCACTGACAACCTGAAATGGTCCCTTCACACAGACAGAGTGGTAAAGAAGGTGCAACAGCACCTTTATCAACCTCAGGAGGCTGAAGAAATTTGGCCTGTCCCCTAAAATCCTCACAAACTTCTACAGATGCACCATTGAGAGCGTCCCGTCGGGCTGTATCACCGCCTGGTATGGCGATTGCACCGTCCACAACCGCAGGGCTCTCCAGAGGGCGGTGTGGTCAGCCCAACCCATCACCGCTGGCACACTGCCTGACCTCCAGGACATCTACAGCACCCGGTGTCACAGGAAGATCATCAAGGACCTCGGCCACCCGAGCTACGGCCTGTTCATCCCGCTACCATCTAGAAGGCGGAGACAGTACAGGCTCATCAAAGCTGGGACCGAGAGACTGAAACAGCTTCTATCTCCAAGCCATCAGACTGTTAAATAGTCACCCGGTACTCTAACCTGCACCTTAGAGACTGCTGCCCTATATACATTGAGTCATTGAACACTGGTCTCTTTAATAATGTTTACATACTGTTTCACCCACCTTATATGTATACACTGAGTGTGCAAAACATTAGGAACACCTGCTCTTTCCATGACATAGACTGACCAGGTGAATCCAGGTGAAAGCTATGATCGATCCTTTACTGATGTCACTTGTTAAATCCACTTCAATCAGTGTAGATGAAGGGGAGGAGACAAGTTAATGAAAGATTTTTAAGCCTTGAGACCATTGAGACATGGATTGTGTATGTGTGCCATTCAGACGGTGAATTGGCAAGACAAAAGATGCCTTTAAATGGGGTATGGTAGTAGATACCAGGCGCACCGGTTTGAGTGTGTCAAGAACTGCAACGCTGATGGGTTTTTCACGCTCAACAGTTTCCCATGTGTATCAAGAATGGTCCACCACCGAAAGGACATCCAGCCAACTTGACATAACAGTGGGAAGCATTGGAGTCAACATGGGCCAGCATTCCTGTGGAACGCTTGCGACACCTTGTAGTCCATGCCCCGACGAATTGAGGCTGTTCTGAGCGCAAAATGGGTTGCAACTCTATATTAGGAAGTTGTTCCTAATGTTTTGTACACTCAGTGTATACTGTATTCTAGTCATGGCTCATCCTATATTATTTATTTAGTATTTTCTGGATTATGTGTGTATTGTTTTTTTTATTGCTAGGTATTACTAGACTTTTGGAGCTAGAAAACACAAGCATTTCGCTGCACCTGCGGTAACATCTGAGAATCTGTATACGCGACCAATATACTTTGATTTGATTTGACAAATAATGAGTTGAGGGATTTTGCCGAGACATTAACATAAAAGGGTGGAACAGAGCTGTAACCACAACACTTCCTCTGTCTACCCTACCTGCACTGTCTAGACTGCCTCATTAACTCATTACTGTTGTCACATTCTCTTGCATAATTCAACAAGTATGTGCATAGCAGGATACCATCGGCTTAAAAATCAACTCTAGATTACGTCTATACATACTTTACATTGTTTGGGAGATCAAACATAATATCACTATAATTCTAGTGTTCATTTTCGGAAGTTTCATTTCAGCCCATCTCATTTGTGAACAGTTCAACTGTATAATTTTGTATTTATTTTTATTCCATCCAAAAAATAAACACCAATCAAAATAAAGTTATCTTCTCTTTTCTTGTGATGTAAGTGTCGTGAAAGTGCGTTAAATCCCTGACAAAGCTTTAACGTTTTTCTAGATTAAACGGAAAGACAGTGTATTCCATTGAGCCCATTTCGGCCATTACCGGAGTGTGTTTGACAGGTCATTACAAACGATTCCGCGGTCGTAATGTTAACGGGGAATACGACAGGCACAAGCAAGAATATGAAAGAGTCACAGGAGTAAAA
>NC_036855.1:23074231-23081350 GCF_002910315.2 Salvelinus sp. IW2-2015 | reverse complement strand
CTGTCTCTCTCTCTCCCTCTCTCCCTCTCTCTCTGTCCCAGAGCCTTTAGTGAACCAGCTCTCTTTAAAAGAGAACATTAATTAAGCTAAAGCCTTTTTATTCTTTTAATGGTCCTTTTCAAGCGACATCCGGCAGTTATTGCTCCGCCTGTGAATGTGAAAATTGTCTATTTGCAGGGTTTCTGTGCGGAGTGTTCAAGAGAACAAAACCTGGGTATGAATGCAGGTCTTAGTCGATGTGTAGGCCTATTCACAGAAAGAGACAGGACCTGTATCGTCCATGTGACATCCCTCTAATCTAGGCCAAGTGGAGGGTGAATTATATTATCTAGCAACCCCCAACCCATTGCATCATTAACCCATCAGCCCTGCCTCATTCCCCTGCAGCCCCTTGTCTCTTCCCCTACACACACACACACACACACACACACACACACACACACACACACACACACAGTCCTCAGAGAGTCATCTGCCGTGCTTTTTGTTGGGTATCTGAATATTCATTCTCCCTGAAACGATGCCGAGCTTGGCAAATGGCAAATGTGATGTGTGTTTCTCATTCTTCCGTAATAGCACAGTGTGGTCATATGTGCAGATTAGATTATAGCTGTTCTACTATCCCCCTGATAGGAGATAAGGAGAGATGAACAGGGTGACAGTGAGTCTGTTTGTTCATAGCACCAGATGGCAATTACAGGGTGTTTTAGTAGGCATATAATGTAGTCAACTTAACTCTATCCCTGCCTTCCCAGTTGACCCACATCTCGGTCCTTCCCCACTGTTTGACTCCCCCTCGTACTGCCCTGACTCTGTGTCTCCCCCTGCAGGGCGATGGGTAACCTGCAGCAGTCCCTGGTTTGCTTTGAGAAGCGGCTGGTGGTGGCCCATGAGTTGGGGGAGTGTGGCGGGAAGGCCCAGGCCTACGGGGAGCTGGGGGCGCTCCACAGCCAGCTGGGGAACTATGAACAGGCCATCTCCTGTCTTGAGCGCCAGCTAGGCATCGCCCGCGACACCCAGGACCGCCCACTAGAGGGCGACGCTAGTTGCGGCCTGGGCGTGGTGTACCAGTCCATGGGGGAGTATGAGACAGCCCTGCGCTGCCACCAGAGTGACCTGGAGATCGCAGAGGAGACGGGCAGCCCCGCCCGACAGGGCCGTGCCTATGGCAACCTGGGCCTCACCTATGAGTCACTGGGCAACTATGAGCGTGCGGTGGTGTTCCAGGAGCAGCATCTGAGTGTTGCAGCTCAGACCAACGACCTGGCAGCCAAGACCCTGGCCTACGGTAGCCTGGGGAGGACACACCACGCACTGCAGAACTACTCACAGGCTGTCATGTATCTGCAAGAAGGTGAGTGGTGGGGTCGGGGAATAGAAGGGAGGATGGGTTACTCATATAGATATATATACTGTTTAATAATAATACTGTGCTCCATAGACAACATAGACTTTAGTGACATGAAAGGTGTTGGGACAGCTTCCAAAGGAGAATATCTATCTGACAGGCAAGAATTAAACACATACTATATGCAAATTCTTGAAGTAAAGCCAGGTTATAATTCTACCAACAGCTGCAATTTTTGTCAATAGGCTTATATTTTGTGATTGTAATGTTTGTGTTTTTCTGTGAGTATTTGTCAATTTTTTCATTAGCCTGTGTGAGGGTGTTTTTGTGTGGGTGTCATTGTCATTGTGTATTTTAGTTTTGTGTGTGATGTGTGTGGTGTGCATGTGTGTTTGTGCATGCACACATTTGTATATGATTTGGTGTGTGAGCTCATCTCCATGCTGCATGGTGAGGCATTTAGCCTGTTTACTGACTCCTATTCTTCACACCTCTATATCCCCTCTCTCAGATGGCACTTTCAAATGAGCTGCCAGAGGATCTTTTCACACACTGTGGCTGACAGACTCGTGCCTCTCACACCTCATTGTCCTCTACAGATAATGGTGAAATAAAAAGCTGCAGCCCTGGCTGACTAAAAGTCATTATGCCAGTAACAGTGCAGGGAGTGTTTGTCACAGGGATGACTGCGTGCAAGGCTTCGTGGAAGCTGTTAGGTGGCCACCAGCTCCATTTACAAGCGTGAGGCAGACCCAGGGCATTACACTCCAAAGCCTGTTTCCATCCAGGGAGAATTATCTCTCTGGGTTTATAGGTTGTTTCATCATTCCTCCTCTGAGGAAGATATGAACAGAAATACCTTCCCTAGCCTCTCCTCTCCTGTAAGCCACCAGTGCTTGTAGTGACCTAGACATCGTTCCTTGTCGTTGCTTGTTGGGCTTTAATGGAAACAAAGGAGGCAGGCCACTCTATCTCTTCCATGTCCCATTACTGTCCCCTGCTCTGTCCTTACATTGTTCCTTGGTCCAGCTTTGAAAAAGACCACTACCTTCCCTATCCTTGACAGCCAATTATTTTTGGCCAACCTACCCAGACCTAAAAGTTGGCAGTTCTTTTCCTTTTTTCCACTCCATTTTCTTTTTCATGCTGCACTGCTTGTTTTTTGTTTTTGCTTCCTGAAAAAGATGAATTGGAAGGAGGCCTAGGAAAGGAGAACCACTCGAGGGCCTATAGTGACAGCATGTGACCTCAGCAATGTGTGTGGTTGTTTGTGTGTGTGTGTGTGTGTGTGTGTGTGTGCGTGCGTGCGTGCGTGCGTGCGTGCGTGCGTGCGTGCGTGCGTGCGTGCGTGTGTGTGTACATGCCTCACAGTAGGAGGGAGAGAGACACAGCAGTGTGAATGCCTGCAGTATTATTTTATCATTATTATAATTGTTTATATCATTTATAATTAGGTGACACTTTGTGACACTGTGTGTGTGTATTGTTGTGTGTGTGTTGTGTGTGTGTGTGTGTGTGTGTGTGTGTGTGTTGTGTGTGTGTGTGTGGTGTGTGTGTTGTGTGTGTGTGGTGTGTGTGTAGCTTTGTGAAGTGTGTATGCATGTGTTTAAATATTTGCATATATGCATTGTATAATGAGAGAGAGAGAGAGAGAGAGAGTATTGCCCTGCAGCAAGCGTGTGTGTGTGTGTGTGTGTGTGTGTGTTGTGTGTGTGTGTGTGTTGTTGTGTGTGTGTGCGTGTGCGTGTGCGTGTGTGTGTGTGTGTGTCACAGGGTGCATGGGCCCCCGGGGGCTGTAGTGAATCTCTTCACCAGCTGTCAGGCAGCCTTTAAAGTGTTCTCTAGTTGCTCTTCAGGGTGCAGCCAGCCACAGAGCCACCACCACATCCTTATGTCAGCCACCAACCATTACGTCACTGTGCCTGCATGGCACACCGAAGGTACACACGCTGACAGTCACAGTGACAGTGACGGCAAGAGATTGACACAGTTAGAGAGGGATGCATGTGGGAAGAGATAGCAAGAGTACGCAATGCAGATGCATACATCTTCATGTATGATAATTCTACCAAGTGTCAACCGCACTATAAGAAAAAGACATGCTGTTTTTTGATTAATCATGAGTCTTCTTCATAGAGAAAGGGAGAGGGAGAGGGAGAGGGAGAGGGAGGGAGTGTGTGAGATTGACTCGGAGAGATGGAGGGAGATGTGAATGGTGAGGGTGCAGAACAGTTCTCTCTCTAAAGCTCCAGACTCTAATGAAACCTGAGTAGGACTGAGACTAGTGGAGGGCAGATAGACCGAGAGAAAGAGAGGAGAGGGGAGAGAAAGACAGCGAGAGAGAGAGAGAAACAGAGAGATGAGGTCGGGGAGGGTGAAGGAGAGGGTTTAGAGAGTTCTGAAAGAATGGCAGAGAGCTGGAGGAGGGAGAAAGAGGGCAGAGAGAGATAAGAGAGGGCGTATTGAGAGAGTTAGGGAGTGTGAGCGAGAGAGAGAGAGAGAGAGAGGGGCAGGAGGAGGGAGAAAGAGGGAAGAGAGGGAGACGAGGATAGATAAGTAGAGGGGGGAAGTGTTGCAGGCTTCAAAGGCATCCGCCTGTCTGAGGGTGTACTCACAGAGCAGAGCAGCCCTGGGCCTGGTGGAATAGGAATAGTGTAGGTCGGGTGTTCCTTCCTGGTCACGCTCTGTGTTCTTTTCTTATCTGGGTCAGACTCAGACACACTGTTTTCCAGGAATGACTAGAAACGCGAGGAGAGTGAGATGAGGGCTGCTTGATATCATGGCACATTTTCTCTCCCCTCCACCAAAACGTGTTTTCCCCTAGTCACAGAGGAATAGAGTAGATACATTATATTCTACTACCTACATAATATTAACCTTGTAGCCACAGACTTATTAGCAGCCCAAATCATAGCTAAGATTGCCTGCTGTGCTGTTAGCACCTGGTAGGTGACATGTGGCCCAGTGTCTGTCCTTTTTCATAATTTCCCTTCGTGGAGTGTCTGTTTCATCACAGTAATTGGGTGAAACCAAGCAGTCGGCGGGCAGGCTGTTGACACATGCAAACATGTGACATACACATCACCGCTTGAGGGATTGAAATGGGAAAACAAACGTTATTCTCGCCAGGTGATCTGACAAAGCCACGCTAACTGAACACAGGGTTCTAGCCTCTGTGTGTGTTGTGTTTCCTGTGTGTGTGTGTGTGTTGTGTTTCCAGTGTGTGTGTGTTGTGTTTCCAGTGTGTGTGTGTGTTGTGTTTCCAGTGTGTGTGTGTGTTGTGTTTCCAGTGTGTGTGTGGCTGAGTGGATGATATGTGTTGTTTTTTGCTCTAATGTATGAGTGTATACCTTCCATGTGTAATCGAACATTACAGAAGTCTCTAGACTCTATTAAACATATTATGTTTGCTTAGTCTCCCGCTTGCTTTATATAGAAGCATTATGGGTGTGTTTGTGTTTGCTCAGCCACTCGATCCTTACCATTGATTACTAGGCACTCAGATTAGTGCCCTAACAGCGTCGTACTGTGTGTCTGGGAGTGGGTGTGTTTGTGTTTGTGTGTGATGCCCAGACTGAGTGGCATTTTACAACTGAAGCTTGTTCACTGTCAGAGTATCAGTACCATGCTTACATCTGTTACCCTGGACGATACCTGCCTGCCCATAGCTCTAAATTATTTTCTAATGTCTCTCTCTCCAGGCCTACGGCTGGCGGAGCAGCTGGCTCGGCGTGAGGATGAGGCTAAGATCCGCCATCGTCTGGGGCTGTCTCTGTGGGCCAGTGGGAACCTGGAGGAGGCCCAGCACCAGGTACACATCTGACATGAACCTCTCCTCACACACAACATACACATACACAGGGTTACCTATCTGCGTGTGTTGTAGAGAGAGACCGTGGATGGGGAGGTGGAAGATTGACATTTTATTCACTTATCCTGAGTGATTCAGTTAGTGCGTTCATCTTAAGATAGCTAGGTGGACAACCACATATCTCAGTCACAGGAAGTAGAAATGTTTCCTCAGTAAAGAACTATCAGCAAAGGCAGTGCTAGTAAGAAAAGGTAAAATAGTGACTGTTAGTTCACAAAAGTCATGGTGCTAGTTTTTTTTGGGGGGGGGTGGGGAGTATTTAAAATAACTCTTTGAAAGGAGTAGGGTTTCAGACGTTTTCGAAGATGGGCAGGACTCTTGATTTGTCCAACCATTGCGTGCCAGGACAGAGAAGAGCTTTTACTGGGCTGAAGTGGGAGCTGACCCAGTCCAGATCTATCTCTCTCTTCTTTCTTTCTTTCTTTCTTCTCTTCTCTCTCTCTCTCTCTCTCTCTCTCTCTCTCTCTCTCTCTCTTTTCTTTCTCTCTCTCTCTTTCTTTCTTTCTTTCTCTCTTTCAAATCAATTTTAAGGGGCTTATTGGCCATAGGAAATGTGTTTACATTGTCAATGCATGTGAAATAAACAAAAGTGAGAAGACACAGAACAACATTAACACAAAACTTAGAATTTAACAGTAAATATTGCATTCAAAAAGGTTTTAAAAAATCAGCTATGTACAGGGATCCTCTCTCTCTCTCTCTCTCTCTCTCTCTCTCTCTCTCTCTCTCTCTCCTCTCTCTCTCTCTCTCTCTCTCTCTCTCTCTCTCTCTCTCTCTCTCTCTCTCTCTCTCTCTCTCTCTCTCTCTCTCTCTCTCCTCTCTCTCTCTCTCTCTCTCTCTCTCTCTCTCTCTCTCTCTCTCCTCTCTCTCTCTCCTCTCTCTCTCCGCTCCTCCCTCCTCTCTTCCTCTCTCTCTCTCTCTCTCTCTCTCTGCTCTCTCTCTCTCTCTCTCTCTCTCCTCTCTCTCTCTCTCTCTCTCTCTCGTCTCTCATTCTCTCTTCTCTCTCTCTCCCCTCTCTCTCTCTCTTCTCTCCTTTCTCTCTTCCTCTCTCTCTCTCTCGTCTCTCTCTCCTCTCATCTCTAATTAACAAATCGACCTTATCCCTTCATACCCCTCCAGAAGCTTAACAGCCAAACAGATGTATATGCAGCCCAAGCCAACACATAATTTTGGCATTTCACACCCAAGTTCTGTATCCCCAGGCAAACTCCGTATGTTTGGGATATTTCCCCTCCAGTCCAGCTGTAGCTGTCTAGTGGTGGTGTGTTGTTGGAAAGGAAAGGACACACTGCTCAGTGGTCCTTCAGTGAATTAGTTAGATGAGATTCATTCATGAGCAAGCAGGGAGGGCTTTACGTGCTCGGTGAGTAAAGCTATATGACCTTGGTAAATAGCTGACCCACGGTCAGGGCTGGATTACATAGCCAACTATGTCCCACTATGCAATATTACTGCCACTTATATTCATACAGCATCTTGTACTGTTTGGGAAATGAGTGACGTGACCTCATGTTCGACCGTTTAAACCTAATTGCGTGTTTCAACACCCTCACTCTTGACTCTCGGCCGTGTCCTCCTTGACCTGCCCACGGTTCAATCCAGGATGGTGTGATGAATACATGGTTTCATATTGTCACATGGGATTAATAGCATGAATGTTGAGTGCTGCAGTGTGGTTGGTTGATGTTTTATGCCTCATAACTTCTATCAGAGAGGCGTTGAACGTAGGCCCTGGGGAAAAAACATGATGAGAAGTCATTTTATGATCGTGATGGGTTCTACATGGTGCAAACTGTCCATGTTGAAAATGTCCGATAAAAGTTACGGGTAATCATGGGTTATATTGGGTTGTGCATACATGCATTGTTAAAATGTCCGAGGCCCCATCTCTCTCCTGGGG
>NC_036855.1:23012077-23074206 GCF_002910315.2 Salvelinus sp. IW2-2015 | reverse complement strand
TCTCTCTCTCTCTCTCTCTCTCTCTCTCTCATCTCTATTACAATGACCTTATCCCCATACCCCTCAGACTTAACAGCCAAACAGATGTTAGCCCAAGCAACACTATTTTGTCATTTCACACCCAAGTTCTTTCCCCAGGCAACTCCGTAGTGTTTGGGATATTTCCTCCAGTCAGTGTAGCTGTCATGGTGGTGTGTTGTTGGGAAAGGAAAGGACACACTGCAGTGGTCCTCAGTGAATAGGTTAGATGATTATTCATGAGGAAGCAGGGAGGGCTTTACTGCTGGTGGTAAAGCTATATGACCTTGGTAAATAGCCTGACCCACTTCAGGGCTGATTTACATAGCCAACTATGTCCCACTATGCAATATTACTGCACTTAATATTCATACAGCATCTGTACTGTTGGAATGAGATGACTTGACCTCATGTTCGACCGTTTAAACCTAATTGTGTTTCAACACCCTCACTCTGATCCGCCGTGTCCTCTGTGACCTGCCCACGGTTCAATCAGATTTGTGATGAATACATGGTTTCATATTGTCACATGGGATTAATAGATGAATGTTGAGTGCAGTGTGGTGGGTTTGATGTTTTACTGCTCATAACTTCTATCAGAGAGGGTGAACGTAGCCCTGGGGAAAAGACATGATGAGAGTCATTTTAGGCATCGTGATGGGGTCTACATGTGCAACTGTCAGTGTGAAAATGTCCGATAAAAGTTACGGTAATCATGGGTTATATTGGGTGCATACATGGCAGTGTAAATGTCCTAGGCCCCTATTCTGATGTTAGCTTTACAGCATCGAGGCGGGACATTGCCAGCACAGCACTTTTGGGATTGTTTTCTTTTAATCTGTGAAGGGTGAGGTTGGCCCCGGGGGGAAGGTGGTGTGAGAAATTAGTTTTCATCTTAAAGGGATGTCTGTGTGCCCAAAAGATTGAACTAGCTTTGCAGGAATCAGCCTGCAGCTCTATCAGCAGAGTCAGACAGCCCGGTCTGGACTTCTAGCACTAATGCTGCACAACCACACTCTCCCAGTGCTCTCTCTCTCTCTCTCTCTCTCTCTCTTTCTCTCTCTCCTCTCGTCTGACATACTTTAGTGGCCTGGATAGCTTTAACCAACTCACCACGCACACACATACACACACACACACACACACACACACACACACACACTCTCACACATATGCCTGATTCATCCCGATTCCATCCCTTCCATGTGACAGTCCCAGGGCAGCAGCTATCTGAATGTTTGGTGTGCATGGTTCAATCTCACTTCTGGACTCATACAGACTGGCTGTGGAGGTGGAACATTCTCAGTCTTCTTGAAGGCCTGCCAACAGAAAAGGAATAGGAAACCAATAACAACTCCCATGAATCAGCACTCCTGACTGGCCTGGCCTGGCAGCACAGCCTCCGCCCACACTGTGTCTGCCCTCCCACCTTTGTCTCTCCCTCTTCTTCTCCCTCTCCAGCCTGATGTTAGTGTCTGAGACTGAACAGAGAAAAGATGTGGAGCATCTTTGAGATGAGACGGGAGGATAGCTGAGGTGAATATCAGAGCTGTGTCCATCAGGCCCAATATCACAGATCCATGATTTGGGCTGAGTTGCCTGATTCAGCTACAGACTTCCAGGAGTCTGTTACAGACATTTTACACATCAATTTGTCCTAGAACTTCCCATAACATCGCAGGCCTGTGCTATGGACGAAGGCTGAGGTAGAGTGCAGGTTGTGAAACCAGGAGACATCCCGAAACGGTTTAAGCTACAGACTATTATGACCCCACCATGGAAAGGCTCTCACGAACACGTCCGAGGTGATTTGTTTTGCTATATGATGCTCACATGCCGCAGGACTCGTTACAATGTAAGGGTTTTTCTTCAAAGGAGATCATTGCATTGTGATGGTTCCTGATGTTTACCTGAGCTTAATAAATTCACATAGTTACTGTCACAAACTCCACACAGATTAGTTTTCTGTACTTACTGTACTTTTTTTATCAGGTTATTGGCACATCTCATTTTTGGAGTGACATTAGTCAATAAAACTCATGAATGTAACTTTAAAAAAAAAGTTTTTTACCCCCTTTTTCTCCCCAATGTCTTGTCTCATCGCTACAACTCCCGTACGGGCTCGGGAGAGACAAAGGTCGAGAGCCATGCGTCCTCCGAAACACAACGCACTGCTTCTTGACACAATGCACATCCAACCCGGAAGCCAGCCGCACCAATGTGTCGGAGGAAACACCGTACACCTAGCAACCTGGTCAGCGTGCACTGCACCTGGCCCGCCACAGGAGTCGCTAGTGCACGATGAGACAAGGATATCCCTACCGGCCAAGCCCTCCCTAACCCAGACGACGCTGGCCCAATTGTGCGTCGCCCCATGGACCTCCCGGTCGCAGCCAGCTGCAACAAAGCCTGGGCTCGAACCCAGAGTCTCTGGTGGCACAGCTAGCACTGTGATGCAGTGCCTTAGACCACTGCGCCACCTGGTAGGCCCATGAATGTAACTTTTTATGTCAAATAATTTGGTCCTGAAAATAAAAAAGCAGAGCACTTCAATGTGAGGCTGAATATGAGAGCTTGCCAAGCAGATACTTGAAATGAGTGACCAGACTGATGGGCTGATTTGGCTTGGGAATGATCAGGTTAAGAAGGAGAGGGGTAGCAGTGTAGATATCAAACATCATTTACACTGATGGGGGCTGCTGCCATCTAGTGGCTTTACTCTTCTACTGCAACTCTCTGAGAGCTCTACAGCCAACAGGGATATGGATGTATCTGATGTTTGTCTGTGTGTTATTTGTCCTACAGCTCTACCGAGCGTCTGCACTGTTTGAGACCATTCGTCACGAGGCCCAGCACAGCACCGACTACAAACTGTCTCTGTTTGACCTGCAGACTTCCTCCTATCAGGCACTCCAGAGGGTCCTCGTCAGCCTAGGTTCTCACACTTTACACTCTCTTTGTCCATTGCTCACTTCTCTTTTTGATTGCTGTTCTGCTCTATTTCCATCTTTATTTGTGTCTTCTGTATAAAAAAAAAATCCACCACTCCATAATGAACTGGGGCTCCCGAGTGGCACGGCGGTCTAAGGCACTGCATCTCAGTGCTAGAGGCGTCACTAAGACCCTGGTTCGATTCCAGGCTGTATCACAACTGGCCGTGATTGGGAGTCCCATAGGGCGGCGCACAATTGGCCCAGCGTCGTCTGGGTTAGGGTTTGGCCGGGGTAACTGACTTGCCTAGTTAAATAAAGGTTCAATTTAAAAAAATTACTGAAAAAAAAGAAACCGAAAGAAATACAATATTGACCATTGACCTTCTTCCGGCCAGGCCACCATGACGAGGCGTTGGCGGTGGCAGAGCGGGGTCGGACACGAGCATTTGCTGACCTGCTGGTGGAGAGGCAGACAGGCCAGCAGGACTCAGACCCCTACACCCCAGTCACAGTGGAGCACATCCTGGACACGGTGAACAGCCAGAGGGCCCTGGTGCTCTACTTCTCCATGGCTGCTGGGTACCTGTACAGCTGGCTGCTGGCTCCAGGAGCAGGTAAGACCTGAGAGGGAGAGGGAGGCGTAGGACAACTAACTCAGTTCCTCTGTGTGCTGATACAATGAGCTATAAGGGTAAAGGGACTATAAATCTGTACAAACTATTATGCCACATTACACGACACATTATACAGACACAAAACACACACATACACGCTCACTCAAACAGTGAATTTCATCATGATTGTGCTTTGTTTAGCTGAGAGTCCTGGAAGGCATGGCTTGTGTTCAGAGGCGGGCGAGGGTAAGAAAGCCCTCTTTAACAGGCGGCGGCAGCGCCACCTGCCACTCCACTGCTGGCAGTGCCACCCCGCCTGGCCTTTCACCCCCCAGGGCACCTGCCAATGAACCATGGTAACCGAGAGTGACAAAGCCAAAGAGCACTTGCACAATCAACATCCGCACAAACAAGTCAACAGGGAAACACACACACACATACTCCTGTGCGTACACACACAATCTCACACAAACAAGCTTTGTGCATTAGTTTGTGCTGTTTTTAGTATTGAGTAGCCTCTCTTTCTCTCTCTCTTTCTCTCTCTCTCTCTCTTTAGTATTGAGTAGTGAGACTTCATAGCCTCTCTTTCTCTCTCTCTCTCTCTCTCAGTCTCTCCTCTCTCTCTCTCTCTCTCTCTCTTCTCTCCTCTCCTCTCTCTCCTCTCTCCTCTCTCTCTCTCTCTCTCTCTCTCTCTCTCTCTCTCTGCTCTCCTCTCTCTCTCTCTCTCTCTCTCTCACACCAAAAGTTAATAGAGGAGGCTGTGAGCACAGTTACTGCTCTGGCTGACTGACAGCTCTCCTGCCATGGAGACTGCTAGTCCTTGCTTCTCTTTTAGCCCTACTCACAAAGTGGGAATGAAAGCTGGGTGTCTGACCCCTAACAGTAGTCATATAGATGGGTGTAATACTGCAGAGGGGAATGAAAGCTGGGTGTCTGACCCCCTAACAGTAAGTCATATAGATGGGTGATACTGCAGAGGGGAATGAAACTGGGTGTCTGACCCCCCTAACAGTAGTCATATAGATGGTGGAATACTGCCAGAGGGGAATGAAAGCTGGGTGTCTGACCCCCCTAAAAGAAGTCATATAGATGGGTGTAATACTGCAGAGGGGAATGAAAGCTGGGTGTCTGACCCCCCTAACAGTAGTCATATAGATGGGTGGAATACTGCAGAGGGAATGAAAGCTGGGTGTCTGACCCCCCTAACAGTAGAAATATAGATGGGTGTAATACTGCAGGGGGAATGAAAGCTGGGTGTCTGACCCCCTAACGAAGTCATAATAGATGGTTGTAATACTGCAGAGGGGAATGAAAGCTGGGTGTCTACCCGCCTCTAACAGTAGAAAATATAGATGGGTGTAATACTGCAGAGGGGAATGAAAGGTTGAAAGAGCTGCCTTTTGCCTGAGGCTAAGAGAGGCTACCAGTCCTTTAATTAGCCTTCTGCTCTGTCCCAGTCTCTCCCGGGCATTCACTCGTATACTGCTGGCATACACACTGAACAGGGTCTGGGTAAAATAACCCTTAGTCAGTAAAGGGACTCCTCTAATCATTTAACTGGTGAGCAGCCTGTCTGACAACTCACAGATCTGAACACATTCAAAGCCAAACTCAACCCCCACACTCAGTATCTACCACCACCACCACTGCTGTGGTAGTTCTCCCCTCCTCCCTCCCTTCTCCCCCAACATCTCAGCTCCCATGGCACGGAGCAGATGGCACAGGCAGCCACGCTTATATTTTATTGAACATTATTTGTTTTATTCATTTTGCTCTGCAGATGTGCAGATCCTACGTGTAGCGTAACTTAGTTTTCAGAGTGAAATCTCTCCATATGGTCTGTTTGTTGGGCTGTTTTAAAGTGAAGTCAACTAAACCGTTTTTATTACACTTTCATTGTAGTGTAATAAGTCCAACAGTGCTGTGTGCATCATGACGTAATGTGATGTGACCAATATGTTGAGCTTGTTCTCCTTTTCTCATTCTCTCTCTCCCAGGCATCCTGAAGTTCCATGAGGTGTACTTGGGAGAGGGCGTGCCAGAGGGCGGGCCAGAGGGCGGGCCAGACCTCCATGAGGGTGGGGGAGGGGGTGTGGCCAGCGGCTCATCTTTGGAGCAGCACATTGCCAGTGCTCGGGAGGCCCTGGGAGTAGAGTCCTACTACAGCAGGTAACATACACACACACACACACTCACACACTCACACACACTCAAAGCCCAGAATAAATATACCATTCTATAGGGTGGAGACAGGCTGATGCTCATAGAAGACTGTGCTGTTCTGTATGCTGTCTCAGGGAGTCATTGTGCACCTGTGGGGGGTGTGATGACAGGACCCCGCTACCTGTCTAAAAAACAACTGCTCTCTGCCACCACTGACAACCAATGAGACAGAATAATGGACCTCTGGATGCCCACTGAACTCACTTAAGAAATACTGTCTGGGACTGGGAGACAGGGAAACACAGCAGAGGGCCGAGGAGAGGAAGAAGATGGAGCTGAAGAAAGGAGGAAGGCAGCGATACAGGGGGAAATGGATGGAGTGATACAGGGAGAAATGGATGGAGTGAGATACAGGGGGAAATGGATGGAGTGAGATACAGGGAGAAATGGATGGAGTGAGATACAGGGAGAAATGGATGGAGTGAGATACAGGGAGAAATTGATGGAGTGAGATACAGGGAGAAATGGATGGAGTGAGATACAGGGGGAAATGGATGGAGTGAGATACAGGGAGAAATGGATGGAGTGAGATACAGGGGAAATGGGATGGATGAGAAATACAGGGAGAAATGGATGGAGTGAGATACAGGGGGAAATGGATGGAGTGAGATACAGGGGGAAATGGATGGAGTGAGATACAGAGATGGGAGGAGACGTGTTAGACTGTGTAGAATATGAAGTGACTTTGAAAAAAGAACAGTTAATGACAAATTAATTAATTGAGCAATCAAACTGCAGGTTTACTTCAGGTGACGACTCGTGTCATTGAACTTCCACACAAATGTTCCCTATCATTAACCTACATTTTGCATGAGGGCACATGTTTCTCAAATGAGGAATTAGCCCATAGTGGACAGCCTGTGTGCCTACTGCCAACCTCCACCCCCACCGGCCTGCCATGCCCTCCTGCCCCATTACTGAGTCATTTACCGCTCCAATGGGAAGCAGCACACATGCCACTACGCCTGGCTGGCCACAATATGGCACCACTTACCGCCCCATTCACTCTCCACAGAGGATAAAGAGAGGGATACGGAGAAGGGGAGGGAAGTGTGAGGGGAAGATAGCGGGAGGGAGAGAGAAACAGAGAGAGAGAAAAGGGAAGCATCCATATTTGGGAAGACTGTGTCTCCTCAGTCCTCATCAATAAATCCAGTCAACCATAGAGTATCTTTCCCCACTTCCCATCTCCCCATACCGTCTGACCTGAACAGTATGTACCTCTCCCACCTGCTAACATGCGTGTGAGTGCAGCCGCTCTGTGTTAGACAGATGTGGACAGAGAGGGACCTCATGGGAAGGGATCTCAGAGAAAGGCTACCGCAAATATATGGATTACTGGAGAGAGAAATGAGAGAGAAAGAGAGAGGGAGAGATTTTAGATGAGAGCAACAGTTCCCATGGTTAAACTTGGAACCGTTGTGAGCAGTGAGCTGACAGAGGAAGATGGAGGGGAGTTTGGATGAGATGTGGGGGTAAAAGAGGGGGGCAGGGATGGAGGGATGGATAGATAGAGAGGTGTGTATGGAGAGAGGAGGGGTGTAGATACAGAGGGGGTAGAGGATGGAAGAACAGAACAGACTCCCTGCTAGGTGCTGGCTGGATCAGCATTAGCAGCATATGAAAAAGAGGATTTAATTCTGCTTCTTGTTAGGGCCCTTCCTGGACCACGCCTGGGAAACTGGGCTGGACGGGTGTGTGTGTGTGAATAAGAGTGTGCGTGCGCATGCAGTCTGTATGTCTAATGGTATAAACCCCCCCTCCACCGCTATCTCTCCCCCTCTCACTCCTTCTTCTTCTCCCCCCCCCCCCCMCYCTCTCTCTCTCTCTCTCTCTCTCTCTCTCTCAGGGGTTGTTCCAGCAGTGAGACAGAGAGTGAGGCAGGGGACCTGTTGGACCAGCAGTTTGAAGAGCTCAACAACAAACTCAACTCTGTGACTGACCCCACTGGCTTCCTCCGCATGGTGTCCAGAAACAACCTCTTCAACAGGTGAGACAGACACTGTGTGAGACACTGGCCTCCAGTTAGCCTTTATCGTTCATCTCCAATTCCCCCACATTTCCATAATAAGAAAGCTATCTGATGAGGGAGAGGATCCGGCTTGGTAGGTGAATTCATTTGAATAATTCGCTTTCTGGGAAAATTGTGTTTTCTCCTTTATTTAGCCATCGCAGAGGCATGTGAATCCTCTTTATTAAACTGGCTGAGCAGGGCAGAGCTGGAAAAGCCTGTATCAGCTCTCTGCCTTCATTAGACTATTAGGAGTGTGTGTTTATGTGTGTGCCCATGAACTGTATGCAAGTGTGAGTCTATCTGTTTTTGGAGCCCAGTTGTACATATTTGTGTGTGTGTGATTTAATGATGGTATATACACTTGACTGAGTGTGTCTGTGTTAGTATCACTTTGTCATTCAGTGCATGTGTATACACTGTACTGATTGGCGATATGTGTCCGTGTGTTTAAGTGTGTGTGTGTTTAAGCATGCGTGTGTGTGTGTGTTTAAGCGTGCGCGCGCGTGTGTGTGTATGTGTGTGCGTGCGTGCGTGCGTGCGCGTGTCTGGGTCTGGGTCGTATTTCTCTGTCCTCGTCTCCAGTTGAGCTCCTCTTTGATGAGAGGGTAATTCCAGCTGTAATTGAGTCTCCATGCTCATTAAGCCTCTTTAATGGGTTGCCAGTAATAATCCGCTCATTATTTTGGGCCCCAAAAAACTATCTGAATCATGAAGCCCCTTGTGCTTAAGAGCCACTCGTCAATCTCACTAAAGCAGAGGAAAATGAATAAAGGCTCATTGTCATTTCAAGTCATACATTTTGGGGTTTTGATATTAAGATAAAATGTGGCCTTCAAGGTCTCTCTCTTATTTTATTCCTCATCAACGTGGCCCTTTGCTGTCTGAGTTGAAGACTGTTGACGTGAGAGAGCAACATTATTACCTCAATGACTTTTAATTCAGAGAATAGATTTTATTAGAAGAAAAAAAAAACATTACAAAAAAATTATATATCAACAATGGAATGAAGAACAAGGTCAAAAAACAGGGATTTGGAGCATGAAAGTATGATTGTGCCAAGGTGTCTAAATGTCTGACATTATCTTTGACCTCATCTATCTTTAGAGAGAGCTACTAAAGTGAATATATATATATATATACACAGGAGCTAGCTAATTTGACCTCATCTTTAATCTTGGAAACCCAGAATTAAAATCTTGCGTAATTGCGTCAAATGCTTAATTAAGTTCTGGGGTCAGAAAAAATACTAGAACGAGGAGCTGAAATAGGGAGGTAGCTCCACCCCCTACAGGCAAGTCTATGTGCCAAATGTCCCCTCCCCTTCCGAAAGATGCGGATTTGTGCAAATGATCAGTGATCAAATGAACAAAGTTCCTCGTTAGTTGTCGCAACCCACAGTATGTTGACAGACGCTACAATACCAGTTCTGTTACATCTGTCCACGAGAGATTACCTCATCTGTAATCTCACTTTCTAAGGACTAACAGAGCTCTTCTCTCAGATGTTCCTAGGCATTGTATAGAGGTTAAGGAGAACTCTATTGAAGGGCTCAGTAAACCTATAAACACACAGACAGGAACGTCAGGATAGCCTCTCTAGGTGTCTATCGGCTTGTTTGGTGCAATAGAATTAGATGACTGAATCAACTGAGTTGGATCCTAGTGAAGAGTTGGTAGTGGACATATCCACCTTTGTCCAACAGTCTCTTCCTGTCTGTCTCTCTTATTGACGTGCATTCCATTCAACCTGCACCCAGATAAAAGAGCCACTGAACATACCCTTAACCTCCTAGCCTTCTGCTTCTAGCCTTTTCTTCTCACCATTTCCCTTTCTCTTGGTCAAACCTTCTCTCTTTTTTATCCCTTTTCTTCACTCGACCCTCGTTTCCTCTCACGCTCCTCCTGTCAGGCTAACAAACTATTGGCTTTCCCTCTGAGGCCTGGGAGAGAGCTGGCGGACTGGAGGAGAGCCTGTGGACTAGGGGTACCACCAGGAGGGCAGGATGAAGAGAGGGGGGCTGGGGGGGCCAGACGGGGAGGCTGGTTGTTACAGCAGATGGATAGCAATAGTAGTGTGCCCCGTGGAGCCTGGGCCTGGCTGTGTGTAAACAAAGTGGAAGGCTTATAGGTCCACGGCGGCCATTACCACAGCTCTCAGCTCAGCGTGGCAGTGGCACACAGCTCACCTCGCCTAAGCAGGGAGCCATCACTGTCTCTTCATCACACAGCTCACCTCGCCTGAGCAGGGAGCCATCACTCTCTCTTCATCACACAGCTCACCTCGCCTAAGCAGGGAGCCATCACTTCTCTCTTCACACACAGCTCACCTAAGGCCTGACGGGCCGCCATCACTCTCTCTTCATCACTACAGCTCACCTCGCTGAGCAGGGAGCCATCACTCTCTCTTCAATTCACACAGCTCACCTCGCCTAACAGGGAGCCATCACTCTCTCTTCATCACACAGCTCACCTCGCCTAAGCAGGGAGCCATCACTCTCTCTTCATCACACAGCTCACCTCGCTAAGCAGGGAGCCATCACTCTCTCTTCATCACACAGCTCACCTCGCCTAGCAGGAGCCATCACTCTCTCTTCATCACACAGCTCACCTCGCCTAAGCAGGGAGCCATCACTCTCTCTTCATCACACAGCTCAACCTCGTCTAAGCAGGGAGCCATCACTCTCTCTTCATCACACAGCTCACCTCGCCTAAGCAGGGAGCTCACTCTCTCTTCATCACACAGCTCACCTCGCCTAAGCAGGGAGCCATCACTCTCTTCTTCATCACCACAGCTCAACTCGCCTAAGCAGGGAGCCATCACTCTCTCTTCAACTCCAACACAGCTACCTCGTCTCAGCAGGGAGCCATACTCCCTCTCTTCATCACAAGCTCACCTCGCCTAAGCAGGGAGCCATCACTCTCTCTTCATCACACAGCTCACCTCGCCTGAGCAGGGAGCCATCACTCTCTCTTCATCACACAGCTCGCCTAAGCAGGGAGCCATCACTCTCTCTTCATCACACACCTCACCTAAGCAGGGAGCCATCACTCTCTCTTCATCACACAGCTCACCTCGCCTGAGCAGGGATCCATCACTCTCTCTTCATCACACAGCTCACCTAAGCAGGGAGCCATCACTCTCACTTCATCACACAGCTCACATAGCATTTGTATTCAGCAGAACTGCTAATGTTGAGCAGCAGTGTCTTATTACTGTCTAGTTCAGGCATGGTGCTGCTGCAACACAAACGACTATTCAATAGTGAACAGAACAAAAGTATCATTCATACTTCAGTATTATTTGCAGTATAGTAACATTAAGTAGTTGATTGGATATCCTCCACTGTAAGCAGAGAGGTTGTAGTGTTTCTTTAGGTTCATGTCAGGTAACTGGGTGGATAGTTGGGGAGAGGCACAGGAGAGGTGTCACTTTCTCTCCCTCTCCTGCAGTGAGTCTATCAGGGGTCAGAGGTCTCACGCTACACTCCCCTCCACAGTGCTACAGACCCACATCGCCATCTAGTGGACATGTATATTGTCTCAAAAGCACAAATGATTATTATTGTTGTCTCAGAACAGAAATTATAACTGTGCATTCTTCCATTGAGACTTAGAATGTGAAGGGGATGTGAAGTGGACTCTCTAGTCCAGGTCTGAGAGAGCATTATGAAGGGCAGAAAGAGGAAGAGAGACAGGACATTAGGAGTCAATGCGCTGTGCAGTATCACTCCCTCCATGCCATGCTGCAGTACAGTGTTGTGCCATTAATACATTTCCCACAGGAACTGCTGCTGTGGCTGACTGCTGCATCTCACCAGGGAGGACTTCTGATGCAGCACTCTGCGGCAGGCTGGCTGGCTCTAGGCACAGTTTCTCAACCGGAAAGACCATTACCAGTACTGTGTGTGTGTGCGCGTGTGTGCCGCTATGCCGTAGGTGCCAGTGTGAATAGCCGTAATGACCAATTCTCTATTCAAACAGTTTAGAGTGCTGTTCTTTAGGAAATGAGCACTGTGTTTGTGTGTTTTGCAGGAGCTGCCAGAGTATGACCAGCCTGTTCAGTAACACAATGTCCCCAGCCAAAGATGGCTGCTCCTCTCTGCCCCGCCGACCCAGCAGCCTCAGCAAACCTCCTCTCCGTGCCCTCTACGACCTGCTCATCGCACCCATGGAAGGGGTGAGCATATGTCCCCATGACCAGTTTGTGCGTGGCATGTATTTGAAAGGAGAGGGGTGGACAGAGAAAGAGAGAGAGGAAGTGTTTATACTATAGTAATTATAATATCAATACTAATCTCTCCCTGTCCAGGGCCTGATGCACTCCAGTGGTCCCGTGGGCAGACACAGACAGCTGGTGTTGGTGTTGGAGGGGGAGTTGTACCTCATCCCCTTCGCCCTGCTGAAGGGCAGCTCCTCTAATGAGTACCTGTATGAACGCTTCAGCCTCATCGCTGTGCCTTCCATCCGGGGCATGGGGACCATCTCCAAGGTCAACATCCTAGTCAAATGACACAATGGCTTTTATTTGAATGACATACCTTCTTTAGTTGCTGTTAGTAACACTCTCAAGCTCCTGTTACATTCTATCATTGACATCATCGGCCTCTCTCATTGTGTCCTCAGAGTCATTCTATCATTGACATCATCGGCCTCTCTCAATGTGTCCTCAGAGTCATTCTATCATTGACATCATCGGCCTCTCTCAATGTGTCCTCAGAGTCATTCTATCATTGACATCATCGGCCTCTCTCATTGTGTCCTCAGAGTCATTCTCGGCGGGCGGGGCCGGCTTCCTGCGGGGGCGTGTCCATGGCGGCGGTGGTGGGGAACCCTCGTCTGCCGTCGTCTGTGATGGACCGCTGGCTGTGGGGGCCCATGCCCTCTGCCGAGGAGGAGGCCCTCATGGTGTCTGAGCTGCTGGGCTGCCAGCCCCTGGCTGGATCCTCTGCCACCAAGGAGAGGGTGATGAGTGCCCTCACCCAGGCCGAGTGTGCCCACTTCGCTACCCACATCTCATGGAAGCTGGCCGCCTTGGTGCTCACACCCAACCCAGAGAGTGTACCCGGCGGGGCAGGGGCGGGGACTGGAGGGAGAGGGGCAGGGGGAGGGAGGAGAGGCAGCGGAGGCAGGGGCAGGAAAKGCTCGTTTGGGAGCAGCTACACCATCCCAGAGAGCCTGCACCTGCAGGATGATGGGAGCGACGCGGAGAGTATCTGTGACAGCCCACCCCTGCAGGAGTTCCTGCTTACCGCTGCTGACATACTGGACCTGAGGCTGCCTGTCAAACTGGTGGTGCTGGGGTGAGTGGGCCAGGAGATTGGCGGCTTGCCTAATATGGGAAACATATTAGTTCAAGTGAGGCTGGAGAGGCGGGAAACCTGGTTCTATTGCAAAATGTCCACTGTCTGTTATCCACTGATAGTTACTTAGTTATGCTGTAGTCGACAGAGCAGTAGTCTAGTATTTGGGATAGAGGTTTACATAACCATGTGTTGGTGGTGTGTGTGTGTATTTCTTATCTACAGGTCATACCAGGAGTCCAGCAGTAAGGTGACAGCAGACGGTGTGGTAGGTCTGACCAGGGCCTTCCTTGCTGCTGGGGCCCAGTGTGTCCTGGTGTCTCTGTGGCCTGTTCCTGTGTCAGCCTCCAAAGTGTTCGTCCATGCCTTTTACACCGCTCTGCTCAACGGGACCAAGGCCAGCGCTGCCCTCGCAGACGCCATGAAGACTGTCCAGAGCAGCAAGCAGTACTCCCACCCCTCTAACTGGGCAGGTTAGACACATTCTACTTCCAGAAACTCAGATTGGCTTGGTTTGTCACCTCCAACTGAATAGATCCCAGTTCACCCATACTCCCAAGTGTGTCAGAAGTACTTTGGACTCTCACCGTCTGTATCTCTCTCTTCCTCTCCTTCCTATTGATCTTGTGGGTGTATTTGTCCAGGTTACATGCTGATTGGTAATGATGTCAAGCTAAACAGCCCCTCGTCCCTGATTGGCCAGGCTCTAGCAGAGATCCTACAGTATCCAGAGAGAGCACGGGATGCTCTGCGAGTCTTACTGCACCTGGTGAGGGTCAAACACACGCACACACACACACACACACACACACACACACACACACACACACACACACACACACACACACACACACACACACACACACACACAACACTCCACTACTTAAATCCCCCTGTCCCCACCAGGTGGAGAAGTCTCTCCAGAGGATTCAGAACGGCCAGCGTAACTCCATGTACACGTCCCAGCAGAGTGTGGAGAACAAGGTGGGGGGCGTCCCAGGCTGGCATGCCCTGCTGACCGCTGTGGGCTTCCGCCTGGACTCGGCTGGCACCGGCATCCCTGCTGCTGTTTTCTTCCCCACAGCAGACCCTGGAGACAGGCTACAGCAGTGTAGCACCACCCTGCAGTCAATACTTGGTAGGCACTGGGCCTTGGCAGGAGGACATGGAACTGGAGGTAGTACAGTAAGATGGAGGACAGCTCCAGGAAAAGAACCAAGCCTACATCTCTCAGAATGTTATATGTGTAGGCTGAACCAGTATCTGTGTGTTAAAGACATCTATATACCACAAAGCTCAGATTCAAACTCCCATTCACCAGCTCTGCAAGCGTTATGTCAAAATCACCAAATATAGAGTTTTGTTGAGCAACTATCTTCATTTACGGCCGGTATGTACTTCCAAAAAATATCTAAATAGAAATGTACAAGTAACTGAAACAAACTCCTATTCTGCACCTCCAATGTAAATCACTCAGGTCTACAGCAGCTGAATACATTGGTGGTGTCGAATGAGTTTTTTCAGTTGCTTGTAAAACAGACCTTTTTTGGAAGTACATACCGGCCGTAACGGGAGTAAATGAAGATAGTTGCTCAACAAAACTCCATATTTGATGATAAACTAATGTATTTTGCATGAATGGGAATGGGAGTTTAATGTAAGCTTTCTGGATGTTAGAGAGGTCTCTAATGCAGAGATACTGGTTCAGTGTAGGCCTACCATTGAATATCAAAAGTTACAATACTGCTTATCAAGCAGTTCTTTACCAACACACAGATAGTATAACCTGTTTACCGTCTTCTACTGAACGTAGGGTATATTAAATGCAGCTTGTATGAATAAGGAACCATCTGCTTTGATCGTGTCTCCCAGGTCTACCGCCCCCAGCTCTCCAAGCCCTGTGTAAACTCATCACCGCCTCTGAGGCAGGCGAGCAGCTCATCAACCGGGTAGGCCCCAGCATCACAGCATCACAGCATCACACCATCACAGCACCACAGCATCACAGCACCACAGCACCACAGCATCACAGCATCACAGCATCACAGCATCACAGCATCACATCACCACAGCATCACAGCGCTACTGCTCACCAGTGGAGTGGAGTATTTAACTCCAAAGAGGTAGATAGACATGATGTAAAATGAAGGAAATCATCAGAACCACTGGGGACTTACTTAACCACTTGGACCATGAAGGCTGAAGGCAGAACAAAGCATCATTATATAATCAGTTAACCCTGTTACATGGGTTAGTAAGACCGTGACGCACGGGCCGCCTGCAAATCCCGCTCTTTAATCTGCATGCTGCAACCCAGCAGCCCCAGTAGGATCTCCACCACCACCATCTCTGAGTCTGAGTTGTCTTCCTCACGATGCCAGAGAGTTAACCCTGTCACTCCCACTGAGGGTTACCCATGTCTACATTAATAATACGGTAGCCAGAAAGTGATTTAAGGTTTTTTTCCCACATTGGTGGTGACCATAACATTTGAAACACTCCAAGCATGTATGATACATGAGGTATTCCTGACATCACACTACATAGGCAACTATGTATGGTGATTCAATGGTTTTGTGTAGTATGTGTGTAATGACACACTCCCCAACAGTGGTGTTTTTCTGTTTCCCTGTGTGCCCTTGGTGTTCCCATTGGACCTGGTCTCCTCTGCTCTTTGTGAATGGCCTGTCCTGTATGCATGCAACTAAAAGCATATTCTCTCTCTCCTGCCCCTGTCTCTAAACCTGCGGTCTGAAGGCTGTTAAAAATATGGTGGGAATGGTAAGTGTGCTGTGACCTCCCCTCTCCTGCACCCCTCTCCTTTTCACCGCTGCTTTAAACCACATAGCACCACCCTCTTGCATCAGCTGTTTCATTGAGCAGTAGGTCAACTGCATGTGAAGTTGAAGCACTCTGTTCTTTTAGCACATTCTCATATCTCATGCTGGTCCAGTTACTGAGGTACAACCTCTAGGAGACCCCAGTTTAACGCGTGCTGCAGCAGGGACAACAATCCACTGCTGGACTCTGCAGTATTAGGAATGTTCTTGGGTTTGCAGCCCTGGGTCAGTCAAGGTCACACTGATGTTTATGGGCCGGTAGTCAGAGGGATGCAAAAAAACAAACATAGACCATGAATAGAAAAGAAAAGGTTAAGAAGGCGTGTTAATGAACAAAGGTGTCTCTGTTCCAGGATGAATAATCCCTAAACAGTGAGGGTGTGTGTGGCACAGGTGGTTCCCTCCTAATCTAAACCACCCTGAGCCACTGATCCATGCCCCACAGTAAAGGCACTGTAGTGCTGCTAGGCTAAAGAGCCAATCCTCTGGGAACAAGGATCAACTCCACACAGGGTCAAAGGGCAGATGCAGAGTTACTAAGCCTGCCAGAAACTACATTTCCCCTGCCACAACAAAGATGGGCGTGGTGGAAGTCATTTTAGGACACTGGTGTATGGAGGAAAACAGTTGGATTGAGCATAACCATCACACATTTGTCAGTTTTGTTCTACTTCATTGCTTTAAAAAAGTATATCCACAACTCGGGTCCTTAAAAAGTGGTATGAACCAGTTAAAGGTATATTTAGCTTCCTTTATTCCTGTCTGATCTCCTGTATTTCCATCCTCCTCTGTCCCTTCAGCTCCACCAGGTGCTGGTCCAGCTGCAGACAGGGGAGAAGGAGCAGGACTTCTCTCTGCTGCCCATCCAGGTGTCCATCAGTGTGCAGCTCTGGAGACTGCCAGGGTGCCATGAATTCCTGGCTGCACTAGGTGAGATATTGATATCAATAAAAGCAATATCCAACTGAATATAACTTCCTAATGTGTCAGTAGTAGGAGTAGAGTGAAACACAACAAGTCAGCTGTATGTGTGCTAGGTTGGTAGAGTAAATGTCCTGTGTGTGTGCAGGGTTCGACCTGTGTGAGGTGGGGCAGGAGGAGGTGGTACTGAAGACGGGGAAGCAAGCCAACCGCCGCACCATGCACTTTGCCCTCCAGTCCCTACTGGCACTATTTGGTAAGTATCGTATTTATAGATACACAGTGATTAAAGTTGATTGATACATGATAGGTTCATGTATACCCTTACAATTTCGTCCCGCTCTTACCCCTCCTCTCTATCCCAGACTCCACAGAGCTGCCAAAGCGTCTCAGCCTGGACAGCTCGTCTTCTCTGGAGTCTCTGGCTTCGGCCCAGTTTGTCTCCAACCCCCTACCGCTGGGCTACCCCAACCCACCCTTCTCCCCACCCTGCCTGGACAATCTGGCCTCAGATGCCATCTCCGTCTACAGCCTGAGCTCCGTGGCCTCCACCATGAGCTTTGCGTCCAAGTCAGAGTGTGACTTCCTGGGCCATCGACAGCGYGGTGGGGCCACAGCACACTTCTCTGCCCACAAACACCCACACGTTCCCCGCAGTCGCTCCTCTCCTCACGGGGCGGCTGCAGCAGCAGGAGTGGGCCGGGGAGATGACGAGGAGTATGAAGGCTTYTCCATCATCAGCAGTGAGCCTCTGGGAAGCCACTGTGACTCCCTGCCTCTACCTCCGGGTCATGGGCAGCGCCACCTCCACCGTGGGGGCAGGGGTGTTGTCAGTAATTCCAACTCGGGCGCTGGGCGGGGTTACCAGGTGTCTGTGTCGTCACGAGGCAGTGTCAGCACCCCCACCTCCCCTGTCAAGACCAGCCTGGTTCCCAGCTCCAACTCTCCCTTCCAGAAGGTGCCAGGCAAGGTGAGCAGCTCAGACACAGGTGAGTCGGACCAGTCCAGCACTGAGACAGACAGCACCGTCAAATCCCAGGAAGAGAAGACTGTCCCTCTGGATCCCCAAGAGCTGGCCCAGAAGATCCTGGAGGAGACCCAAAGCCACCTGCGGGCAGTGGGGAGTCTACAGCGGGCTGGGGTTGAGGGGGCTGCAGCTGGAGCCACAGCACGGAGCTCTGCCTTCCGCTCCTCAGAGACCAGCGCCTTCAGCCGTCCCAGTAGCAGCGCCAGTGTCCGCGCCCAGTCCTCCCCACGACCCAAACCTCCGTCCCGCTCTTCTTCTCTGCAGAAGATCAGCTCTGGTTACAACAGCCCTGCAGCCTCGGAGACCTCCCTAAAGGATAGCAGTCACCCCTCCCCCACCCTGGACAGCCATGCCCAGTTCAAGCTAAAATACCCTAGCTCCCCCTATAGTGGGCACATCTCCCGCTCTCCCAGTAACGTGTCCCCCAGCTCTGGCCACCAGTCCCCAGCTGGCAGTGCCCCATCTCCAGCTCTCTCCTACTCCTCCACGGGCTCTGCCTGCTCCAGCCCTGCCGATGCCCCAGACCTGGACCGCCTCAGACGGGGAGTAATTGATGAGAAGGTTGTGGCCATCCACAACCTGAAGACATTCTGGGCCAATGCAGCGGCCCAGCAACAACAGCAACATCTGGGTCCAGTCCGTGCTCTCCGTGGCGCCCCAGGATCCCTGGTCTCTGCCAAGAGAGATGTGCTGAGCCTTCTGAACCTCTCCCCACGACACTGCTCCCCCAGCGACGCCCAAGACAGCCTGGAGCTGCGGGAGCTGGGGCTGCACTCGCTGGACAGGGGCAGCAAGAACCCCTCCAACGGACACAACCCCAGAAAGATGGCCCCCTCGCCCACTATTTCCACGAGCAGCAGCCCTGGTGCTCGCTCAATCAGACTACCTGCTGGCAATGGATACAAGTTCCTCTCCCCTGGCAGGTTTTTCCCCTCCTCCAAATGCTGAGACACTTTAAAATGGTCCTATTGCCTGTATTTTGCTATCCTGTGTACTGGGGGAGTAGGGCATTTTCTGGAGGGCCACTATTAGCCCATCGAACTTGATTGACAATGAAAAGGATTTGATCAGCCAATGAGAGTGATCCCTCAGAGGCTCATGAATGCTTAGAGAGTGTCTTGTCGTTGTGCCCATAACACTGTAAATGGCAATGAGAAAGACTCAAAGACCTGATACTGTGTTTGTGTGTGTGTGTGTCAGGTAGACTTCAATGCCAATCGGTATTTCCTCCCCAAAAATTTGTATTTGTGTGGGCCAAGATGAAACCGCTCCAACTGGTCTCCTCCATTCTATTTTTGTTTAAATCGAATGATTATTGTTATTATTATTTGTTATTGTTATTATTAATATTATTATTATTATTTTGTAAATTAAATCCAGTGTTTCACAATCAGTACTAAGCGTTTTTATATTATTAAAAAAGTGAACAAAACTGTTCCATGTAAAGATGGATAAAGTAAAAAAAAAAAAGATGTAATATTTTTTATTGAAATGGAAACTGGCATTTTGCCTGATTTCTTTGTGAATTGAGTGTCTGCTCTGAAGCATGGATTCTCTTACTATTCAATGTTAAGTACCATGTATGACTTTTTAGCCCATGATTTTTGTTTATTAAACATGGAAACTTCATGACAACCATCTCTGTCATTTATCAGTATTCAATAAAAATCATGTTTGCTTTCTTGTATTTTTGCCTTATTTTCTTGCGGTAAAGATTTAGAATGCTGATGAAAATGCTGTATCACTGCATTAATGAATGAGGGTGGAAAAATCTTGTGGCCACAATTATACACTGTTCACCGTGGTCAGTGCAATGACACCTGGGCCTTGCCCCATATTCACAATGTGTCTCAGAGTAGGTGTGCTGATCTAGCACCAGGTCCTCCCTCTCCATGTAATCTTATTCATTAAGATCTAAAAGCAAAACTGATCCTAAATTGGCACTGCTACTCTGAGACGCTTTATGAATACAGCCCTGTTCTCTTTTAAATCTGATTTATGGGACACACTGTGTAATCACACACTTCATCTAGAACTAATCTTACCTGTCTACATGCCTACCACAAATAAAGCTAACAAGATTACCATAGGGATGAACAAGTCAACCACAGGTGATAATTTACATACATAGATACAATAAGTTTGTGTAGTCAAACTAACTCTTTAATCTAAAACACTTGTGTGCTCTCTAAATAGAAAGAAGAAGAAGACATTGATTTATTGTCTAAACCTGGGTCAATTGTATGGGTGTGGTTGAATAGTTTGTGTTATCAATGAAAAACAGACAGGGGGAATCTTGCAAAATCCTGCACATATGAAAGATAATTTTCACTAGTAAATATTGACCTACATTTTTGTAATGACAGAAGTTCACCCCCCTGTGAGACCCACTTAAAGAAGTATCGCCACTCACCAATCACAGACGGTAAGGGGCGGAATAAGAGAGTTGTTCATAAAGGCACATGACATCAGCGGTAATACGTAGCCACAGCCAAAAAACTACGATGGTTCTCATCAAGGAATAGTAAGTTGTATTTTTCCATATTTTATTGATATTACTTTAATGTGTGCGATAATATATCATATTTTCGAGTACTGCGATTCTTCAGTTGGTTTTTAGTCAAATTAAAACTTTGCAGATATGTTTCAGAACGCATGTGTTTGTTAGGTGGGAATTGTTCAGACTTGTTTCAGGTTTGGCCTACCGGTGAGTGGGGTGACAGCGAGTCAGCAGATGCTAGCCGATGTATCTGGAGAGCAAACAACAATATGGAACATATATCTAGTATCGAGAGGGTCAACTTTTTGGCGAACAATGTAAGATATGTAGTTTGAACGGTTTACGTTTTTGTATCTTGCTGTCGATAACTTGGTAGGTAGTTAGCTAACTAAGCTAACGTAAGTTAGCGGAAGGGAGGGCTACTGCCTACCCAAGAGGCAGTGCACCAGTGACTGTCGGTGCTGTTTAAATTGAGGGATTATGGCTTTATTTCTATTGCAGCATATTGGATCATATTCCATTTACCCAGCTCAATGTAACCTTAGACAGGTTTAACCTACTACATGGTCCCGTGTGGCTCAGTTGGTAGAGCAAGTTGGTAGAGCATGGCGTTTGCAACGCCAGGGTTGTGGGTTCATTCCCCACGGGGGACCAGGATGAATATGTATGAACTTTCCAAATTGTAAGTCGCTCTGGATAAGAGCGTCAGCTAAATGACTTAAATGTAAAAAAAAATGTACATGATACTCAAATTTCCCTATATCCATCACATGAGGTTGTTACAACTTAACCTACGAAGGAAATTGTATAAAGTAGTTGCACAGGTCGAGAGGCAAGTTGGAGTAATCAAGGGGAACGACAGTAACACATTCAATACCGTCTTACACACTTACCTGCATCTAGCTGATCTAGGCTGTAATCATTAGTCCAAACATTTGCAAATAGTTTCTATTGGACAAATTCAGGTAAGTTTAACCCTGTTCTGTTTGTTTCAATTTAATAAGTTAACAAAATCATTGGAATGAACACTTCTGATCACCCACGCACACAGAGTTCGCTTTCATAGCGGCCACATACAAACCGCTTCACCCCTTTGCTCATCGTATAATTCCTTCTCGTATCTATGCGCTCAATTTTTCCCCTCGATTGTGGACTTCAGTGCACAACACAACTGTCTGTGAGCAGGTGAAAAAACCATTCAAAGCCAAACCTTTATACTATAACCGCTACACACAGCCTACATCGTTGTCACCATATTAGCTAACGACATAGCTACTAGAACTAACGCGTTAGTAGACCTGTTACTATCACGCTGTACAGCAGGGAGTGTCAAACTCATTCTATGGAGGGCCTAGTGTTTTGTGTTTTTCCTTTCAATTAAGACCTGGACAACCAGGTGAGGGGAGTTCCTTACTAATTAGTGACCTTATTTCATCAATTGAGTACAGTGGAGGGACGAAAACATGCAGACACTCAGCCCTCCGTGCAATGAGTTTGACTCGTGGTGTACAACAAGAAGTTTAGTAGTTATGCTGACGGGTCCCAGTGGCAATAAATTATTGAAACCAAAAGCTTACCTTGACTTGGAAGAATTCCAGTGTTGCATAGCCTTAGCCAGCTAGCGAACATAAATAGTATTCCTCTCTGTTTGAGCTGGGTGTTTGAGTAGGCTAAATTAGCTAGCTGCATTAGCTAAAAAACATATCTATAATATAGCTCTCTCTGCTGCTTAAGAAATTATTTTGTTCAAAACTGTTCAACTATTGTCTTTCTCTTTTGAGTCAATGATTCATCACATTTTATGCAGTGCTATCTAGCTGTAGCTTATGCTTGCAGTACTAGATTCATTCTCTCCTTTGATTGGGTGGACAACATGTCAGTTCATACTGCAGGAGCTCTGGGTTGGAAGATGTTGTCAGAATTACTGTTTAAGTCTATGAAATTGGTTGAGAACCATGAACCTCCTAGGTTTTGTATTGAAGTCGATGTACCCAGAGGAGGATGGAAGGTAGCAGTCCTCCGGCTACACCATGGTGCTACCCCAGAGAGTGCTGTTGAGGCTACTGTAGACCTTCATTGGAAAACAGTCTGTTTTAATCAGGTATTTGGTGACCTGTGAATATATTTAGCATAGTTTTATCTAAAAAGATTAACTTAAAAGTAATTAAACTTTTTAATTTAAAAAAAATCTAGTTCACTGAGTAGGATGGTACTCCACTTACTGCAGTGCACGTGTACCACAAACCCAAGTCACACGGATGGTAGCCACATTAAATGTGTCCTGCATAAACGAGGCACCCTTTCTAGGCAGTACATAACATCCACTCCACTCTCTGTAAAACTCTACTATCTTGTTAAACACTAATTCCCAGGTGTGTGTGTTTAGACAGGCTTGCCAACTTTGTAAACTTTGAGATGACACCTGATGAAGTCTTCCTGGCAGGCTGGTGATTCATGAACTTTGACCATACTGCTGACCAAGGAAAAATCTGCTTGTCAGAGAAATGACGAGTGCATCAGACATTCTGCACTGTCAAGTGGGGGTGCTGATGATTCCCAGTCTCAACAATCAGTAGGTCTAACCCAGTCTGATTCAGGAAGATGATTATTTAACTTAAAGGGATCCATTGCCATTGCAGCTATGCCCTGCCTCTTATGAAGGCCTAATAAACTAGTACTAGGCTGCTTAGGCTATCACTATGACTTGAACATAAAAACTAGGCTTATGTCTAGGCTTTTTTGTAATCAGTGGTTTAGGGATGTCCCCGACAAAAAAACAAAAAAACATCTTGGTCGACCGAGAGTTGCTTGTAATATTGAGTTGCCGTCAGAACTGCCTCAATTGTCATGGCATGGACTCTACAAGGTGTCAAAAGCATTCCACAGGGATGCTGGTCAATGTTGACCCCAAATGCTTCCCACAGTTGTCAAGTTGACTGGATGTCCTTTGGGTGGTGGGCCATTCTTTATACACACGGAAACTGTTGCGTGTGAAACTCAGCAGCGTTGCAGTTCTTGACACAAACCGGTGTGCCTGGTACCTACTACCATACCCCATTCAACGGCACTTAAATCTTTTGTTTTGCCTATTAATCCTCTGAATGGCACATACACAATCCATGTCTCAAGGCTTAAAATTCTTCTTTAATTTTTATCCTCCCCTTCGTCTACACTGATTTGAAATGCATTTAACAAGTGACATCAATAAGGGATAATAGCTTTCACCTGGTCAGTCTATGATATGGAAAGAGCAGTGTATGTGTATTAAAGTATTCAAAAATGTTGTATTTGATCCCATATTCCTAGCACACAATGATTACATCAGGTTTGTTTTGGTTGTGTTTACATATAAATTAATGGTAAATAATGTATTGGGTCATTTTGGAGTCACTTTGATTGTAAATAGAATGTTTCTAAACACTTCTACATTAATTTGGATGCACCATGATTACGGATAGTCTTGAATGAATTGTGAATAATGAGTGAGAAAGTTAGAAACACAAAGACCAAATGCATTTTAGGTGTCCATCCATTCCCAACATGACTTAGTGTGTGACAGGGCTGGAAGTCTCAGGCTAGCCTGGTGCTCAGCCTCACACACAACTTGTAAGATCTGTCAGCTTTCCAGGTTTTAGGATGTGACATGGCACTTACAGCAGTCCTCTTCCTAACTGAAAAGCATCCTTGCCTGGGTATATGGTTAAACAGTCTCTGTTGTAATGTGGCCACTGGTTGTTATGCTGTGCTTTAATTGTTAGCGAACTGCTTTCAAGGCTACAGTCAATTGTATTATTATACAGTGTGTAACACAGCCCTATTTGGTAAATGATCATAACTCCTTGGTGGTTTTATGTTGAAGATTAACCATGGATCAACAGAAAGGGCTTCCTGATTTCTAGATTGTTTTTAACACTTTGTTTGCGAGCAGGATGACTATACTTTTAGTTTATGGTTGACGCTGCTTTGCTTGCCATTAGCCAATCGGGGTTCTCAGCGATTTCAAAGCTCGTTGCTCCCAGTTTACAAGTAACTTAAGTGTTTCCCACTTGTTATGAACACAGCATTAGTGGTCATTGGCTGGCGCACCGCTGCTATGATGTCATCTTTGTGTGGGCACACCACATCCTCAGTGRCTCCACTAGTTGTTGGGCAGTCTCTCTGGTTCCCATTGGTGGACCCCACATTGTTCACTTTAGTGACACTGGTCAGTCCCCACTGGTCTCTCCTTCACTGTTCAGGCCTTTTCTATCCTCAGGCTGTCACTATTTGGCCTCTTTTCTTTTGGCTCTCATTCATTGTCTTATCCCCCAGCCTTTCTCTCTCTCTGACCTCTTCCATAATGTGACTCCACGTGTGACCTGGACTCATTTTCTGTTCCTGTGCACTGAGGAAATTGCTCATGTGCCCTATGAGGATCTCATCATGAAGCTGAGCCCCCTGCTGCCACCATCAAACAGGCTGACGGGGGCTTCTGCAGTCAGGAAGTCATGAGGCAATGGCCTTGCATAAAGTGAGAATGATTATAGCTGCTATGAACAAATTGATTTAGTCTGGAAAGCAAGGGTATCATGTCTCTGACTTGTGAAGGGGGGAAAAAAGGATGCCTCTAGTCATCTGTTTCTCAGATCGGCAACCAATTCTGAATTCCACTAGGCTCGAGAACACATGTGTCTTGTAAACCTGTTGGAACTATTCTGTTTATTTGTTGGGCCTAGATGTGACTATGATGGCCAGTTGTAACGGTTTTGACTTGAGGTTATTATTTGTGAATTTAAGGGGAAGCGCCCTATTGGAAGGAGAAGCACTGAGACGGTTCAGAATAATTCAGGGCCGTCACCGAGTGTCAGTCATTAAACCATCTCTCTCTCTCTCTCTCTCTCTCTCTCTCTCAGCCGTGTGGTCTTACCCTGTACAGTGGAGGAGGTGAGTACGTTCACTGTTATTATTTAGCATTCTGTCATACTAATCCTTCTATGGAATTAGCCGACTATTCAGACCTCTCTTTGCTTTTATTTTTTTTAAATCAAATTTGATTTGTCACATGCACTGAATACAACTGATGTAGATCTTACTTACGAGTCCTTAACCAACAAAGCAGAGTTTTAAAAATGTGCTAAATAAAGACATGGGAAAAWATTAAAACAATAACAAAGCTATATAAAGTGGGTACCGGTACCGAGTCAATGTGCAGGGGTATGGGTTAGTTGAGGTAATATGTACAGTCGGAAGTTTACATACACTTAGGTTGGAGTCATTAAAACTCGTTTTTCAACCACTCCACAAATTTCTTGTGAACAAACTATAGCTTTTGGAAGTCGGTTAGGACATCTACTTTGTGCATGACACAAGTCATTTTTCCAACAATTGTTTACAGACAGATTATTTCACTTATAATTCACTATATTACAATTTCAATGGGTCAGAAGTTTCCATACATACACTAAGTTGACTGTGCCTTTAAACAGCTTGGAAAATTCCAGAAAATTATGTCATGGCTTTAGAAGCTTCTGATAGGCTAATTGACATAATTTGAGTCAATTGGAGATGTACCTGTGGATGTATATCAAGGCCTACCTTCAAACTCAGTGCCTCTTTGCTTGACATCATGGGCAAATCAAAAATAAATCAGCCAAGACCTCAGAAAACAATTGCAGACCTCAACAAGACTGGTTCATCCTTGGGAGCAATTTCCAAACGCCTGAAGGTACCACGTTCATCTGTACAAACAATGTATGCAAGTATAAACACCATGGGACCATGCAGCCGTCATACCGCTCATGAAGGAGACGCGTTCTGTCTCTTAGAGATGAACGTACTTTTGTGAGAAAAGTGCAAATCAATCCCAGAACAACAGCAAAGGACCTTGTGAAGAAGCTGGAGGAAACCGGTACAAAAGTATCGATATTCACAGTAAAACGAGTCCTATATTGACATAACCTGAAAGGCCGCTCAGCAAGGAAGAAGCAACTGCTCCAAAACGCCATAAAGTCAGACTACGGTTTGCAACTGCACATGGGGACAAAGATTGTACTTTTTGGCGAAATGTCCTCTGGTCTGATGAAACAAAAATAGTACTGTTTGGCCATAATGACCATCGTTATGTTTGGAAGGAAAAAGGGGGAGGCTTGCAAGCTGAAGAACACCATCCCAACCGTGAAGCACGGGGTGGCTTTGCTTTGCAGCTTTGCTTTGCTGCAGGAGGGACTGGTGCACTTCACAAAATATATGGCATCATGAGGAAGTAAAATTATGTGGATATATTGAAGCAACATCTCAAGACATCAGTCAGGAAGTTAAAGCTTGGTCGCAAATGGGTCTTCCAAATGGACAATAACCTCAAGCATACTTCCAAAGTTGTGGCACAATGGCTTAAGGACAACAAAGTCAGGGTATTGGAGTGGCCATCACAAAGCCCTGACCTCAATCCTATAGAAAATGTGTGGGCAGAACTGAAAAAGCGTGTGCGAGCAAGGAGGCCTACAAACCTGACTCAGTTACACCAGCTCTGTCAGGAGGAATGGGCCAAAATGCACCCAACTTTTTGTAGGAAGCTTGTGGAAGGCTACCTGAAGCGTTTGACCCAAGTTAAACAATTTAAAGGCAATGCTACCAAGTACTAATTGAGTGTATGTAAACTTTTGACCCACTGGGAATGTGATGAAAGAAATAAAAGCTGAAATAAATAATTATATTGTCTATTCTATTATTATTCTGACATTTCACATTCTTAAAATAAAGTGGTGATCCTAACTGACCTAACACAGGTAATTGTTACTAGGATTAAATGTCAGGAATTGTGAATAACTCAGTTTTACTGTATTTGGCTATGGTGTATGTAAACTTCCGACTTCAACTGTACGTGGGAATAAAGTGACTATGCATAGATAAATAGAGTAGCAGCAGCGTGTGTGTGGTTCGAGTCCAGTGAGTGTACATTTAGCTTTCCCACCTGGACAAAAGGAACACCTACGTGAGAATGCTATTCATTGACTACAGCGCAGCGTTCAACACCGTAGTGTCCTCAAAGCTTGTCACTAAGCTAAGGACCCTGGGACTAAACACTTCCCTCTGCAACTTCATCCTGGACTTCCGGACGGGCCGCCCTTAGGTGGTAAGGGTAGGTACCAACACATCTGCCACGCTGATCCTCAACACCGGAGCCCCTCAGGGGTGCGTACTCAGTCCCCTCCTGTAGTCCCTGTTCACTCATGACTGCATGGCCAATCACAACTCCAACACCATTAAGTTTGCCGACCACACAACAGTGGTGTGCCTGATCACGACAACGATGAGACAGCCTATAGGGAGGAGGTCAGAGACCCGGCTGTGTGGTGCCAGGATAACAACCTCTCCCTCAACGTGATCAAGACAATGGAGATGATTGTGGACTACAGGAAAAGGAGGACCGAGCACGCCCCCTTTCTTATCGATGGGGCTGTAGTGGAGCGGGTCGAGAGCTTCAAGTTCCTTGGTGTCCACATCACCAACAAACTAACATGGTCTAAACATACCAAGACAGTCGTGAAGAGGGCACAACAACAGTCCCCCTCAGGAGACTGAAAAGATTTGGCATGGATCCTCAGATCCTCAAAAGGTTCTACAGCTGCACCATCGAGAGCATTCTGACTGGTTGCATCACTGCCTGGTATGGCAACTGCTCGGCCTCCGACCGCAAGGCGCTACAGAGGGTTGCGTGTACGGCCCAGTACATCACTGGGGCCAAGCTTCCTGCCATCCAGGACCTCTATATCAGGCAGTGTCAAATTGTCAGACTCCAGCCACCCTAGTCATAGACTGTTCTCTCTGCTACCGCACGGCAAGCGGTACCGGAGCGCCAAGTCTAGGTCCTAAAGGCTTCTTAACAGCTTCTACCCCCCTCTCCCCCCCCAAGCCATAAGACTCCTGAACAGCTAATCAAATAACTACCTGGACTATTTGCGTTGTTCCCATCCCCCATTTTTACACTGCTACTACTCTGTTTATTATCCATGCATAGTCACTTTACCTCTACCTACGTGTAAATATTACCTTGACTAACCAGTGACCCGCACATTGACTCTGTACCGGTGTCCCTGTATATAGCCTCGCTAATGTTCTTTTTTGTGTCTGTCTGTCTTAGTGAATACTTTGACCTTTTTTTTCTTAACTGCATTGTTAAGTGCTTGTAATTCAGCACTGTAAGGTTGTATTCGGCGCATGTGACATTTGATTTGACAAATGGAGGGAGAGATTTGTACGTGTCCCTGTGTGTGGAGTAAAGGTGATCTAGAGTTAAAATATAAACTCAGCAAAAAAAGAAAATGTCAATTTTTCAGGACCCTGTCTTTCAAAGATAATTTGTAAAAATCCAAATAACTTCACAGATCTTCATTGTAAAGGCAACAACTGCCCGAGTTACACCAGGAACGCACAATCCCTCCATCAGTGCTCAGACTGTCCGCAATAGGCTGAGAGAGGCTGGACTGAGGGCTTGTAGGCCTGTTGTAAGGCAGGTCTTCACCAGACATCACCTGCAACAACGTCGCCTATGGGCACAAACCCACTGTCGCTGGACCAGACAGGACTGGCAAAAAGTGCTCTTCACTGACGAGTTGCGGTTTTGTCTCACCAGGGGTGATGGTTGGATTCGCGTTTATCGTCAAAGGAATGAGCGTTACACCGAGGCCTGTACTCTGGAGCGGGGTCGAGGTGGAGGGTCCGTCATGGTCTGGGGCGGTGTGTCACAGCATCATCGGACTGAGCTTGTTGTCAGTGTTCTGCCATGGCCAGCGACGAGCCCAGATCTCAATCCCATTGAGCGCGTCTGAGACCTGTTGGATCGGAGGGCTCAGGCCATTTCCCCCCAGAAATATATTGTCCTTGTTCAGCCATGACTCGGTGAAACAACAGGATATTACAGTTTTTAATGTCCCGTTGATAGGATGGTGTTGAACGGAGCTCATCCAGTTTATTCTCCTGTGATTGCGTGTTCACCAGTAGAACGGAGGGTATAACCGGCTTATTCACTCGCTGATGCAGTCTCGCTAAGCATCCGGCTCTCCAACCTCTGTAACGGCATCTCCTCTTCATACGGATGACGAGGATTTGCAAATGCAAATAGTCTGGGTAGCCATTTGATTAGCTGTTCAGGAGTCTTATGGCTTGGGGGTAGAAGCTGTTTAGGAGCCTCTTGGATCTAGACTTGGCGCTCCGGTACCGCTTGACGTGCGGTAGCAGAGAACCGTCTGACTGTCGCAGGCATTTTTCTGATATCGTTCATTAGGATAAGTTGCCTATACTGGAGAAATGTGAAGTTTGAAATGAAACAAGTTTGCTAATATGGGTGACTGTTATTGGGACAATTTGACAGCTACAACCATCAAACTAGTAGTTTAAAGGATAATAAAATTGTTGTCCATATCGCCCAGCTCTGCAGCATGCCCTCCTGGTTCTGGATGATGCTGGACACTGCCATCCTCGTAGTCAAGCTCTTATTCAACATGCCCCACCCTCTGTCATATGATAGTCCAAAACAAATGTGTTGATTCCCTGAGGTTTTAGTTGCTATCCATGTTTTTATTACCTTCATGAGAGCAAGTATTTGTTGTGCTATATAATGTTGTGTTAACAGTATGTGTGTTTTGTGTTTCAGTATCAAGTGGGTCAGTTGTACTCCGTAGCAGAGGCCAGTAAGAATGAGACGGGTGGAGGAGAGGGCATTGAGGTCCTTAAGAATGAACCCTATGAGAAGGAGGGCGAGAAAGGACAGTACACACACAAAATCTACCATCTGAAGAGGTAACACACACCCACACTGTTCCTAGTGCACCATCACTATCTTGCCAGCAGGTGGAAGTGTAGTCATTCCTGTGTTACAGTAGGTTTGTAGTACCTTTTTTATATATTTTTTTATAGAGGCCTTCAAGACAATGACATTAAGATATCTCATTGTATGACTGAAGTGTGTTTTATTCACTGTGTGTGTGTATCCATCTATATCCCCTCGCTTCCACAGTAAAGTCCCAGCGTTTGTCAAGATGATAGCTCCTGAGGGCTCCCTGGTCTTCCATGAAAAGGCCTGGAATGCTTACCCTTACTGCCGAACCAGTGAGTCCCCTCCACTCTTCTTCTGCCTGAACTCTTACCTCTTCTCCCCCCACCCCTACCGCCTGCACCTTGTGACCACCCAAGCCTTTTTTTGAGAGAGAAATGTTTTAAATTGACTCATTGTTGCTTGAACCAACTTATTATTTACATGAGTTATATGATAATTTCTTTCTTTTTTTGGCTTGGATTTATATCTAACATTTATTTTTTTTGGTCTTCTTATGCTTCGTCTGGACCCAGTTGTAACGGTGAGTAGCCTCAAATGACCCTGTTGTGTTAGATTATCTCACTGTCTGTTTGGATGGTAATTGTTTGTGCATGTGTGTATAGTTGGGTAGTTACTTGTTTGTCTGTGTGAATGCGTCAGTTTTCGTGAAGTGAACTTGGCAACAATTATAAAGAATGTAGCAAATAAGGCAAAAATGTTTGAGGTTTTTATTTATTTATGGGGAAATTGTATGGTTTGAATTTACTATGATATTGCTTCATTGGGTAGTTGTTGAATTCAGGGGTTGGAGGTCCCCCTTGTGGTCGTTACTAGTAATGTAAATCTACTAGGTTTAGAGCCCTCAAACTCAAAAACCCCAAAGCCAGTTCCACTGCTTTTTTTCATAGTTCCCTTCTAATCAGGGACTGATTTAGACCTGGGACACCAGGTGGGTGCAATTAATTATCAGGTAAAACAGAAAACCAGCAGGCTCCTGGCCTCCCATAGGGTAAGAGTTGAATATCTCTCGTTTAGAGGGTTTGTGGTTTCAGTAAAGATTGTCATTCTCCTTCCTTTCAGAATGAGTATATGAAAGACGACTTCATCATTAAGATTGAGACATGGCACAAACCTGACCTTGGCACAGTAGAAAACGTGAGTACTTTATCTGCCGTTCAAAATTTGTTCGATTATTTACAAATCTCACTGTAAAGGTCACTGATGACTGTCTGTGAATGTGTCCCCGTTGAAGCTTTGCTGTCATGCTCATGCCTGGCTTTGATTGGCAGGTGCACAAGCTGGACGTGCCCACATGGAAGAGTGTGGAGGTGGTTCCCATTGACATCGCAGATGGGGAACAAGTGGCCCCTGCTGTGAGTACTCCTTTCTGATACTGCCGTCATACCACAGTCCCACACTCAATAAAGCCCTGGATAGTACCCTGTTTGGCACCATCATGTGGAGAGACCTGTGCATTGCACAGCAATCTTCCTACTTAGTATAATAGTATCTAACCCCATTAGATGTAAGATAAATATAATTTTAGGTCTACTCAGATGGGACAAAAAAACTGCATTCACACGTTCCTTTTAAACGGTTATTGAGAATGTTGTATTCCTTCTCAGCTGCCAGTCGGAACTATGGTGCATTGTTTTTCCTCTGCGGGTTCTGAAACCCCTCATCAGTATGGTGTTGGAAGCTCTGCAATTATAACGTAATATTGGTATAATTTCTCAATATATCTTCCTTTCAAATCCATAAGGTTCCTAGTACCAATGCTCATGGTAGTTTATTGCTATTATTTGGCATGGCATTGCCTCACTTCACTGAGTTTGTGTGTGCACGCATTTTGTGCTGTGCGAGTGCATGTGGTTATTTGCCCGAGCAGTGTGTGCTTGCGGTAGGTGTCTAACAAGGCGGACGTGTTTGCCTTGCTGGAGGAGTTGTCTGAGGGCCCTATCAGGTTTGTGCCTCAGGCAAGGCTGCAGGGCCTGGCCTGCCAAGGGACCACAGATGAGTTTGTTAGTGTAATTAAGGCTCATGGCGCTCCATACGCCTGGCCCTCTCACACACACTTCCTCAGTGTAAGGCACATCGATTCACAGACCTCATTAGAGCAGCACAGTGTATTGTTATAGTGATGAAGCTTTCAGCATTAAAACAGCCAAATTAGTGTGTGTTTCTTCCATTCTGCTCGTTTGGCTCCCTCCTGTTGGCCGATAGCCCTGAAAAGCAGCTTTTAGCTGCAGGCGCATCATGATTTATTTAAAATTGCTGGGCCCTTGAGCTGTTTGTAATTTGAAAGGCGTTTTATTTTTCACAACAGTTGTTTTAAGTTGACTTTAGGGCTGGGCAATATATCAAATTAATTCTAATTTCTGTTTTTGCGTGATATTCCAAATCCTGTTTTGCAAGAATCTAGGAGTTTTTAGGGGTCTTTTTTTGCGTTTATGTCCACTTGTTCTCGTGTTGTCTTTTTGGTCTCGTCTCTTTCGCTCCTTCTGTGCTGTTGTGTGCACCTTCCCATTTACACTAGAGATCTTTATATAATGACAAGATGCACGTCTCCGCCCGTTGTCCCAAAGCCGGGAAGGCAGGCGACAAGCTTGAGTTCAAAATAAGCCCATTGAAACCCATGAAGCTTGTTTTGGACAGATTTTACTGAGAGTGAAACCTCTCTCTTCGCCTATTCCTCTCTGGTTTACACACACTCCAAGCCCCTCCCTCTCAAGCCAACAAAGTTGAGATCCCCTTTCTCCTCTCTGACAAGCGGTTTCAACTCACTATTTGCACTTGAGCTTTGGTCCACCAGAATCGGTCATAGGGACACAAACACATTGAGACATTATTTTACTGTAATAGAGAAGTTTTCTAATGACACACTTTTTATGTCTCAACTATTCAAATTGCGCGCAGATCAGACGCTACTAAAACGAGAGTATCAATGAAGATTGATTCTGGAAAATGAATGTGCAGTTTGTCGCATGCTGCATTGGAGTACCACATACTGCTAGCAGCATTTTAGCCAAAGACCGTTTATACTAGCTGTTTTATAAATGTGCAATAAGCACATTTTATAAATTCTGAACAAAGTGTACAGGCTAGCATGCTTCAGAGACAAACATGGGTGTGTTCATAACAATTCAGCTGTTCAACCTTGTTAGCAAGCACATAAGATGGCTAAACTAGAAATATAAAGATTAACTAGCACGTGGGCTTGAGCGATCGTTGATGAGACGACGAGTGTTAATTTTCTATAGCCTAATACTTGCTACAAGAAGTTAGTCATTATTAGTGAATGTGCATTATGCATGGTTCTAGTTAAATGTTTAACAAAAAAGGGCCTTTTCATGGACTTAAAAGCCAGATCAGTGACTATTGCAACAACAACAAAAAAGCAGGTTAAACTCATGGTTGTGGAAGGCCTCTATTTAGGTATAAAGTTTAAATTCATTAGATTATTGCTGACTGTTTGAAATGCAGTGTATTTTACCTTTAATTCTACAACACTGCTTATTTAGAGAACATTAAAATTGAGATGCAGTATATATCTTGAATTGCCCATTATTTAAAAAAAATGTATATATATATATATTTTTTAATCTAGGTTTGATTTTTAGGTCCAATTGCTCAGCCCTAGTTGACTTTGCACTTCTCTCTCTGAGTTCTTTACAATTAATAATGAAACCAGAAGAGGACTGTGAGACTGTTAAGAGTGTGTGCAGGGCTCCCATCTTTCAAAGGTTAGGAGTACCACATTAAATTTAGCACCATTGATTGATTTGAGAAGAGTGGTTGATTTTGGGATGAACGTGGAGCAGGAGCTGTCTTTTTCCCAAGTCGGTCCATTAGACTATGTTCACAGGAATTCCCAATTGACATTATGCTAGAGAGACCTCAGAGTATTCACTGTTCAGGGTTTATACACGTTTTGACAGATGGCATTTCATGACTTTTGCATGACTTTTAACCAGATTTCCATGTCTAATAATTGGTGGCGTCTATGTAGCCTACATGGAAAGTTAGCATAAATGTGGTATTGTAGGAATGCAAACTGGTAAGGGCCCAAAAAAGGTGACTTTTTATCAGCTTTAAAATGCTAACTTCTAGTGACTTTTAGGCTGGGTACCTTGTTGAAATGATTTAACTGTGTACTATTTAAACAACAAAGAATATGATCAGTCTGTGTAAAATAAAGTGGTTCATGTGAACCTAACTCATAGCAAAAAAATATATCTGCCTGTGTACATCGGTTCTACATTAATGTGCCAGCAGAGCACGACACCCTTTGTTGGTATAATCTATCTCGTTCAGTCAGAGTACACCTGGCATACCTCTTTCTATCCACCTTATTGAACAAGTGAGAAAGAGGGGAAAGTGTGTGTGTGTGGTGTTCCTTTTGACCTCTACAGTGGCATCCAGCTTAAGACAGGCCCAGCTCCAGCTACACTTGATCCCTGAATCCACTTGTTTAACAAGCAACTCCTCATTTTCACCTAATTCTCTCATTCTGAAAATGAACCACATAGAGGGAAAACATTTAGTTGATAGATAGTAAGTTCATTAGCTAACTAGTTAACATTTCACACAGATTGCCAGGGTCCAGTGAGCAACTAACGTTCTAGTATGAGGAACGGCAAGACTTGATGGAATCCTCAGTTAATACTGTAGCTAATTGGTTCCTCGAGCTAACGTTACCTCATCTGATGTTGTAACGTTAGCTATTTAGCTGTCTGACTTTGTTAGCCAGCTAATTTTCACACCATAAACTCAATTATTTGATCAGCTAATGTTGCTGAACATTTCTCTGGCTAGCTAACGGAGAATTCAGCTATTGTAGCAAGATACTGAACAGTTCTTGTTCCACCACACTTGCTCCCTCACCTCAAAATTTCCAAATGCCAGTTGTTTTTCAGTTACAGCTCATGAAGTACGCTTCATCACCTTCGTCTTCAGGCTTCTCACCTACCTCTAGTGGTCATTCAGGGGACACAGACTCAAATCTCTAGCCACTTTAATAATGAATAATTGGATGTAATGAATGTATCTCTATTCACTTTAAACAATGCCACTTTATATAATGTTTACACACCCTACATTACTCTTTTCATATGTATATACTGTACCATCTACTGCATCTTGCCTATGGCCATCGCTCATCCTTATTTATTTATATGTACATATTCTTATTCATCCCTTTACACTTGTGTGTGCATAAGGTAGTTGTTGTGAAATTGTTAGATATTACTGCACTGTCGGAACTAGAAGCACAATCATTTAGCTGCACTCGCATTAACATCTGCTAACCATGTGTATGTGACCAATAACATTTGATTTGACGTGCTGCTGCAGTAACTGGCAAACTGTCTGTCCAATCTCCGCTGTCTTTTCAGAACGCGGGCTAATTCTGTAACTAGGAAGTTGGTTGTTGCTTCTCTCTTCAGTCACGTGCTGCATTCTGTTATGTGAAGGACTGGTTGATCCCAGGCCTGAGCATTAGATGATACAGCCAGTATTGCGCCAAATGCGCATCACTCGTTCGCTTACAGCCAGTAGTAATCCAAACACCCCCCCCCCCCCCCCCCCTCCCCAAATATAACTTTTCTCATCGGATCTACATGGATCAGATCGGTTACCTAGTTTGCATCCCTGGGTATTGACACTAGAAGGCTGCTGGTCTCGGTTCCCATGTAGGCCTACGATCTCCTGCTGTTATGCCCTTGATCAAGGCACTTAACCCCTCAAAGTAGAATAAATGCGCTGTTTAGGCTTCTGTATAAAACACATGGTCAACCCTCCATTTGGAGAGCTACTGGTTGTGCAGGCTTTTGATCAAGCCTTGAAACACACCCGTGTCTGCTTATCAAGGTTCTGTGTGAGCAGCTGATTTTTACAGCTACAATGTGGTGTGTTAGAGCAGGGCTCGAACAAAAGCCTGCACACCCAGTAGCTCTCCTGGAGGATGGTTGGCCACCCTTAATATAACATATTGCAACACAACTAAATACTTTTGTCTTAATACAATTATTCCCTCATCCATTTCATCCCTGATTAATTTAATAAGGTAAGCTACTTCAAAGCAAGGTAGTGAAAACATGTTTATCTATAACCTTAAAGCTAAAATATTATTCTTTCAGGGGAGATCTATGCACAGCATGGAAGTCATTTGTCAATTAGACTTCTTAGAATATTTTTAATGTTGTCGGAGTTACATGGCTAGCCTACTGTTTAATAAGAGGGGAATACCAGCTTTCCAATAATGGTGTTATGTCTTTCTCAACAGTGCCTGTCGAAAGACATAATACTTATAATTACTAGTGAGATGGCTTGTAGTGAGGCTAGTTATGTTTTGGAACAGTGTATTCTGCACATTCTCAATCGGCGCATTCCCTCACGAATTGTTGACTGGCACCTATACGCTGGATTTACAGATATGAATGCCCACTATCCATTGCTTTTCAATGCAGATCCTGCCTTCATTCTGCTTTGATCAACCTTTTTTTGACACTGTGCAAATCCGGGCTGGTGATGGGCCACTTTGTTTTGTAGAGGAGCCGGTACGCAGTTCACAAAAAGATGGCGGTGTCGGTATGGCGCAACTCGAACACTGATTTGAGATACAGCCTTAATGAACAATGGTACAGCAAAGCCTTATCGTGCTTGTGTATTATGCTGCTAGAGTGTGTGGGTCTACTCTCCTGCTGCGCTAGTGAGTTAGTTCGAACTGTATGTTTGACTGTGGTAGTGAATGGGTTTAGTGCCTGTGTTTTCGTGTATTAGTGCAGGTGGGATCTCAGCATTGTGATACACAGTGAGGAAGACGTGAGGAAGATGGCCCTGTGTCTGGGAGCAGTCTCCTCGGCCTGGCCCTGTGTCTGGGGGAGCAGTCTCTCCTCGGCCTGGCCCTGTGTCTGGGGGAGCAGTCTCTCCTCGGCCTGGCCCTGTGTCTGGGGGAGCAGTCTCTCCTCGGCCTGGCCCTGTGTCTGGGGGAGCAGTCTCTCCTCGGCCTGGCCCTGTGTCTGGGGGAGCAGTCTCTCCTCGGCCTGGCCATGTGTCTGGGGGAGCAGTCTCTCCTCGGCCTGGCCTTGTGTCTGGGGGAGCAGTTATGCACGCCATCAGACACACGTACACAGTCTTCTACACACACTGGCACCAGCCTGCGCCCTTCTGCCATCTATAATGTCAGCATAGCCATTTGCTGGTGGCATCAACGAGTTCCCACCTGACAGCCTACCCAGCTCAGCCTAGCCCAGACAGGGTGCATGGTGGAGGGCACAGGGCTGGGCTTTGGTGCTGCAGCCTGGGCCCTGGGCAGAGGGGCTGTGGAGGGTTGACCTAGCCTAGGAGACCCTGGCCTCTCTCATGGGAGTCCCCTTGCCCCTCTGCCCAGAGGGCAGCATTAGTGCAGGGCCAACTCTCAGACACATGGGTTAGAGGGGCTTTAGAGGGCCCGGTATGACTTTTGCAGACCTGCACGCATTTTGTGTACCATGCATGCATTTTGAGGTCAGAGTAAATACCTCTGATGTGAAGAAAAATGTTAGGGTAAAAATGGAGAACCAACTGCCAAATACATTTTCCAAAAATGTATGTTTGTCAAGCATATAACCACTATCTCGTAGTTGGCTAAGGCGTCATTTCGACGAAGGTAGTTCGATTATATAACATTTAGTCAACTAAGCGAGAACACTTTCTTGCCCTTGCGTGCTTTGATCTTCACAACGGTAGTAGGCGTGAGCACATTGACTAGCAAGGACATGTGCGTTGTTGCGGTATTTCAGTGTGCGTCACTGCGTGGATGGAAACCGACATGACAGAGAGCTCTTCCGCTAATACAGTCCTTCACAGAAAGTTATGTTAGGCCAACTAATCTTTAACAGTCTGTTAATTAAGCAGTTGTTGATCTCTCCTTGATATAGCTGTATGTCAATAGTTGGCTTCTAATAATGTAAGAGTACTCAGTTCATCAATGACAACAAGCAATGTTTGTTTAAGGGTGGGTGATATGGCCGAAAAATCACATTTCCTTTATTTTTAATTTTTTTTAACTTATGGGCAAATAACAAAGATTATCGAGATACATCGTGATCTAGAAATAAGTGTTGAACAATTAATGTTCAAATACACTGCATTTCAAACAGTCAGCAATAATCTGCTGAATTTAGGGCTTGTGAAGTTATACCTAGGCTAAATGTAAGCCTTTGATACGACCAACAAATAATCTAATTAGTTAATCAGAATATATATATATATATATATATATATACATTCCAGGGTTTTTCTTTATTTTTACTATTTTCTACATTGTAGAATAATAGTGAAGACGTAAACTATGAAATTACAGATATTGAATCATGTAGTAACCAAAAATGTTAAACAAATTCAAATGTATTTTATATTGCGATTCTTCAAATGGCCACCCTTTGCCTTGATGACAGCTTTGCACACTCTTGGCACTCTCTCCACCAGCTTCACGAGGAATGCTTTTCCAAACTTTAGACTGGTACTGTGTGTGTGTACGTACATACACTGCTGCGCCACTCGGGAGGTCCTTTTTGCAGAATAGTTTAACCAGTTTAAAAATTAAAAATAAATAGTAATTGCAATCACTGATCTGGCTATCAAGTCCATGAAAATGCCTTTTTTTGTTACAAATTTAACTAGAACCATGCATAATGCACATTCACTAATAATGACCAACTTCTTATAGCAGGCATTAGGCTATAGAAAATTAACACCGGTCTCATCAACAATCTCTCAATCCCACATGCTAGATATTAGCCAGTTAATCTTTATATTTCAAGTTTAGCCAACTTGGATCTATCTATTTGCTAGCTAACAAGGTTGAACAGTTGAATTGCTATGAACACACCCTTCTGTTTGAAAAGCATGTTAGCCTGTTCAGATGTTGAAATCAAGTGGCCTACCTTATTTCTTAGAATGCGAACGTGTTGCCAATTCTTTATATAATTGTGTTTTATGGTTATTGCACATTCTATAAAACACAAACTAGACAGCTAGTATGACAGTCTTTGGCTAAAATGCTGCTAGCGGTACCAATGCCGCGTGTGACAAACCTGAGCATTCATTTTACAGAATCAATGTTCGTTGATACTCTTGGTTTACTAGTGTCTGCTCTGCACGCAATTTGAATAGTTGAGACATAAAAAGGGTATCGTTAGAAAAGTTTACTTCTCTATTACAGTAAAATGTCTCAATGTGTTTGTGTCCATATGACTGATTCGGATGGACCAAACCTCAACCGAAAATAGCGAGTTGAAACCGCTTGTCAGAGAGGAAGAGGTGATCTCTCAACTTTGTTGGCATGAGAGGCAGGGGGAGGGGCTTGGTGTGTGTAAACCATAGAGGAATGGGCAAAGCGAGAGGTTTCACTCGCTAAAATAAGGACAATGTGTTTCTATGGGCTTATTTTGGACTGACGCTTGTCGCCTGCCTTCACGCCTTTGAGACAACGACTCCGAATGTTAGGGCGGAGACATGAGCATCTCGTCATTATATACAGATCTCTGGGAAGGTGCACAGAGGAGCGAAAGAGACAAGACCAAAAATACATCATGAGAACAAGTGGCCATAAACGCTCATAACGTTGATTATTGTGCATTTGGAATATCACGCAAAACATGCATTCGAATTAATCAAATGAATTTGATTTATCGCCCAGCCCTATGTTGAATGAATGGTAGCCTAGTAGTCAAACCTAACTTGATGGATTAGGTCTGGGATGGAGATCTGAAACGAGCTCATATTAGCTTATTTCATTTGTTTCATATGTCAAATAGCCTACAGTTAACTAGACTATTGCATTTTATCCAGTAATATAATTATTCCGAATATTCTCCCCAAACAGAATTAAGCCAGTTTACATTTCCACTATACTATCCACAGAAAGACACTTAAAAAAATTATAAGAAGAATTTGATGTGTTATATGTGAAAGTGTTATTGAGACCACCGCAATTTAATTTAGGATCAAACACAAGACTTCTGTGTTCGCTACATTGTTTGATATAATTTAACTCAAGGTTTCAGGAAATGTCAGTTACAGGTTTTTCAAAAAGGCTAAACACTTCAGCTTCCATACGTGGATGTTGACTGACCCCCCCCCCCCCCCCCCCCCCCCCCCCCTAGGCCTACATCAGCACCACCTTGTCAGAAAATCCTAGGGAGATCCCTGATTTGTACATTTTAAATGCATTTCTAGTTAGCTACTGAAGAGCAGGCAATTACCAAGTACCCATAACAGTCTGTAGCCTGCCATTCCTTCCGAGGCAACATTATTAAGCTAGAAAAGCTGCATTTGTCTAATGATTTGAGCAGTGTGGGTGTTACACAGGGCCAGGGGGTGGCACCACCATGCTGAAGTGGTACTTTAAAAAAAGTTTAAGGTTGACGGTTCTGCTAATGTGGAATACATATGTGTTGAAATGATTTGTTCTGTGTTTTGATTAATAAAGTGTTAATTGTCATCCTTCTCTTCCCTCTCCAGGACTACAAGGCAGATGAGGACCCTGCTCTGTTCAAGTCAGCAAAGACTGGTAGAGGACCCCTTGGACCCAACTGGAAGGTATGCCTCTCACTGGAACACCAGGGAGGGAGGGCGACTGCAGTTTGATGAAGACAAATCACCTCTCTCTGCTCTAATTGGGCGTAATAGAAAGTGCAAGTGATCAGGTCAGATTAGCCCCTCCTGTCTCAGCCCTGCTCACACTCGCTCAGCCTGCCAGGAGTGTGTATTTGTACGTGGCTGTCTGCTCTGGAATGTACTGTGTGTTGTCTCTCTTAGTTTGAGCTAGGAACAGTTCTGTTTTTTCCAATGAGTCTGTGAGATATTTGTTTGAGAGGTGATGAAAACAGCTCATCCAGGGACACTGTTTTCCCATCAAACCCTTCATCTACAGCCTGGCAAACAGGCCCATGATGTCAAACTAGTTAGATCTCCACCCAGCAATAGTTTACAGCCCTTATACACTTAACAAAAATATAAACGCAACATGTAAAGGGTTGGTCCCATGTTTGAGTTGAAATAAAAGATCCCAGACATGTCCCATATGCATAAAAAGCTTATTTCTCTCAAATCTTGTGCACAAATTTGTTTACATCCCTTTTAGTGAGCATTTCAAATTTGCCAACATAATCCATCCACCTGACAGGTGTGGCATATCAAGAAGCTGATTAAACGGCATGATCATTACAAAGGTGCACCTTGTGCTGGGGACAAAAGGCCACTCTAAAATGTGCAGTTTTGTCACACAACACAATGTCACAAGTATCTCAAGTTGAGTGTGCAATCGGCATGCAGACTGCAGGAATGTCCACCAGAGCTGTTGCCAGATAATTGAATGTTGATTTTTCTACCATAAGCTGCCGCCAACGTTGTTTTTAGAGAATTTGGCTGTACGTCTTGCCAGCCTCACAACTGCAGACCACTTGTAACCACGCCTACCAAGGACCTCCACATCAGGCTTCTTCACCTGTGGGATCTTCTGAAACAGCCACCCATACAGCTGATGAAACTGAGGACTATTTTTCTGTCTGTGTTAAAGCCCTTTTGTGGGGGGAAAACTAATTCTGACTGGCTGGGCCTGGCTCCCAAGTGAGTGGGCCTATGCCCTCCCAGGCCCAGCCCCTGCGCAGTCATCTGAAATCCATATATTAATTTATTTCAATTGACAGATTTCCTAATGAACTGTAACTCAGTAAAATAGTTGAAATTGTTAGATGTTGCGTATTTATATTTTTGTTCAGTATAGTTCAACGTGGAAAAGTTTTTCTGCTCTGCGACAACTTGCACAAATGAGACTGCTAAACAGCTTTATAAAGTCTAAAGCAACTTTTTATTTAGATCTCCCCCCCACCTTGGACATGGAAACACACTTTTTGGAGAGGAGAAAATGAGAGAATCATAATTAAAGTTACAACAGAGAACACTATTTGTGCCAGCTTCTCAGAGCAGTAGAACTCTTCTATCTCTGCGTGCACACATGCTTCTGTATTGGCACACTTTGTATTTCTGAAAACTCCTGGTCCTTTGAGCAGGGCGACGGGAGAGGGAGAGAAGAAATGTCACCGTAAATGTTTTGATGTGGTTTCCGTTTTATGTGAAGTTCTCCTTTAGCGGTGACAACTTTTCTAGCTAAACCCTACGCAAATTTAGAATGTTTTTCATTCCCACCATCCCCCTCTCTCCTCTGTGATGGGAGCATCAAACGGTGGTGGGATGGGTGTGATTGCGGCAGGTCTGTGGCATTTCTCCCTGTGTGCAGCGCTAGAATGAAGTGATTAATTAAACCGGTGTTCTGGGAGTGATGTGCGCATGTGTGTTCTGGGGGCAAGCAGGTCTTGGGTGTTAATAATGGAACCGGCTTTGTGCTGAGAAGCCGTTATCGCTGTGTGATGCGAGCACCGTTTTATCTGCCTTCCCCGGCCACAAAGGCATGCCTGTCTGGAACAGTGTCGCTGTCAGGGTGGAGCGAGAGAAATGGTCCCTTCATCTGGAGTTTATCCACTTTGCTCTCTCTCTCTTCCTCTCAGGGAGACAGAGTGCAAGCTGCAGATGGATTTAAAACTGTTTTGTAGATTAGAAGACTTTTATCCGTCTACTGCATATTCTCATATCGATAATTATTTTATTAAGCTTCGTTTCCAAAACATGATGTATTAATGACATTTTAATGGTTGGAATACCGCAGAGATTTGTCCAAACCGGTTTAATTTTTCTGTGTTCTACAAATCACACTCTGATTTCTTCTCTTTGAGAGTTCCATTATTGGGAAGTTTGCATAAACTTTGCTTATTTGCATATTCTGTTTTTTTGTAATATCTTGTCAACATAAATTATCTAGTGTGTCTTCTTGCATTGTTTGCTCAGTGTCTGTTCTCCTGTTGTGTTGCTACTAACAGAAGGAGCTGGTTAGTAAGGCTGCCTGCCCGAGGATGTGTGCCTACAAACTGGTCACTGTCAAGTTCAAGTGGTGGGGCCTGCAGAACAAGGTGGAGAGCTTTATTCACAAGGTTAGGACATGTTTTTTTCCCTTCAGGTTAACAGACACTAGCTATGTTTCCATGAACTTGTCCAATGATTTGTTGTTGTTGTCGACATTAAAGTTGTGATAGAAAATATGCATAAAAAGTTTATTTCTCTCAAATTTTGTACACAAATGTGTTTACATCCCTGTTAGTGAGCATTTCTCCTTTGCCAAGATAATCCATCCACCTGACAGGTGTGGCATATCAATAAACTGATTAAACAGCATGATCATTACACAGGTGCACCTTGTGCTGGGGACAATAAAAGGCCATTCTAAAATGTGCAGTTTTGTCACACAACACAATGCCACAGATGTCTCAAGTTTTGAGGGAGCGTGCAATTGGCATGCTGACTGCAGGAATGTCCCCCAGAGCTGTTGCCAGAGATTTGAATGTTAATTTCTCTACTATAAGCCACCTCCGTTATTTTAGAGAATTTGGCAGTAGGTCCAACCGGCCTCACAACTGCAGACCATGTGTAGCCACGCCAGCCCAGGACCTCCACATCTGTCTTCTTCACCTGCGGGATCGTCTTGAGACCAGTCACCCGGACAGCTGATGAAATGGAGTATTTCTGTCTGTAATAAAGCCCTTTTGTGGTGAAAAACTGACTGGCTGGGCCTGGCTCCCCAGTGGGTGGGCCTATGCCCACCCATGGCTGCGCCCCTGCCCAGTCGTGTGAAATCCATAGATTAGGGCCTAATGAATTTATTTAATTTGACTGATTTCCTTATGAACTGTAACTCAGTAAAAACCTAGTGTTGAATAAAAATGAAGTGGTTTGAAGTGTTTCCATTATCCATTTAGGCAAATCGCACATTAATAAATTGGCGACAGCCTGTATTCCTTCCCACCGATCTGTTTCATGTCTCAGGTGGCCCGCAAAAGCCAGCATGGATAGAATGCAAGAATTGACTGTTTGCCATAATTATTAGAATATGTGCCAACTGTAGCCTATATCTGATATAATTTTATGGTAAAACTTGCATCCAGCCAACCAGAAAAGCAAGGCGACGCCATCCTTGAAAGTCAAGACATTTATTTTTATAGTCGAAAAATAGATTTAGCAATCAGTTGGTATTTAGAATTAAATGTGGAGGGGAACTTTTATAGTTCTGTGATGACATTTACATTTACATTTTAGTCATTTAGCAGACGCTCTTATCCAGAGCGACTTACAGTAGAGTGCATACATTTTATTACATTTTTACATACTGAGACAAGGATATCCCTACCGGCCAAACCCTCCCTACCGGCCAAACCCTCCCTAACCCGGACGACGCTATGCCAATTGTGCGTCGCCCCACGGATCTCCCGGTTGCGGCCGGCTGCGACAGAGCCTGGGCGCGAACCCAGCCCAGCCTGGGCGCGAACCCAGAGACTCTGGTGACGCAGCTAGCACTGCGATGCAGTGCCCTAGACCACTGCGCCACCCGGGAGATATCACGTGCCTTAATTATTCGGCAATCATAATTTATTCAAAAACAACAGTCATTTTTTGCAATAAAGAACAATCCACCTCTGTCGAATGATACAATTTTTATTAATCTTTAGAACATTTCTCCTGTAGCTGTGTTTCCATTCCACATGTCACACTGGTTTTTGTCCAACATTGCTTTTGTAAAATAAGCCTGGGTCAAAGGAAACCTGCCTACTGAGTCATCAAGAGTGAATATAATAATCTACGCAGCACTGAAAATGAATCTGTAGGTACACCTCAAACACCTGGGTTATATGGTTTATGCTCAGTCTTTTGATATCCAGGACTAGACTGTATAGCATCTGACCAAGATGTGTACCTTCCTTTTTATTCTGTCACTATCTGACACATGCTTCCTGGTACCCTTTTCTTTACCTCTGTATGCCTCTATCTATGTTCTCTCCTCCAGCAAGAGAAGCGCATCTTCACTAACTTCCATCGCCAGCTGTTCTGTTGGATCGACAAGTGGGTGGAGCTGACTATGGAGGACATCAGGAGGATGGAGGCGGAGACCCAGAAGGAGCTGGAGGAGGTATGCAAAGGAACATATTGGATTAAAAAACAGGAGAAGGGTTCAATACTTACCAAGGCTTACTACACTCAACCTCCAAAACCATTAGAGCGAGTGTGCTGTTTTTAGGCATCATCTCTTTAGCGTTGTCATGGCGGCAAATCACTGCAGTGCTGCCCTATGTGCTTGGCAGTGTCGGTCTGGTGTTTGCCTTGTGGGTCCTGGCCGTGGTTGGATAGCAGGCTGTCTTAGCCTGTCTGTGGTGTCATCCCTCAGAGACAGTGGTAATGTTAGGAAGCTCATTGGAAGAGTCATCAGCATCTCTGGAAGTGATGCTGGTTGGTCTGTTCATTGGTGGTGCTGAGACACAACATTCACTCTAAATTTGTATCCCTCCCTAGATCCTTTTCCTAGAATTCTGATTATTATTTGGACCTTTTTAATTGAAAATCTGAGCTAAACATCCTGTTAATTTATTTCAATCTGTTAAATCAATGATCCCCTCTTATACTTTAATGTAAATAAATCAGCTTTTTGTGTTTTATGACAAAGTAAAACGTGTATGATTTTATGACATTGTCATTTTTCCCATCTTATGTGACTTTATTTACTGCTTGTCATAATTTTGCTAAATAATAATATTGAAAGGAACATCAGTCCTAGTCTTCTTGTTATCAGTAGAGGGACGGTTCACTTTTTTTTTACCGTGTTTGTTTGATTCGACCATGCTGGTTCAAATGGACATGGGGGTGGAATTCTACATTCCTGCCCATATCCCCTTCTCCAGCCTGTCTGTCTCCCCCTCCCAGGGTTCCCACACATTGTTTATTCTGGAAAAGTCAGGGAAATGTGTGATATTTTCAAAGAAATCCCTCAACTGTGAGAGAATTGTAATCACATACAGTGCATTCAGAAATTATTCAGACCCCTTGAATTTTTCCACATTTTGTTACGTTACAGCCTTATTTTAAAATTAATTAATTAAATGTTGTTCCTAATCAATCTACACACAATTCCCCATAATGACAAAGCGAAAACAGGTTTTTATAAATGATAGCAAATTTATTAAAAAAATAAACTGAACTTATTTACATATGTTTTCAGACCCTTTGCTATGAGACTCGAAATTGAGCTCAGGTGCATCCTGTTTCCATTGATAGTCCTTGAGATTTTTCTACAACTTAATTGGAGTCCACCTGTGGTAAATTTAAATTGATTGTACATGATTTGGAAAGTTACATACCTGTCTATGTAAGGTCCCACAGTTGACAGTGCATGTCAAAACAAATGCCAAAGCCTGAGGTCGAAGGAATTGTCCGTAGAGCTCCGAGACAGGATTGGCCAAACTGAGCATTCGGGGGATAAGGGCCTTGGTCAGGAAGGCGACCAAGAACCCAATGGTCACCCTAACAGAGCTCCACACTTCCTCTGTTGAGATGGGAAAACCTTCCAGAAGGACAATCATCTCTGCAGCACTCCACCAATCAGGTCTTTATGGTAGAGTGGCCAGACGGAAGCAACTCTTCAGTAAAAGGCACATGACAGCCCGCTTGGGAGTTTGCCAAAAAGCACCTAAAAGATTCTGACCATGAGAAACGAGATTCTCTGGTCTGATGAAACCAAGATTGAACTCTTTGGCCTGAATGCCAAGCGTCATGTCTGGAGGAAACCTGGCACCATCCCTACGGTGAAGCAGGGTGGCAGCATCATGCTGTGGGGATGTTTTTCAGCAGCAGGGACTGGGAGACTAGTCAAGATGGAGGGAAAGATGAACGGAGCAAAATACAGAGATCCTTGATGAAAACCGGCCCCATAGCGCTCAGGACCTCGGACTGGGGCGAAGGTTCACCTTCCAACCTGACAACGACCCTAAGCACACAGCCAAGACAATGCAGGAGTGGCTTCGGGAAAAGTCTCTGAATGTCCTTGAGTGACCCAGCCAGAGCTCGGACTTGAACACGATCGAACATCTCTGGAGAGACCTGAAAATAGCTGTGCAGCGACGCTCCCCATCCAACCTGACAGAGCTTTAGAGGATCTGCAGAGAAGAATGGGAGAAACTCCCCAAATACAGGTGTGCCAAGCTTGTAGCGTCATACCCAAGAAGACTCGAGGCTGTAATCGCTGCCAAAGGGGATTCAACAAAGTACTGAGTATAGGGTCTGAATAATTAAGTAATTGTGATATTTCAGTTTCCATTTTTTTTTATAAATTTGCTTCGTCATTATGGGGTATTGTGTGTAGATTGAGGGGGGAGGGACAATGTATTCCATTTTAGAATATAGCTGTAAAGTAACAATGTGGAAAAAGTCAAGGGTTCTGAATATTTTCCCGAATGCACTGTATAGCCTATCACTCTTTTTATACAGTCAAGCCTACATTTTGGAATAGACAGCCTAGTCTTGGTCCATTGTGATTGTTCATTATAATACAAAACTTTCATCCTTGAATTCATTAAAAAGTCAGACATTTAGATGGGTAACTTGTGTGGGAACCCTCCCTTCCTTTCCCCCAATCTCTACCTCTGCCCTTACAGGCCTCCTGATTCTATCATTTTACATCTAGATGCGTAGGAAGGGCTCTGTTCGAGGCACGAAGGCTTCAGACGAGTAGCTGCTCCAGGTGTAGGTCTGAGGAAGGCTGTGTAAGTGCAACTAGAGTCGAGCCAATAGCAGACATGTTGGTTCCTCCTCCACTATCGCTCATGGATTCCTTGTCTGTCTTCTCCCACTGGGTTCTCTTGGTATTGCTGCATGTTTACACTGCTTTCACTCCATATACAGTGGTGTCATAACAAGGATTTATGGTCTGGTTTGTGTGGGTGTCTATGTGTGTGTTCTTGTCACGTGAACTTCCATAACTCTGACTTGTATTAGTTAATCAATAACACCAGATCTCAGAGAAATGAAGCATTTGCCAGATCGTTAAGTGTATTGCTGACATTGCGAAAAGCTCCCTGCCGTGTGTGTGTGTGTGTGTGTGTCTACTCAATCTCCACATATGAGGGCAGACATCTATTCAGCCTGTTTTCAGAGCCAAGGCGAGAGAGCGGGTTTTAAAAAGGCTATGGCAGCCAGGTAAAGCCCAACTAACAAATAGTCAGCACTGGGTTCTGGCCTTGTATCTGTAGTCCAAAGAAAGGCCATACAGAATATGGATAACAAACACACACACAAAAACGCTCATCTGGCACTGCAGACTTCTGTTTGTATCACATTCTCAGTAAGGCCTTTACCACTCACACCCTGTTGGCCCCACTCGGAATATCAATCTGAGCGCTTTTGGCCGTACATGGAGGAATCTGGGCCGGACTGGCCGAAGTGTGGCGGGCTCAAGCATTCCTGGCCTGGCACCAAAGCTGATCATTTGGAGCTCTGCTTCTTCCCACTCTACATCTCGCCCAATCCTACATGTGTTTCCCATTTTCTCCTGGACTATGTAAACAGACTGGTGCCATCAAAGAGGCCCTCGGCATGGAGGAGTGCTTGGCCTGGGCTTCTGAGCTGAGGGGTCGCCAAGGTTACACTGTGCCAGTACTGTAGGGCTCCACAGGGCGGCACCCATGGGTTGGAGTCGAATACCATTTATAACGACAAGCTCAGTTTCTGCCCTTTTACCAGTTCAACAACCATACACCCCCAGCTCCTGTAGATGGTTCAGCACAGTGTCCTAGAGAGCTTTATCACCTTATGTATAGACTTCAGGTGAAATGAGGTTGAGTAGTAATTCATGTATCAGGATCTTAAACCAAAAGTGTTGTGGTTGGACTACACTGTGAGTGAGAAATACCATGTTTTGGAGCTGATGCACCTGTCGTCTGCTTGTGTGCTAACATGGGTGGGGTGGTGGTGGGGGAGAAAAACCCTTCAAGGTGGCTTCCTCTGCCTCATTAACATACAAATGGAATTCTGCAGTTGAGAAGGAGCCTGTGCTGAGATTGAGGAGGGAGGGAGAAGTGGAAGGTAGAATCCTCATGTCATTTCATCAGATTTCATTTCATCAGATTTCTAGTCCTCTGTTTAGGGCCAGTATGGTGTGGTTGAACTCTTCCATTAAGGTATTCTGCCGTCAGATTCAGCCACTAATTGACTTTCTAAAGTCATCAGCCTTAGGGTGTGAGGACCTGAAACCAATGCCTTTATCTACCTACAAGATAAACAAGAGCTCAATAAGAACCATTTTTAGACATTCTTTAAAAAAAGAAACAGTTTGAAGATTCTAAATGTTGATTGCTTCTCGGTGAACAGAATGCTGGAATTTCTGAGCCACATTCATCCCAGTTTCTTTCACAGTAACAAGCAGCCTTTCTCGCAGAATTCCACTTGTTGACGCATGCTCTTACAGAACCTGCCTCCACTTGTTTGGTCTCGGTAGAGATGTAGTAAATGTCTGTTTATTTCTTTCTCTCACTGCCTATCCACTTTTCTCTACCTCAGCTTCGCAAACAAGGTCAAGTACGGGGAACCAGTGCTGCCGATGCCGAATGAGATGGAGGGTTTTAAACAGCGATGAAGAGTAAAGTTGATGATGAAGAATTTCGACGTGTGCTCCCTGCGTGCCACCTTTTACCTTACTGATTCAGGATGTGGAGGACGAGGGCTCCAATCGATCAATAGACCAGCACCCTGACCTACCTGCATCCAATTATAGACATTCTATCCACAGAATAATTGATTTGTAGAAAGTGACACGATCATAGCTTTTAATTTTGATCTCCTGGGCTAAAGACGTTATCAAGAAGCAATGACCTCAGTAAAGCTAGCTACCACCACCATGTTGTTGATAGACTAGTCCCTCTATCTTCTCTTGATAGACGCTTAGAGGGCTGCTTGGTTGTTGAGAGATTAATATTTTCAAAGCATTTAATTGGCATGATTCCCTTATGGCAGGTGTTGGACCTGTATTTTGTTATTCCAGTCGAGTAGGGTCGTTCCTCTGTGGTCTGTTGCCTTGCCCATTTTTTTGTTTTCCTTTGTATTCATTGATATTTTCCCCAGATCATTCCTTTCAAGACAATGTCCTCCCTGTCCTCTTCTAGCTGTTCATAACTCTATGGTTTTCCCATTAGCTGGCGAAAGAGAGCCTGTCAGTGTGTTCTCCAAAAACGTGTCCCTTCCTGCCATGGCGTTCATTAAGAGATTACTGACACCCTTGGCACCTGTGCCCATCCTAATCTTTCCCCCTCCCTCTGCATCTTATTAACACTCTGACAATCTTGTCCACACAGGTATTTCACTCTCACTCCAATGCAAATTAACACAAACACACACTCATATGCACATGTAGACCCGCGCACACACACAGGTGTGAATGCCTTTGCGGTGGCTGATCTCTTCCAAGCTCAAGCTGGGCAGATCCCTGCAGGATCCTTCAACTTAAGGGAAGTGGCTGTTGGAGTGTTTGGAGCTGTCACTGTTTTTCCCACACTCCCCGTTCTCCATACGCTCACACTCACTCAATCCGCTCCTCCCCAGCGGATGTCCCCAGAGCGAAACCGCACTGAAAAACAGTCACAGATGGTGCTACACCCTTCGTCTCTGTCACGCACTACTCACCCCACCCTGCAGTCCACCACCCCAGTAGCCTGCCTGTCTCTGCCTTATTCCTGTGGATCTTTGGGACCGTGTTCTGCTGCTGGTCGTATCCTGCTGAACATGGGCATCAGGTCAACAGACACCCAGCACCACCCTAGCCCAGACCAGGCCACCACCCTAGCCCAGACCAGGCCACCACCCTAGCCCAGACCAGGCCACCACCCTAGCCCAGACCAGGCCACCACCCTAGCCCAGACCAGGCCACACCTGACTTGGCCTGTTTACAGACGCAGCTGCCTCCCTACCTACTCACTCAGCACTACACTGCCTTACTGTACCCATACAGTACCCCCACATGACATACTGTACCTCCACTCTGTCATCTACCCCTTTACCTCTTTGCCAGACTGGGGGTCTGCTTCTGGGCGCTAACGAGCACCACCATGTCTTTTGGCTCCACACGGGCACCAGTTAGGAACCACTCAGTAGTCTTTTAGGATTTACTACAGGGACACTGATCAACAGAGGGTAGAACAGGGATGGTCCTCGGGGGCCTGAGTTGGTCTCTCACTTTTGCCCCAGCACCAGCTAACACACCTGACTCCAATAAACAGCTAATCATGCAAGAATTAGAATGCAATTTGTTTAATCAGCTGTGCTTGCTAGGGATGGGGGTGGTGTGACACCACTCTGGCCCCTGAGGACGGGAGTTGCCCATCCCTGGGGTAGATGAAGGGCTTGATTGGTTTGCAATGACTTTAAGATCTGTTTTAGCTGAACCACACAATGTGCTCAAGGTCCTAATGCATGTTTGTTCTATTGAACTGTGGTGGGGTGATTATTCCCTGCCGTGATACTGTACTGATGTAGACAACAGCACTCCCCAGCAGCAAGCCGGTCGGACAGTTCCGTGCTGGAGCCCGAATGCTACTCTGTTTAAGCACCAAAGTGCCTTCATGTTATTGTGTGCATGTCTGCGTGCTTGTGGGACAATAAAGAATGCATGTGTATCTTACCTTGTCATTCAACCTCAGCCATTCTGCCTATTTTTATATACAGACATGATTGCAGCTAAGATGGATGGAATATTTTTTTATGAAGAGCTTAGCCTTGATGGTCTATTTTTATTGTGAAAGCCTTACAGGGGGATGTGAGAACCTTAGTGATTGGTTTAGTGCTCACCCAAAGAGTGTGCATGGCTCTGGGTGATATCATTTGTTTACATGTGTTGTTTACTATCCACACACTTCCCCAGGGGCAATACTGACTCACCAGCAGATAGATGGGCAACTGGACTCTCCTGAACCCCATAACTGAGTAGAGATATCATGAGTACTCATGTCCGTTTCAGTTGTGACTGACTGACAGGACATGAAAAGTCAAGGCCCTAATGGGACTGATGAAGTCCACATTTCCCATCAATGACTATATGCAGTCAAAGAAACTAAGAGAGGAGTGTTGAATATGACCGTCTTAAGGTCTGTGTCTACAACCTCTGCCTTATATTGAATAGAAAACTTAAAACTCCATAATGCATCACCCACTCCTGTATCATAGAACAATGGTTCGCTATCTGCACTGTGGGGAAAGGACAGCGGGGAAGTAGTCTTTACAAGAAACTGTACAGTGTGGTCATGGTTTATGAAATCTGTTACATTTCTAGAAGAAAATGCTTTTAAATGTTTGTGATCATCTGAAATTCAGCGGACATGGTAGTGAATGTATTTCATTTTGCCTTTTCCATTTGTAGAGTTTTGTGCCGCGGGAAGTCTACATAATGCATCTAATTACCGAATGAAATGTCAACAATGTACTGCTTCTGCTTTGTTTATTCTGCCATGATCTGATATTGGCTAGGTTTTGTTTCTGTTAGTCTCTTTATCTTGGATGCATTCTTCTGAATCTTAAGCCTATGTATATTAAATAAATCTTGACATGAGAGAACTGGGTCATATACACTAGATAGAAGCCAAACGGACAAACCGGGATGGACTACCTGAACTTGTCCAATAAGAAACGCTTGCTTTCATTGCAAAGCATTTTGCTACGGTGTGCAGTATTGAATCATTTTCCTTAGTGTGTTCAGATTGCATGGATATAACATGCCATTTAGCGCAGACTTTTAACCATAGTGACATAGTCATGCATGCATACATTCTACGTATTGGTGGTCACAGAAATTGTGGGATTGCAAGTGTCGTGTGCGACCAACTCAGCTACAGAGGACCACAACAAGATGCATTTCAGATCAGCTGCTGCAACCTAATGCCACGACCTTGTTCTGTCACACTGTACATGGTAAGAAATTAGAGAGGATATTGCCATCTGTAGCAGTGTTGGTCATACTTTATTTGGATAGTCCCAAGTAGATGTTCAACAACTCAACATTTAAACTATCTACTAACCCTAACCTTAATCCTAAACTTAAACCTAACCCTTATTCTAACCGTAACCTTAGCAAGCAACATAGTTTGTTGATAGTATGACCATCTGTATATCATCTATATGGGACTATCCAAATAGTGGGACTGCAGTGTTTATTGTTTGAAGTCTGTTTTCTTTTATTTGGGTCTTTATTTATTTTTTCATTCCGTGTTTCTCTAAGTCACTCCATCTCACAAGACCAGCGGAGAATAAGAGCTGCCTGTGGTACATGTGAAGGTTCTGATGTTGGTCCCATGAATGAGATGGTTCAGGTTCAATATTTTCCAATATTGTAGATGGAGTAAATTGACAATCACGTTCCTGGTGTAATCTAGTTTCAACTGGAGAAAAGAAAGTTATGATTGTGTTCAAAGATTGCAATGGAAATGGTCACTCTTCTGAGTCTAATCTAGTCATGCGCTCTCATTTACAGCAGTACACCTAAATTATTCCTTCTCTCCACTCGCAAACAAAAAGTTAGCTCAACCACCTCGGCACTCACTTCTTCACTCAGACCTTGAGTGTTAGAAAGTGTATTTGTGACTCCAGAAGGACTCCCCATCCGTCTCCTAGAGGTCAGTAGAGTCACACAACAACTAAGTCGGCGCTGGAGAGCAGGAAAAGCAGTCAGTCTGCGGGCTGAGATATCCGCTCTTTTATTCTTGTTTGTGGAGAATGGTCACATGTGCCCGGTGCACGGAAACAAGTCATATCTGCACCAGAACAGGCAAATAATGCTTTTTCTAAAAGGGGACATGGGCAAAGTCAACCACACTGTAAGACAGCTCACACCCAAATGCACGCACAGGCGAACAGGAATGGACCAGAGATTGATGCCTGTTGGGGGCGATGGCCTGGCCACCATTTTTTGTTTTTATTTAACTAGGGAAGTCAGTTAAGAACAAATTCTTATTTACAGTGACGGCCTACCCGTCATTTAGATTGCCCAGTCCAGAATATATGGGTCTGACACAAATGTAATGGGCTGACCCCTCACCTCTAATCTCATATATACAGTGGGGAGAACAAGTATTTGATACACTGCCGATTTTGCAGGTTTTCCTACTTACAAAGCATGTAGAGGTCTGTAATTTTTTATCATAGGTACACTTCAACTGCGAGAGGCGGAATCTAAAACAAAAATCCAGAAAATCACATTGTATGATTTTTAAGTAATTAATTTGCATTTTATTGCATGACATAAGTATTTGATACATCAGAAAAGTAGAACTTAATATTTGGTACAGAAACCTTTGTTTGCAATTACAGAGATCATACGTTTCCTGTAGTTCTTGACCAGGTTTGCACACACTGCAGCAGGGATTTTGGCCATCCTCATACAGACCTTCTCCAGATCCTTCAGGTTTCGGGCGCTGTCCGATGACATACGGACTTTAAGCTCCCTCCAAAGATTTTCTATTGGGTTCAGGTCTGGAGACTGGCTAGGCCACTCCAGGACCTTGAGATGCTTCTTACAGAGCCCACTCCTTAGTTGCCCTGGCTGTGTGTTTCGGGTCGTGTTCATGCTGGAAGACCCAGCCACGACCCATCTCAATGCTCTTACTGAGGGAAGGAGGTTGTTGGCCAAGATCTCGCGTACATGGCCCATCCATCTCCCCTCAATACAGTGCAGTCGTCCTGTCCCCTTTGCAGAAAAGCATCCCCAAAGAATGATGTTTCCGCCTCCATGCTTCACGGTTGGGATGGTGTTTCTTGGGTTGTTGTACTCATCCTTCTTCTTCCTCCAAACACGGCGAGTGGAGTTTAGACCAAAAAGTCTATTTTGTCTCATCAGACCACATGACCTTCTCCCATTCCTCCTCTGGATCATCCAGATGGTCTGGCAAACTTCAGACGGGCCTGGACATGCTCTGGCTTGGCAGGGGGACAATGCGTGCGCTGCAGGATTTTAATCCATGACGGCGTAGTGTGTTACTAATGGTTTTCTTTGGGTCGTGGTCCCAGCTCTCTTCAGGTCATTGACCAGGTCCTGCCGTGTAGTTCTGGGCTGATCCCTACCTTCCTCATGATCATTGATGCCCACGAGGTGAGATCTTGCATGGAGCCCCAGACCGAGGGTGATTGACCGTCATCTTGAACTTCTTCCATTTTCTATAATTGCGCCAACAGTTGTTGCCTTCTCACCAAGCTGCTTGCCTATTGTCCTGTAGCCCATCCCAGCCTTGTGCAGGTCTACAATTTTTATCCTGATGTCCTTACACAGCTCTCTGGTCTTGGCATTGTGGAGAGGTTGGAGTCTGTTTGATTGAGTGTGTGGACGGGTGTCTTTTATACGGTAACGAGTTCAAACAGGTGCAGTTAATACAGGTAAATGAGTGGAGAACAGGAGGGCTTCTTAAAGAAAAACTAACAGGTCTGTGAGAGCCGGAATTCTTACTGGTTGGTAGGTGATCAAATACTTATGTCATGCAATGAAATGCAAATTAATTACTTAAAAATCATACAATGTCTGGATTTTTGTTTTAGATTCCGTCTCTCACAGTTGAAGTGTACCTATGATAAAAATTACAGACCTCTACATGCTTTGTAAGTAGGAAATCCTGCAAAATCGGCAGTGTATCAAATACTTGTTCTCCCCACTGTATATATTTATACAATCAAAAGTTTGGACACACCTATTCATTCCTGTGTTTTTCTTTAGTTTGACTATTTTCTACATTGTAGAATAATAGTGAAGACATCAAAACTATGAAATAAGACATGGAATCATGTAATAACCTAAATATATTTTATACTTGAGATTTTTCAAAGTAGCCACCCTTTGCCTTGAGAGCTTTTCACACTCTTGGCATCATTCTCTCAACCAGCCTCATGAGGTAGTCACCTGGAATCCATTTCAATTAACATGTGTGCCTTGTTAAAAGTTAATTTGCTGAATTTCTTTCGTTAATGCGTTTGAGCCAACTAGTTGTGTTGTGACAAGGTTGGGTTGGTATACAGAAGATAGGACTATTTGGTAAAAGACCAAGTCCATATTATGGCAAGATCAGCTCAAATAAGCAATGAGAAACGACAGTCCATCATTACTTCATTACTAGAAGGCCAGCATCCCGGAGTCGCCTCTTCACTGTTGACGTTGAGACAAGTGTTTTGCGGGTACTATTTAATGAATCTGCCAGTTGATGACTTGTGAGGCGTCTGCTTCTCAAACTAGAGACTAATGTACTTGTGCTCTTGCTCAGTTGTGCACCGGGGCCTTCTACTCCTCTTTCTATTCTGGTTAGAGACAGTTTGCTCTGTTTTGTGAAGGGAGTAGTACACAGTGTTGTACGAGATCTTCAGTTTCTTGGCAATTTCTCGCATGGAAAGCCTTAATTTCGCAGAACAAGAATAAACTGACGAGTTTCAGGAGAAAGGTCTTTGTTTCTGGACATTTTGAGCCTGTAATCGAACCCACAAAGGCTGATGCTCCAGACACCCAACTAGTCTAAAGAAGGCCAGTTTTATTGCTTCTTTAATCAGGACAACCGTTTTCAGCTGTGCTAACATAATTGCAAAAGGGTTTTCTAATGATCAATTAGCCTTTTAAAATTATAAAATTGGATTAGCTAACACAACGTGCCATTGGAACACAGGAGTGATGGTTGCTGATAATGGGCCTCTGTACGGCTTTGTAGATATTCCATTAAAAATCTGCCGTTTCCAGCTACAATAGTCATTTACGAAGTTAACAATGTCTACACTGTATTTCTGATCAATTTGATGTTATTTTAATGGACAAAAAAATTGCTTTTCTTTCAAAAACATGAACATTTCTAAGTGACCCCAAACTTTTGAACGGTGTGTGTGTGTGTGTGTGTGTGTGTGTGTGTGTGTGTGTATATATATAGTACATGTAGGTAAGTATGTATACAGTATATGTAGGTATGTATGTATCCTTACACAGGTCGTTTAGATATTATTAATACACTCTAAAGCGAGTCTAAGAAGCTTGCTGTGAGTTGCATCACATGGTTACTGCCTCCACAAGACTCTCCATCACAGGAGGTTGGTGTCACCTTATTTGGGGAGGATGGGCTCATGGTAATGACTGGTGCAGAATTATGGCAAGGGTGATAAGTATCAATAGGGGGAATGGTATCAAACGCATGGTTTCTATGTGTTTGATGCCATTCCATTTGCTCCGTTCTAGCCATTATTATGAGCCGTCCTCCCCTCAGCAGCCTCCAATGCTCTCCATGAAGGGTGAGTGGGTGTGTTTAGGAGAAAGAAGCAGGGTGGGTGAGCCTTTTAACTGCTGGCTCAGTCCCTGCATCATGCACTGTTCGTGTGACCCCCCTGGGACCGGATTTGTGCAGGGGCCACAGGTCTTGAGAAGTTATTTTTGGCCTGTGTTAGATGGCAATGATGTCACTGTTTTCTCATCTTCCGAGCTGAACTGAGCCTTGCCCCAGAGATTTTTCTGAGTCCCTCCTGTTGTGCAGAGAGTGGTGGAAGAGGTGGGGACCTTCAGACAGACGAAGATCTCTCTGAACTCCCACCAACACAATGGCGTTCCTCTGGATGACAGATGCTGCTTAACCCTCATGACCCTGTGTGCTGAGATGGCCGAGTTGACTGACAGAACAGCCGAGGACATAGAGAGATTCTACTACACTGATCCCCACTGCACAGGACGCTGGCCCTAAAAAGGAAGGAACTGTCTTTTAGGTGTCGCCCCTTGGTGATATATGTCTATCTAAGGAAGAGCTGTGTTAACACCATGGATTAAGGGGGGGCGGGGACATTTACTTCAACTATCTTGTCTTATTGAGGAAAATATTGAGACAAATTGACTATTAAATCACAATAGAAATGGGTTGAATAGTGACAGTGGTGACCAGCCTCAGGACTGTCCATTGTCATGATCTGACCTCAGCAGGGGCTCTGAGCTGTATTCATCATCACAGTGACCTCTGAGGGGAAAGGGGAGTTTAGTTTGTTTGACTACTCATGGCGCTTTTTGTTTGTGTTTGGTTTGGTCACAGTTACAATTCTTTTGAGCAGTTGTAAAGCATGTTAGAAATAAATACAAATGGAAAATGTTAATAAATCCAAGTTTATGGGATTTGAGAATAACTAATTGTGAATCAACCACTTTTATAGAACAATATTCCCAAGGTGCTCTAAGCTCACATTAATTACAGTGCGTGCAGTGAGCCATGTATAGTGTTTTCTGTGATAAAACCCAGTGATAAGAATGCATCCCGCCAACCCTCAGATATGGTAATGTGTGAGAGGATCCTGCAGAAAGGTGATACTGTAAGAGAGAACAACATCTCAGGATACACATCTTCACTCTGTAGTGTATTCATCATTAACCATACTCCAAACTCCCTGACAAGCAGTCCTTCAGATCTGCCTCTAGTATACAGCTGCACTTTCCCTCTTACACTCTCGCTCACATCTCTCTCTTTCTAGTTCTCTTGCTCCCTGTCTATTTCTCTCTCTGAGCGCTGTGCTCCTCTCCTTCACATAACATCCTGTCAGCTGCATTGGCATTTTCCCCAAGCACCCCAGAGCCTGCCTGCCTGCCCCATCCCCTACCCGACACCCCCCTGGCCTGTCCACCACTCTGCCTGTAACCCCTGCCCTGGCACCCAGCCCTCTCCCCTGGGCGGAAGGCAGAGTGATGGAGGGCCTGCCTATGCCCGCAGGTGATTTTATTTGGCGCTGCCAATACACAATACAAGTCAAAAGTTTGGACACACCTACTCATTCAAGGGGTTTTCTTTATTTTTACTATTTTATACATTGTAGAATAGTAATGAATACATCAAAACTATGAAATAACACATATGGAATCATGTAGTAACCAAAAAAGTGTTAAACAAATCAAAATATATTTTATCTTTTAGATTATTCAAAGTAGCCACCCTTTGCCTTGATGACAGCTTTGCACACTCTTGGCATTCTCTCAACCAGCTTCGCCAAAAATCTCAAATGTGGACTCATCACACCAGAGGAAAGATTTCCACCGGTCTAATGTCCATTGCTTGCAAGTCTCTTCTTCTTATTGGTTCTCCTTAAGTAGTGGTTTCTTTGCAGCAATTTGACCATGAATTCCTGATTCACACAGTCACCTCAGAACAGTTGATGTTGAGATGTGGCTGTTTCTTTCAACTCTGTGAAGAATTTCTTGAAATTTTCCGGATTGGCTGACCTTCATGTCTTAAAGTAATGATGGACTGTCATTTCTCTTTTCTTATTTGAGCTGTTCTTGCCATAATATGGACTTGGTCTTTTACCTAATAGGGCTATCTTCTGTATACCACCCCTACCTTGTCAAAACACAACTGATTGGCTCAAATGTATTAAGAAGGAAATGAACTTTTAACAAGGTACACATGTTAATTGAAATGCATTCCAGGTGACTACCTCATGAAGCTGGTTAAGAGAATGCCAAGAGTGTGCAAAGCTGTCATCAAGGCAAAGGGTGGGTACTTTGAAGAATCTGACATTTTTTTATATATTTAGATTTGTTTAACACTTTTTTGGTTACTACATGATTCCATATGTGTTATTTCATAGTTTTGATGTCTTCACTATTATTCTACAATGTAGAAAATAGCAAAAAAATAAGAAAAACCCTTGAATGAGAAGGTGTGTCCAAACTTTTGACTGGTACTGTGTATATATATAGATATATATTATTTTGTTTTATTGTTGGACATAAAAGATTGTAAAAACATGAGCAAATCAGCTCCATGTGATTTTTATTTGAGAAAGCCAAAGAATGTCCATGCATAATAAAGAGATGTGATTGTATACAAATGTAAGCAAGGTTTGAAATATTATATCTGTTTGGGCTTCTTCTGTAGTCTACAAATTATTTGTAATTATGTTCCGGCCCCCTGACCATCCGCTCAAGAAAAATCGGCCTGTGCCTGAATCTAGTTGATGATCTCTGACCTAGGGGGTTCAGAGGGGAGAGAAAATGGTGATGACGGTGCAGGGAGTGAGTGAACATCCTAGCTTTCAGTGTGTTAATATACCTTTTGTAAATAATTTTCATTTCAGACACTAGCAAACATTTGCTTTGACTTAAGTTTTGGGTTGGGGTTAGGTTTGTGGGAGAGGATTAAGACTTTCTCATGATGATGCAAATCCTCTTGTGAATAAAATGAAGTGGGAGCTTTCCCTAGAAAAAAAAGTCTGCTTTTGGGAAAACACTTCAAAATGAGTTAATGATATAATGTCTAAATCATTTAGCAAGGTAAATTACAAGTCTTTGCATGAAATGTATCTGTGGGTTCACCCCCTGACAAAAGCTCTCTTTGTTTGGGGGGAGTGGCATGTTCAAAATGAGCAGGAAATCTGATAGCACTGACTCCCTGGCTTGCTTCTCTCTCTCTCTCTCTCTCTCTCTCTCTCCTCTCTTCTCTCTCTCTCTCTCTCCTCTCCTCTCTTCTCTCTCCTGTCTTCTCTCTCTTGCTCTCTCTCCTCCTCTCTCCTCTTCTCTTCTCTTCTCTCTCTCTCTCTCTCTCTCTCTCTCTCTCTCTCTCTCTCTCACACACACACACGCTGAAAACAGAGCCAAGTTTGATAAGATGAAGTGTGTTAGTTTTTGTGAGCTCTATACAAGTTTATAGCCTATAATTTACCCCTTAATATCATAATACTGATGTAAAATAAATTTTGTGTAGATACCACGAGAAGCCTGATACCAAAATTATTTGAAAGATTATTTGATATAGGCCAAGCACTAGCAACATTATCTTAGGCTATACCTAATTTCTAGGCTAGGGCTATTATTTCCTGCCTTCACCTCATACGCTCTTGACGCTGTCTCCATACCATGTTCTGATGTCTAGCGCTAGGTGGCACTGTGCCTTTTTGATAAAAGTTAAATACTTGCTATTATTCACCCCTTGAGGAACTAGTAGTCCTACGGAGACAAAAATCTCAAGAATCACAGTACCCTCGAGAAAGTCACTATTAGGCATACATATGTGGTATGTTTTCCACTCTCTATATTAAAACCATGAAAAGGCTATGATATGCGTTGCCCAATTAATGAGCGAAAGCCTATTGGTTGGCAAATGGTACAACATTTTATCACCTAGCATAATTCTTAAATTGCAAAAGAAAAACACAAAATTTCCACGTGTGTGTGTTTCTGAGAGAGAGAGAGAGAGAGAGAGAGAGAGAGAGAGAGTCAGACCATACATTTATTACAAAATCACTTTTGTAATATGGGCTGACGTATTTCAGTTCCACAGTGTGACTGTTCAGATGCCACGCGTCAAAAAGCGCCAGATCAGAGCCCACGCTCTCCACAGGAAACAAAGCACAATCTGGAGTTGTTTTTATTTTCATCATTAACTATTTCCATTAATCATCTTCATTTTGTCGGACGAAGCCGTTTATGATCGACAAAGTGCAGTCTGTGTAATTGCAGAAGCGCGTGTCTAAATTGATATTTAGATAAGCCATTAATTGGGGCAATTAGCTGGATGTCATTTGAATTGCAAAGTAAATTTTATAAAAAAGCAAAGGTAAATAATCTTGAAGACTTCTTTCGAGCACATTATTAATATACTTATATATAGGCTACAAAAGTTGATAAAGACATTCCATTTGAATTGCCGCAATATATTTAGCAACACGTAAAATAACATAAAACTATAGCCAGGTTAATTCATAACTCCTTAATTTCTTATGGGTCACATTATGTTCACTGTGGTCCATGATCTATTTCCCGTGCTTTACCCATTTGAACTATGCACATTTCACAGTGGGTTACTTTGCTTTTTATAAAATATAGGGGTAGTTGATGCCATTTCAATTCTGCAGATGTAAAGCCCAAATGTAAAAAGACTTCTATGTGAAATATTTTCAAGTGTTAAAGATTGTTATCGATTATGGTATCCTTCCAGTAGATCCGATGCTATTGATCTTTTAAGGGGGATTCTTTTTGTGGGGTAACCAATCAATTCTCTCTCTCTCTCT